>NC_133754.1:157800250-158113916 GCF_036562045.2 Rhinolophus sinicus | reverse complement strand
TGAAAAGTTAGTTTGTGGGGCCGGCCTGGTGGCTCAGGCGGTTGGAGCTCTGTGCTCCTAATGCCGAAAGCTGCCTGCCGGTTCGATTCCCACATGGGCCAGTGGGCTCTCAACCACAAGGTTGCCAGTTCAACTCCTCGAGTTCCGCAAGGGATGGTGGGCTGCGCCCCCTGCAACTAACAATGGCAACTGGACCTGGAGCTGAGCTGTGCCCTCCACAACTAAGATTGAAGGGACAACAACTTGACTTGGAAAAGTCCCGGAAATACACACTGTTCCCCAATAAAGTCCTGTTCCCCTTCCCCAATAAAATCTTTAAAAAAAAAAAAAGAGAGAAAAGTTAGTTTGTGGATATAACAGGCATGCCCCTTACTCAGTAACAGGTGGACATAGCCATGGGTCAAGCCACTCTGCATCATGGGGAAACCTTTTTTGTCGTTCCCACCACCAACTGGAACCACATAACATTTCCATTCTTCATGCAGCGCGTCAGCAGGAACTTCTGTGGTCATACGCTTCTCATAAAAGGTACAAAGTTTGCATTCATCGTCCACTTCAGTGAGTTTCTGGCAGCTAGTGGCTGGGAAAGAGATATTCAGCTTTATCCTAAAGCAGCCGACCACTTCCAAGGCACCACGAAAAAGAGCAGTCCATGTAGATTTTAAAAGGACTTTTATTAAAGATTTTCTAATCGTCAGAGGCGGAGCTAAGTAGTATCTTTTGTGTCATTATAATTTTTAGACAAGCATTTGAGTACACCTATACTTCTCCATTTTCCTTACTTTTTTCTTCGTAAGTATAATCTGGAGTTTTATTTATGTTATTTTTATATATTACATATTTTAAAAATGATTTTTTAAAATGTCATGCAGTTATGCAGCCAGATTTACAACAGTTATGTAGATTTATTTTTATTTTAAATTGTTTTGCTGTTGTCTTCCATTCTTAGCTATATAGTAAATGTAAATCAATGCATTGGGTGAGTACTGCAGTTCCCAGGATCCATGTTTTCACAGGTTCTGTGTAGGAACACATGAGTAGATGATCTATATGACTGATAAACCTGACTCAGACGTTTCAAAGGTATGATTAAGGTTTGCGTTTCATTGACATAATCAGGAGCTCTGTTTGCTCTTAACTCATCAGGCGTTTCAAGGTAATATTTTTCAGTCAGTTACCCTTCCAGGGAGAACAGCCTGAGGTAGGGAGTTTGCAGAGAAAAATGATGTAGTCTGTTTCTTGGTGATCAGAGAGATGAATAGAAGAACCAGATGGACAGACTGGAGAGCATGATTCCATTGTTTGTAAGAATCACTTAACCCTAGAGCATTGTACCTGCTTGCCTTTGTTCACATACTATAGGTACATGTCTTCATGTTTGCGTGAGTCATCAGTACCACTGTTCCCTCCATGACTCCTCCTCTTGAGTTATTACTAATAATTTTTGTCCAGTGTACTTTGCTTTACCTAAAGGATAAGCAGTTCATGAATGGAAATACTCTCTGGGAGTCTACAGCGGATGGCCCACAGGATATTATTGTGAGTTTTCCAAGCCTAGCACTTAATTTCATGGAGCCCGGAAACAACTTTTCTTGCGTGTCTACAGGTGATCAGACTAACACTGTCTAAAAAACAGAAGACTTGTATGCAAACTGAAAGTACCAGTTTAGTAATTTATAATGTGAAAGGGCCATTTTAATGACTTAAATGCAACAAATAAATATGAGTGTCTTCTGTGTACCAGGCCTGCTTACTGGACATACAATAGTAACAATAACAGGTAGAACCTCTGCCCTTAGGAAGTTTCCATTCTGGTGATGTGAGACAGACAAGATGACATAGACTATGTCATAAAGATGGTAAGTGCTAAGAAGATAAATAGAGTAGGTTAAGGAAAGAGAAGCAAAGAATGAAAGAAGTGGGTGCTATTTAAGTCCATTGGCCAAAGAAGACCTTTTTGGTGTGACATTTAAGCTGTGAGACCTGAAAGGGCGTGCAAGTACAGAAAGCCCCAAAGCTGAAGTGTGCTGTACTCAAGGAGCAGGAGAACATCTGCAGTGGCCAGCGAGGCGGAGTAGAGGCAGGAAGTAGGATGGTGACCTTCTAGGCCATTAGAAAGACTTTCTATTTGACTGTTGCTCTGAGATGAGATCACGGAGCAGAGGAGTGGTGATATGATGTGGCTTCCCTTCCCACAGCAGAATCACTGTGGCTGGTGCTGAGAATGGGCCGTAGGAGGGTAGGGGGTGATGTAGGCAAAGCAGTTAGGAGGCTCTTCTGGTAGAGCAGGAGATGAGGTGAGAAGAAAAGGTCAGAAGCTAAGTCAGAAACGGGCTGCTTGGTGCACAGTCACCCATCAGCCCTGGTCAACTCGACCCTTCTACTTCCTGAGACTGCTCTTGTCAAGGTCATCAGTGCTGGTGAGTTGCCAAACTAGTGGACGCTCAGGTCACATTTTACTGCATGTCTCACCAGAATTCTCCATAGAAATCACCCTTTATTGAATCTTTGTCTCTTGGCTTCTGGAATGTCATAATCCTGGTTGTCTTCTCACCTTTGTGTGTATGTTTCGTTTGTTAGCCCTTTCCTCCTCATCACTACAGGTTTCCGTGGCTCAGGGTGTGGCCCTGTACCCATGTCTCTTCTGTGTTCTCTGTCTTGACTATATCATTTGTTCCCAAGGATTTTAAATATCAGATGCTGAGAATTCCCAAATTTATATCTTACAATAAGCTCATATTTTACATATCAAAAACTAAAATTATTATCCAGCCAAAACTGGATAATGTCCAGTTTTTGGAAAAATGTCCCCCATTTTCCCCATCAGATAATGATACCCAATTGCTTAATCTGGGAACCTGGAAGTCACCTTTGGCACCATTGTTTTTACTCATTGCGCCCCCCCGCCCCAAATCCTTCACCCCGTCCTTTCCAACTTAGCTCCAAAATTTATCTTGTATTCTCCCATTCCATTTCTTTCAATTGAAGTCATCTCATCTCTTCCCCAGGACTATCACTATAACCTTTCAGCTGGTCCTCACACTTCTCTGGCTTCCCACCCATTTTCTCTGTGTAGCATAGCAGCAAGCAAGTTTTTAAAAGAATGGGTCACATGGCTGCTTAAAACCATTCATTGGCTTCCTGTGGCTCTTGAACTTAGCTCATTTTTCCTTTTCCTCTTGAAAGCTGTTTTCTCTGCACAGACGACTCGTTCTGCCCTTGTGTGCTCAACCCTACTCACTCATTAGCTTTCAGCTTTCCTCTGAGGCGTCCTTGGCTACCCGTCTAAAGGAGTTTCTGACTCCGCTCTCTCATTGCACCCTGTTTTTTCCTTTGTAGCGCTTACCACAATTTACAGTTACTCATTCATGGATTTACATATGTGGCCCAGACACTTGTCCCTCTAGGTCTGGAAGGACATGAGTCTATCCTTTGCCAGAAAAGTTTGGTCTGATTGTAACTGATCACAAAGAAAGTGCATTCAGACGAGGCTGCAAATAATTTTTCACTTTGTCTTGGGTGAGTTCCCAGAAGCCCATTCTCTTTTGATCTTCCTTCTTCCTTTTCTTTATCCCTTCCCTTTCTATTTTGATAACCTTACTTTTGCCCAAGACTCGAAAGATCTTTGACAGCATGTCTTCAAGCCTGGGTTGACTTGTTCCTGGCTTCATCCAGTAAGGCAGTTTTAGATATTCTTCAAAACAACATTTACAAGACATACCAAAACCTCTCTCTTATTTGGACATCTTTCCTGATATAACTGATACTATTCTCATGTACTTCCATTTGACCAAGAGTTTGGCATTGGGAAGAACAGAGGGAATGAAGGGGGTTAGCGTCCCCCTGTCCCGCCCCCCGCTTCCTTTTAAATTGTCTTCTCTACTAGACTCCAAGCATCATGAGGCAATAATCTGTTTCCTGTTCACCATCAGGATTTACCCAGTGCTTATATAGTGCCTGGCACTTAGTAGCTGCTTAGCACATATGCACAGAATGGAATTGGAGCAAAAGCAGGTAGCACACCTGAGAATTTCACCTACGCGATGGTGGGGGCGGGGCTTGATGAAAAGTCTTTCTTTCAGCAGTAAATGCCTCTGGTATCCAGCATATTTGTGTGTCTAACCTCCCACCCTCACTGCACTGCCTCTCCTCTGGGCAGAGCTAGACATGACCAGAGTTCGGCTTCAGCACCTGTTCCTCATTGCTGATCGCCTCCTTCACGTGCCGCTTTGTTTCTTTATATGTGCTCATGTCACTGAAGAGCTATTCCTTCTCCCAGTCCAGTGAGTGTTCCTGGGCCGAGGAAAAGCCCGTTTCCTACCACTGTGTTTAGATTCACTGCACCCTCTGGGTCAACCCTGTTCTTGGGGTGGGAGGCGCCGGCGTGGGGCAGGCATTTGCACACACACATTGTTGTCACTCCATTTACTCCAATATGTATGTGTGTATAATAACGTCGCTGGCCAATATAGGTAACAGGTGTTTTTTTCACCTGTTTGGTTGCTTAAATTTTGGAATTTGTTAATTTTTTCCTTTTTACGGTCACCTACAAACTGAAAACAACCTATTTTTAATACTCTACTACCTTTTTTTGTTTGCTAGACACCTGTGTGGAGTTGTGAAGAAGGTGTGTGGGTCATTAACTCTGTGTGCTTATATCAGACAATTATTCTGTGCCTATAAATGGGAGAATTGGAATGTCTTGTATATTTCTTGGTTGTCACTGTTTTTAATCTTCAGCATCATCTTGCAGGCATTTGATAATGATTTTGAGAAACCACAAGAAAAATGTTTTTTTAATTATATTTGTGGTCTTTAATTGGAAGCACTGATTTTGGCCCTGACTATAGTTTTCAGATATTAAGAGGCATGCTTTTAGTGAATGGATTTAATTCTCTGCCTTTTAAGAGAAAGTCAAATTTTTTTTTCATTAGGTTCGGAATATTCCCCTGAAGTGTTGGATAGCAGTAGCCTAAATGTACACAGGTGTAAAGCAGAACATTAGTACCGACCGATGTTACCGGCCACTGTGGAGAATCTGTGTCCACAGATTTCCTGACTAAATAATCCTTTCCGTTTTCTTCTGGAAAACGCTAAAATCAGTTAAAATTCATTCTTAGTATTGTACATGGTAGTAGAAGATGAATATGAATAAATATTTCTAAAACGCAAAAACCTCTGAAGTAAACAGTTAATAGTATTTAGTGCTGGTGGAAGGAAAGAGGAATTTCTGTGTAAGCAACATACAGTATCTAATGTTTTATGTGATCTGTATGTGAAGGGGTACACACACACACACTCACGCTCACTCACTCACATTCTTTTTCTCGCTGTCGTGCATCCAGGGTGTTTAATATAAAACTATTCTTTTTTCTCAGAAAACACTAAGGGGATTTGTGATCAGAGTTTATAAAGTCAAGATAACGGACTTATTCTCAAAATACTAAATACTTAAAGTACCAAAAGGAGAGCAATACCAAATCCCTGATGTTTGACAGAGAGGTTTTCTTTTGGGGCAAATAAAAGAAGTTAATACCTTAACACAGGTTAGTAAATTTAACCTTAAGAAGCGGTAGTACTATCTGAGTTAAAGAAATTTCAGGGAGGATTTTTGCTAGTTCATGGATGCTGGAAGGCGCTTGACCTTGGGGACTACTGCCCCATCATCCCCCACGCCCCATCTTTTCAGTGTGTGGCCATGGAGAGCCGTCTTACTTTCTTATAAAAAATCTTGATGCTCTATGGTTAGGAGACCAAAGTGGAGAAACGTTGGTTGGAAGGTATAGTGGACTTAGTATATATTGTGGACTTGTCTCCCAGTCTTACGATCGGGGAACTTCTGGTGTTTCAGGATTTTACTACTATATTGAGGTTTTGCATTCCAGAGAGTTGGTGTGTGTGTGTGGAGAGAACACACGCATGACCTTTGTTGTTAAGCATGCTGCAGCCAGCAATGAGCTTCCTTGCCTCCACAGCTTGAAAACTGTTTTCCTGAAAGCAGAGATTCTGATCTCCTCTCTGACACATGCATGTATGCATATACATGCAGAAGTTTGCGTAGTTTTAGTGAATTCACAGACTTCCTAAAGTTCCCTGATAAACTTTCTTAGGGTGTGTGGACTTCAGTTTGAGAACCTGTGCCTTACAGATTGACATCAACAAGGCTTATCATGAAATTTGTGCCTAAGGATTTTAAAGTTATTCTGAACAAAGACTTTTAAAAAAACTATTGAGATAAATATTAATGTCTGTGCCCACTTGCAGGCTTTCAAAATCTCATGGTGTGAGCAGGGCTCTTCTGAAAGGACAGATGCATGCCATTCTCTTAAGACTCAGTAGAAAAGAGTTAAAAATTACTAATCAATTGCCAATTTAAATGGTTTAAGTTCAGTCAGAGAGAGTCTGTTTAAAGCAGGGGTGTCCAAACTGCGGCCCGCAATCCATTTTTAATTGGCCCGCAGCAAATTCCAAAAATATGTTTAGTTTACTTAAATAAACCAGGAGAGACAATACATACTTCACCTCGAGTGAGTGGCCCGGCTGTTTGTGTATTTTACCACGTATGGCCCTTGGTGAAAAACGTTGACAAAAGTTTGGACCCCCCTGGTTTAAAGCATGTCCTCCTCTAACCTGTTACCTGTATGCTATGTGTGGTTCTGCAGGATAATTTTATCTTATGTTTGGTATAAGCGCGATTGATTCCTATGAGTTTAGTGCCCCCATGTTCTGGAAGAAAGCAAGCAAAGCACCAGTGATAAGGCTAGTCCTACCTTCACACAAATTCATATAGCAGGAATCAGATTTGAGGGTTTCATTGTCTTATTCCTGGAAGGACTAGTGTCCATGAATTTAAAGAATTTGGGTGAAATTTAGCTCCCTTAATGGTTTTATGAGCTTGTACCTTACTGTATGATAAACTGGCAGGATGTGAGTGTTGATGTGAGTAGTGCAAAAAACATTTGGACTAGAACCCAGCCGTTCTGACTATTATATCTTTTCTGCCACTAAATAACCCTGTGATCCCGAATGGGTCACTTAATCTTCCTGGGCTACTCATCTATAAAACAGGGAAGTTGAACTCGCACTAGGGTTCTCATATCTTATAATTCTACAACACCCACCATTAAATGGATCAGCCCAGTGCTGGAACACCCAGGAGGTGGGGCATATGAGCTAGCTAGACGCTGTGGGCATTCATTAAAATCAAAGTCCAGGAGGCTGAGAGCTGAATTGCAGGAACGGGCCAAGAGAAACCCTCAGCCCGGGAGGGGAGGCAATTTCACTTGCAAAGTCAGAGCCTAGGGTAGATCATTGAAGACAAAAACCAAGGACCTGGCAGTCAGGAAAACAAATGTCTGTCTCTCCCTTGATTCTGTAACAGCAAGCATCAGAGTTGGATATGGGGTGTTAATGATGATTATCCTGAAAAATTTTAAATTATTTTGGGTTTCATGTTTCATAAAGCAGAGGAATGCATATTATATTGTGGAATAATATCAGTAGCGATAGTTGAAATAAAAATCATTTGTTGGATCAGCTGTTATCAAGAAACTTCATCCATGTGGAGCTCCTACTCCTTACTGATTCTAGGAAAATAAAAATTACTGTGCTGACTTTTCTGTAATCTGGTCAAATGGCGATTTATGAGAGAAAAAAATGGGTTGAGGAAAACGAGGGCTATTTTAAACCTCCTTATTTGCTCCTTACCTTCCTTCTATTGGAGATGCTTGGGAGTTGAGTCCTTTGTATAGTTGTGCTTACTATTAAAGAAACAAAACCTTAATTGAGGTAAAGTACAATACTACATTTGCAGTTACTGTATGAATTCATTTCTGCATACATGTGGGAGTTGAGTGCTGATAAATTTGATTTTTCATATGTGTAGCTAATGAGGTTTTGTTGGATACAGCACAACATTTTGTTAACTAGCATAAATATGTAATGTTGAAAATATAGTTACAGGATTTAAAATCAATATACAGAGGATGCCAGAAAAATGTACGACTATACACATTTAAGAAAGGAAAAACTGTATTAAAATTGTAATATATATCGATAACAAAAGATGGATACAAGTCATGTGTATACATTTTTTGGCACCCCCGGTATGATACTTTTATTAGGCTTAAAATATTTTCTCAGATTCTAAAAAATACCCGAAGAAATACAATATTTGCACAGTATTGATATATGGACTATAACATGTATATTTTGTTTTCTAGGGTTTAAAAATATATGAAATCTATATTACAGTATTTTTAACTAAAAGCATGGGAGGGGGTGATATTGAAACCTACATACAGGTCTACAGCTCTGGATGGCAGTGCTGAAAGGAACATGTAAAGCCCAGCAAATCTACCTGTCAGTTTACACGAACGTGAAACTGAGGTCCACAGACAGGAAGTGACTTGCCCCAGGGCATACAGACAGTTAATGGCAGAACCTGGGCCGAACTGGTCTTAAGGCCAAGGCCAGTGATCTAGATTTGTAGGCACACTTTTCATATTTGTTATGGAAAATTTCAAACATGTACAGATTTCAGAGAGAGTAATATAGTCAACTCCTGTGTCACATCACCTAGGTACACCAGTTACCAGACTGTGGCAATTTTTATTTCCCCCATACCGACCTTGGATTATTTTGAAACAATTCCCAGTCTTGGGTAGTCATGACACTCTCTTGCCACCTGGTGGCAGCATACCATAGTTTGAAAGTTATTAAGACCTTTGGAGAATTATGAAAAAATGAAGGATGGGGATGAATGGGGAGTTATTGCTTAATGGTTACAGGGTTTCTGTTTGGGATAATGAAAATGCTTTAGAAAGTAGTCGTGATGGTTGCACAACATTGTGAATATAATTAATGCTACTGAATTATACACCTAAAATAGTTAAAATGGTAGGTTTTATGTCGTCTATATTTTACTAAAATAGTAAAATACACACAAAATAAAGGACAACCTCATGACAGTACAGGAGGAGATTTAGTAGTATGGTTCTTGGGGAAAGAACTAATATGTGTTTGTCATAACTGTCTTTTTTGGGGAGTGGGGGTGGGAAGAAAGACCTAGACCAGCCTTTATATCAGTGAGCTTCTAAAATTATTTTGAACAACAAAACCATGATAAATAAAATGTTAAATTGGAACTCCTTGGATGTAGCGAGGGGTCTAGAAAGCTTCTTCCATCTAGTCGACCCTCCCCTACCTCCACCCCTTTGTAGGGCCCCTAAATGTTTTAAACCATGACAAATCTCTGAGCAATTACTTGATAAGCCAAAAGGCCGTTATTCATCAGCATTTACAAGTAATTTTAGAGGAGATCCATGTATCAGTTGGGTGTTATAACTGGTTTATCATTCAGTTCTGTTTCAACCTGAGATAACCATATACTGAGAATTTTTTGAGGGGTAATGTCAGCACTTTCTGGAGAACATTGCAAATTAATAAGTAAACATGCTTAATGTTCTAGATGCTCTGAGTTTCAGCGCTGGAAGAGCTCTTACATTGTTTAGTTCAACATCTTTTCAAAAATGTGAAAACTGAGGTCCAGAGAGATTGGCTTGAATGATGCCACGTAGCTAGTCAGTCGGTGGTAGGGCTGGGCTCACTGTATGATACCACCGCTACTTTGTGGCAAAGATCTGTCAAAAAGAAAATGGCTCTCTGCGAATGTCTACGGACAGGACGAGTCCTCATTCTTTTCCCTCTCTCGTGTCCTTTTACCTGGTAATTAATTGTGAGGTTCAGTTATCAAAACCAATTTTTGGTAATAAGAAAATTAAGTCAAGTAGAGTACGCAGTTCTGAGAAATGTGCTTTAGGAAGGTTTTGCTATATTTCATGTTTTCAATTTGCATTTGTACTTGCATAGTACGTAGTTTGATACAGTTTATCACAATGAACACAAATCTAGTCGCTGCCGGAGATGGTCTGGGGTAGCAGGTCACTGACCTTGGCCTTAAGACCGGTTCAGCCCAGGTTCTGCCCTTAACTTTCTGTATGCCTGGGGCAAGTCACTTCCTGTCTGTGGACCTCAGTTTTATGCTCGTGTGAACTGACGGAGGTAGATTTGCTGGGCTTTAGATGTTCCTTTCAGCACTGCCATCCAGACCTGTAGACCTGTATGTAGGCTTCCATATCACCCACTCCTGTGCTTACAGTGAAAAAGAATTCGCTGGGTAGAAGCTGCTGCTCTTGGTTGCCCGTGACAACAGTTATGCACATAAGAGAAAACAAACCCAATTGTGAAGTTCACGTGAGTGAATTTTTATTTAGGTCTCTTAATATAGTTAATAAATTTTTTGAATGTTGAAATCTCAAGCTTCCTCTTGGCCTGGGTCCTAAGGTCATTAGATTTGAAAAGAAAATAGAAGAGAAAAGCAAATGGTAGTTGGCAAGACCATTTCCTTTCTGTGTTTGTTACTTATTCAATAGTTTTTTTGAATACTAACTGTGCTAAGAGGGCTCAAGAATTCAGAGTCTATAAAATAACCTGTATTTCCTTTGCTTCTTTGGGGGCTTATTCCTTTCCAATCTTTCCATCGTTACCTCTTGTAGCAGGTCATTTGTTACTAATCATTTACTAACATCATATTATCAAATGTCCAGACGTCTAGGGCTTGAGGAGCATAGCTGTTCAGTTAATATGGAATCCTTCATTGCTATCAGGGTTTTACTTAGAAATTTGTCTCCTGACTCCATCATGAGCCTCCTGCCTTTCCATTCAGAGCTATTTATTTAACAGCTTCTATGTGCCCAGTGCTGTGCTGGGCTTAGGAAACATGTTAAGTCATGGCTTCTACTCTCCAGCAGCACTTGGTCTAGAAGGAGAAGCAAAGCATTGTGTGTGTGACATGTTACCCAGAGGGCTGGGAGCACTGAGGAGGTGTGCGTAAATCGTGCTGTTCAGTCACAATTTCTAGCCACACTTGATCACAAGAGCTTAATCAGTCTAACTAACTTCATGTGTATGGAAACTAAATAAACATTTCGTTTTTAGATTTCATTTTTAACACAAAGAAAGAAACAGTTGTTTCCACACCATTTCCTTATCCCAAGTTTTCTTTCCACAAAGCACAGGGGAGAAAAAAAGCATTTCATGTAAAACTGTTGTATTGAATTCATATTGTCCTCAACTCTTAGAGATTGTCAGGGAAAGCATCACTGTGTATATGAGCCCTTTATATTAACTCCTTGCCCTTGACCTCCAGGGACAGAAAATACCTTCCATGTGATAAAAATCAGTGTAACATTGCCAGAGTCTGTACGTGAAGGGCCAGAAGTCCTGCCTGGAGGGCTGTTAGTTAGGATTTTGGCAGGGCTGTCCCTCAAACTCCCTGACGTGAGCAGAGCTCCAGTGGTGCATGTGGGCCACGCAGGGCAGCAGGAGAGTTTGTAGTGCACCTCAAAGCTGGTAGGCTTTCCCGTACAAGAGCCAAAACTTTGGGGGAACAGGAAGAAGGAAGACGAGGACTAGACTAGAGCAGAATTCAAGTCCTAAATGTTGTCCTGTGTGGGCTGGTTCTCATGTTCCACTTCAAGGTGAAGTGTTTCAAGCCTGGATCAGAGTTGAAAGGGGGAAGAATTTCAATACATCTTTTTCTAAGCTGTCATTTCAGGTGACATGTTGAAGCTGTGAATTGTTTTTGTAAAGGAAAATGTTCTCTGGTGTTTTGTTGTTTTTGACACTCCCTGAGATCGGCTGACACTCTGAAGTACTAAACTGGATTAAGGAGTTGTAGGCTGGCTTTCAGAGAGCCACGCTGGTTCAGGAGAGCCTTTCACCAGCTAGCTCTCTCTCCCTCTCCCTCTCTCTCTCCCGGTCCTTCTGGGCCATGGTTTGACTCCCTTGTTTTAGCATCGACTGTCTGCTTACACTGCTTCTCATCCCAACTCCATAATTTACTTGTAAGCATTTCTATACCAGTGTTGGAGGTTCCATTGTTTTGATACAAATGGCAACCAGTTGTCCAATCTCTAAGTGTCTTCAAGACCTGACAAAGGATTTTTTATTTTTTTTTTAAAGATTTTATTGGGGAAGGGGAACAGGACTTTATTGGGGAACAGTGTGTACTTCCAGGCCTTTTTTCCTAGTTAAGTGGTTGTCCTTTCAGTCTTAGTTGTGGAGGGTGCCGTTCAGCTTCAAGTTGTTGTCCTTTCAGTCTTAGTTGTGGAGGACGCAGCTCAGCTCCAGGTCCAGTTGCTGTTTTCTAGTTGCAGGGGGCACAGCCCACCATCCCTTGCGGGAGTCGAACCGGCAACCTTGTGGTTGAGAGGACGTGCTCCAACCAACTGAGCCATCCGGGAGGCAGCTCAGCTCAAGGTGCCATGTTCAATCTTAGTTGCAGGGGGTGCTGCCCACCATCCCTTGTGGGACTCGAGGAATTGAACTGGCAACTTTGTAGTTGAGAGCCCACTGGCCCATGTGGGAATCGAACCGGCAGCCTTCGCAGTCAGGAGCACGGAGCTCTAACCGCCTAAGCCACCGGGCCGGCCCAGGATTTTTTTAAAACTATTAATATGAAAAAGAATGGAGCAAATGATAATTAAGTGTGTTTAATTATACAATTAACAAATAACCATTATTAAAAAGAAAAAAATTACACGAAAACCTACTGTCTCAAAACTGGAGACACCCGGCCATTAAATCTGCTTTGAATGTCTATTATCTATTTCCCTAACCATGTTCAGTTTCTCTACCATGCTCAGATTTTCTCAGAAAGCATTTCATGATTAACTTCTTCCCACCAGCATTTTTTTCTGTTCTTTCTTTCTACGCAGTACTTGATGTTTCTTGTTGATAAGTTGTCTTAAGTGTTCATTAAGTCATATCATTTGTGTGTACACTCTTTGTCATTCTAGGGTGGAAGCATGTCATGACATGCTGTCCATGGTAAGAAAGAAGGAGGTGGTCCACTCTTGTGGATGCTGAATCCTAGTGGGGCACCATGTGTCCTGGGTCGGCTAGTGGATGCAGGATTTCCTGGGGCCTCTGATAATGGATTAACCAGAGTGTATCATAAATGATCTCCAGAGATGGCTGTGAAGAGAAAGGAGAATGGTTCTAAAGCTGCAGTGTGAAGTTATGCTAAGTTTTAAGTTTTCAAGTTCATAAAGAGCACTAACAGCATTGGTGGGGGAGTATTCCTTTGTTTATTCAGATTTTACTCTTTTTTTTGTCTTCTGAAAAGCTCAACTATAGTTGTAGTATTTGTAAAGCCAGGGTCTGTTTGATTTTAACCAGGGGTATATAGATAATTTTGTTAGTTTTGCAAGATTTTCTACGGATTCCCTGAGTTCTCAGAAATGGCAGTGTACCTACGCATTTTACTACAAAGAAGTTGTCTGCTTACTGTCCCTTCTAGGCCTTTATTCCATCAATGAATTTCTAGTGAATCAAATTCTTTGGGCACTTTTCAGTCTTGATTTTTAGTTAAACTTCCTGTTTATCACTGTTCTTGAAATTCTTCGCCCTTGGCTTCAGTAAACTGTCCTGCCTCGATCATTCACTATTCTTTTTTGTATTCCTTTTCAGGAATTGCTTTGTTCATGTCTCAAATCAGCAATGGCAAACTGGCAATCTGTGTGTCAAATCTGGTTTGCTGACATGTTTTCATTGGCCCTCAAAGTGTTTTGAAAATGTTTACAGTAGCTGCCAATAAAAAAAACACCCCAAAACCATGTTGAGAGTCTGAATGTATGGCTCTGGGGGCATTCAGGAAATGACCTGGCTGCACTGGGTGGCTGTCCCCCTGTGGCAGGGCCCCTCAGAACTGAACCTCTGGGACACACGTGCCGGCTGCCGTTGGCCTGGTGCCACCCGGTGCACTTCACTCAGTTGTTCATCACCCAGGCTCTGTAGGTTTGGGTCTGTAATCCGCGCCTCCTCCAGCTTCCCTGGGATCTCTTCTTTTCTCTGCACATGCTCCCTCGTTGCACCTCTGCCCCCATCAGTCGTGGACGCCAGATGGATGAGTCTGTTTGCCGTCTGAAGGGATTCTTTTGCAGTTCAATAGTCATGCCTGCCTTTCAGTGTTTGAGTTCATTTCTTGTTTGCATTTTAATCACATTCTTTTTGTTGCTTTCTGGTCTGTAAGGTTTGATAGCTTGAAATAATTTTCCAGCAATGTATGTTAATTAAGACTTTTAATCTGCTTGTAGTGATTCCTAATTGTTATTTGAGCCTTCTGTGTCTCAACAACTGAATGGTTGTTGTATTGTGTGTTTAAGTGATAGAAAGATTGAATTGCGTTGTTTTTACTTTTTAATGTAAATATGTAATAGCACTGGCCGTTTTCTCACTTTTGTACCTTTGCTTTATCACCTTTGTGTAAAAACTTGTCTTTGAGGTTTATGAGTAAACTATACTACCCTTTCCCCTCTGTTTGTAGTCATCTAAAACTTACGGCGCAGACATTTCTCTCATCCTGCTCCCCTTCATTTATGAGAGATTTTGTCATCTGCTTCATAGTGTTGCTATCCTCACTCTTAAGTCCGGCCATCACAGTGGACAAGCCACTTAATGTGCCACCCTCTAGGAGCTGGAAATGTACTTGGAGATAACAAGCATAGTAAGTGAAAACCGTAAAAGACATCAATGGAAGGAACATTTTACGGCATCTATAGAAGTGGCCTTGGCCTATGTTTGATACATTGCTAATCAAATTACATAAGTAGCTATTGAAGGGTGGTAACCTCTTTTAGCCTAGATTCGTGTTTCCATGTAGAGGCACATCACTCTGTGTAATTCATTCCCTTGGCCTCTCTTTGTCCCAGGAGAGGATTGACTGATCTTATTAAAGAATTTGGGCAAGGAAGTTGTCAGGGCCTAGCTCTCAGTCCCTTTCCTCTTTCCGTGTCCTGGGGGAGCCAGCCACCTCTAGCCTGGTTCTCCAAGCTGCAGGTTTTCCAAAAACAGACCTCCATGTGGGGAGACCTGTGGTGTTTCGGCTGTGACTGATTGGGTGGGTGAATTGGCTCAGCTCTGGGGTGCAGTTTTAGGAAGCCCATTGTTGCTATGCTTTTAAGTTACACTTTAAAAATGTGGGCTTTATCTGTAATAAAGCCAACAGTTTGATCTCTGTTTGACTTTTTTGGCTTATTTCTGAATTATCCCAGAAGTTGGGCGAGTAGGTAGATGGAAGGCTGGGATTTCATATAATGATCCCCTAAACCCCAGTAGTAATCACTGCTGAAAAAATTCATAGGGAAGGTGATTCTTTCTAGCTTTATTGAGGTTTGAGTTGAGGTGGCAGAACTCAGCTAGGATATTAAAGGTGTGTTGACTTGAGAAAACCTAGGCAGATAAGGTGAGTTCACAGAACAGGAAGTTGATAGCTGGCCTAGGCTTTGGGAGGATGTTGAGTCTAGGAAGGCTGACCAGGGCATGTTACGTAGGTCTGTGAATAGCTGGTTGACAAATCTGACTTGTTTATCTTGCAAGTAGTAGAAAGCAATGACGGTTCCTGTGTAGGAGCATGACAATGTTAAAATGATGTATTAGGAAAGAGTTTTATGAATTGATGTTTTAATATAATAAATACATAAAAGAATATGTTGTCATTAGTGTCTAAGAACAGACTAATATTTAGTGGTAACAGCCAATAGGCTACAATCTAATGTTCACTGTAAGTCAGTTTGCAAGTACGATTGATTTAATATACTGGGAAATAATTTGTTTTTTCTAATGGTATTGGCCTCCCAGTTGATTCTTTTTTTTTTTATTGGGGAATATTGGGGAACAGTGTGTTTCTCCAGGGCCCATCAGCTCCACCTTGTCCTTCAATCTACTTGTGGAGGGCGCAGCTCAGCACCAAGTTCCAGTCGCCGTTTGCAATCTTAGTTGCAGGGGGCGCAGCCCACTTGAACCAACAGCCTTGTTGCGAGCTTGTGCTCTAACTGACTGAGCCATCCGGCCACCCCCGGAAATAATCTTTCTTCTTTTTTTTTTTTTTGTGATCCTTGTATTCTTTTTTAATTTATTTTTTTATTCATTTAAATTTATTGGGGTGGCAATTGTTAGTAAAATTACATAGATTTCAGGTGTACAATTCTGTATTACATCATCTATAAATCCCATGGAAATAATCTTTCTTGAAGGCACTCATTCCTTACTTAAGTAGCCGTGATGTCTTTGAAAAGAAGTCTGCTTCTCGGGCTAATTTACAGGGACTTGAAGTCATCCTTGAGCATGAGTATTAACTTCCCAAAGCAAGTGTTTTTGAAGGAGATGTACAAGGTTTTTAATCGAAGAATGTGTTTATAAATGTATGTTAGACATTTTGTAGTATCTGATAAAATGAAATGAGAAGCGAAAAACAGTTTTGGAATCCATCCTAGGTGATATAATTCAATATTAAGAAAGATTTGGCAGAGTAATTTAGTAACCCTGAACAGGTAAAAAGCCTGCAAAATGAAATTACATAAATTATATTTTTACTTATCAGCTTACATTCATGGAGAGGTTGGCTGTATCGCATGCAGATGGCTGAGGCACAGTAGGCGCCCATCAGAAGGGGCAAAGACTATTTTGTAACCCCAGCGATACAGTACAAAATGGAGAAGGGTGCTCGTCCTACATTGAGCTTTTTCTTTCTCGTCTTTTCTTCTACCACCTTCTCCCCTCCTCACGCCAGCACTCTGCTCCCCCACCCCCCAGCCACTATCTTGGTGAAAGGAGCCATGCCCAGCTTTGCCTTGGCTGTGTTAGATTGGCTGGCAGATGGAACCAAAAATAAGTCTGCTCGTGGGTTTTCAAGACTGTCAGGCCATGAGCTACTTCAGAAAAACACACACACAAAACTGGATATGAAGGTTAAATCGGTATCTGATATCTAAGTGCTTTCTGTGAGTAATTTTCATTTTAATTGTACCAGTAATTCCTTTTTACTTGTGTTATTAGTTTTTAATCATACACATAATGCTTGTAATTATGGAAGATGCAAACAATACAAAATACATAAACATACCCCCAGTGCCATTGTCCTTCTCAAAGATAATTACTGTTAACAGTATATTTCCAGATAAACTGGACCTTACTATATTTATTTATTGTTGAGCGGCTTGCTTTTTTTCACTTAACTATGTGCGTTAGTAGCCTTCCCATGTCGGTAATTTACAGTAGGGCTGTATAATAAGTAGATCATAGGAAGGAGTAACAATAGTTTATTCAGCCACTTTCCTATTGAGGGATACTGATAAGATTGTCCCAGTTATAGACTTTGCCAGACAATTTTTGGAGGTCTGGAGAAAGGAGGTTGGTACTGGTAACTTTTGCTTTTTAAAAACATTTTTCAATTTTCAGTTGACATTCAATATTAGTTTCAAGTGTACAGCATAGTGATTAGATATTCATATAACTTACAAAGTGATCCCTGCAATAAGTCTGGTACCCACCTGATACCTTGCATAGATATTACAGTATTATTGACTGTACTCCCTATGCTGTACTGTTAATTTTTTCTATTGTCACATAAGAATAAGCACTAATTAGCCCCTTTTGTGCTAGCCAGTGCTAAATTCTTTGCATACTTCTTTACATAACTTGGCAACAACCTGTGGCATAGGTGTTATACCCCTTCCCAGGGAAGGAAGAAACTGAGGCTCAATTACCTGGTCCCACAGCTCACTAATGGAAGAACAAGGATTAAAACCCATGCCTGCATCATTGCAAAATCTTGTTTCTTTTCCACTTCTTATTTCTAGGTCTATGTTATTAGCAGGTAATTTATTTTTTCTGCCAGTGATGTTGTTAGAGTTAGCTTGAATATAATTTCCGTGTTCTGTTTAAAATGCATTCCTTGTTGAATTGTAGTCTGTAGTTGTTGGTCCCCGGCCACTCCCCTCTTTTCATACATAGTTCTTTTCTGCACAGATTTGAAATACGGCAATATAAAGTGGCCCCTGTGGCTCATTTTACCTATTTCTTCTAGTTTGTGGGTTAGGGAATATTTGATATAAATGTCTGTGTAGCTGTATCGAAGGCTGAGAGAAATGTCCACTAATGATCCTTAAGCTTCTAACGGCGGTGTTGTAAAACTTTGTACCCCAGGTATTGCTTTGCCTTCCCCCCAGGCCTATGGCACTCTAAGGTAGTGAGAGCAGGAGAGAGGGCATCTCTACCAAGCAGGGGAAGATGCCAGGCTTCTTACCTAGCCAGCTGGGTGAGAGGGAGATGTTTTGTTTTCTTCCACTCGAGAGTGGCATTGGCAACATGAGTTGCTTTCCTGCCTCTAGGCCTGTTGCTCAGCTCAGTGAAAGCTCTCCTCTGCACTGAACCTCTTCCTGAATGTCCCGAAAATCTCCCTGCTTGTAAGTGTGTATTGGCATGAGGTGTGGAGGGAGGGCTCTTGAACACTTTGTTTTAGAGTAGTGAATTTTAACTTTTGGGGATTCCTGGACTACTTTGAGGATCTGTTAAAAACCATTCCCCTGGAGTGCCTTTGCACTTAAGAGTCTGAAGTAAACCATCTTGACAAGATGTTTTAGGATTGTTCGCCCATATTTAGGCTTTGTTTCCTTCCTAGGTAGAAAGCTGCCTGAAGGTAGGGACCACGTTTTTGCTGCTTTTGTCCTCCTTCCAGCACCTAGCTCAATCTGTCAGCTAGTAGTAGTTGATTGGCTGGTCATTCATCAGGTGAGAAGTGAACACCATTTTTTTTTGAGTGTGGCCCTTAGAAAGATTTGACCTCAGGTGAAAGGATTACTTACCTAGATGGAGGATAAACATTTTACTGTCAAGGCTGTGTGAATTTTAGGCAAGATACCATCACAGTAACTGACCAAGCTTAGGTAGATTTTCCTGAGTTGATTTTACTTACAGGTATTTATATGGGGGTTCATTTGCATCATCATAGATAACCAAGAGTTGATAAAAGAAGGTATTTTAATGGTAAGACTTGTTGGAAACAAAGCATATAGGATAAATATATATATATATGATCCATCTGATGCTGGGTGAGGAGTGGCACATACAGTCTCACTATTCTTGCCCTGCTCAGCTGAAGTGCCAGGAGAGGGACGGAAGGGTGGCCACCTGCCGCTGCCCCCGGAGTGGCCTTGCTATGCAGCCACTCCTATCCTATTTGCTTCCTCAAATGTTTATCTGCTTAGGGGCAGCAGTAAGAGGAAAAGGGAAGGGCCTGACCTTTTGCTTCTCTGGTGGTAGAAAACTGCTTTCTCAGAACTAACAAGTCAGGAAACAAACTTCAAAGATTATTGGCCCAGGTTGCCATGGCAAGGCTAAGAGATGGATAATTATCCATATTATATTATTCTTATGTTCCCATTCTTTAGTGCTAATCTTATTATGACTGTTTCCTGCTATTGATATGCTTCTGTAAATTAGAATATTTTCCACACATAATAGAAGGAAAAAATGGATGTAAATGAATCTAATACAATACAGAATTTATTATATGTGTACCGTTGCTAGTTTAATAATGGGCAGTCATCTTTCAGAAAAGGAGCTGAGTGTTTTAGCTCTTTCCAAACTGTATTGCGATCTCTTTTCTTTTGGATTATCTGTTTAATGTCAGCTTTCCCTGTGAGATCATTTGGCTTTCGCAGGTGCTGGACAGTGCACTTTCCCAATATTTTACTTTTCTACTCTTTACATTTTTGGGACCTCCCTCTTAAAAACAAAACAAAACACCCTGCTACCACTGAGGAGTGATAAAAGCCTAATTTCAGTGGAAGACTCAGCTACAAAACTTGATTACACAAGTATGAATATACGCGCGGAGGCTATCCTTAGCATTAGGAGCTGACAGCATCATGTGGGAAGCTTAACATTTAAGTGAATTGTTTTGCCATTTTAAAACAGGTGGTAGTTTTTAGGAGATAAAAATCTATGATTCTCGGTAATTAAGAAAACACAGAAAAAAAAAAAGAAAGAAAACACAGAATTGCAAAGAACTAGATTATATTTGCTGCCTCGAAAACCCTATTCAATAAAGCCACGGCATCACCAGTTGTCCTCGAACATTTAAGAACCAGAACTGAGCATTAACTGTTGTTTATTTTTCAAATTCAATTTCTCCTAAATGATAGTCTGTTATCCAGGCAGCAACTATATGGACGTCACAGAATATTATAAATTATTAGAGAAATTTTATTCCACTTACTTTTTACTTTTGTTTTGGAAAGCAAATAATTCTTAGGTGCAAGTCACGTCTCACTTAAAAATTACAACTTTGGTGTTTGCCTTGCATTGTCAACTTGCTAACCTCAAGTATGTTTAAGAATCTGCCTCATTTTACAACCACTGTTTTTTAGAGCATTACTGATCTCTTTCTAAAATTTATTTTTTTGAATAGGTAATATATTCATATTGTTTAAAATTCAAAAACTATAAAAAAGCATATAGTGAGAAGACTTTCTTTGACACCTGGCCTTCAGCCCCCGGTTCCCCCTATACCTAGAGACCGTGTAATCAGTTTCTACACACCTGTACCACCAGCCCCATCATTTTTATACAGTGGTCACCCACTGTGCTGTTTCAAACATTGAGTTCTTCCCTGAGCAGTATACAGTGGAGTTCATTCTTTATCAGTACACAAAGAACTTCCTCTTTTCTTCCCCTTACAGTTGCAGAATGTTCCCTTATTGATGGACATTTAAACTCTTAAATGAAATGTTGGCTATTAACCAACTATTTATCGAACACCTGCTGTATGCCAAGCACTATTCTTTGCACTTGGGATAACAATGTATAAAGCTGGGAGAATTTCCTACCTTTATGGAGCCAATTCTAATCTTGGGGGATATGTAATAAACTATGATGCATAATTTGTCCATATATCAATTTGCCTGAGTACCAGTATGCTTGTAAAATGAACTCATATTGGAATATCTGGATTAAAGGGTATGTGATTTTTCACTGGGGTAGTTAACTGCCAAATTGCTCTTCTTAGATCTCCTAGTTTACATATCTACTACTAAGTGTTTGAATGCCTGTTTTTTTCATACCTTTTCCAACACAATGTGTTACCAAATTTTTTTATTTTTACCAATCTGATAGGAAAAGATTACTATTTGTGTGTTTTGTTTTGTAGTTAACTTTTTTTTGTAGCAGTAACTTAACCATTTATCATTTACGGAAGATGTTAGAGATTTTAAGTGCTTTAGCCCAAAGATTTGAATTTATAAGAACTAAAGTGTAAAATAAGTGTGTTGTGTTGCTATGTTTGGTTATTATAAATAGTAGTTAGGTGGTCACTCATGCCTAGCATATATGTGTACCTGACATTTTCAATTGTGTGGCTGAAATAGTATTTGTCAGATTTTATCTTTATTCTTTGTAAAACGGGAAGTAATTAATGAACAAGAAAGTCAAAGCTTAGATTAATTTAAAGCTGAGGGGGAGAACACCTAGAAATCACCAATTAGGGTCCTTATTTTATAACACAAGGAATGGGTCACGTTCAGATCCTATTTCTGTTTGGATATACAATTTCTGCATTCTCTTTATCTCCCCTCACAAAGAATAAGGAGATGCTCTGGAAATTGACCCCCATCTGACGTCCTCATATTTCCACTCAAAAAAAGAAAAGTAAAAATTGGAGCTATTCTCTTTACTACTATCCTCTAGCCTCTTATTAACACTCAGGAAAATCGATCAGATCAGTCACTTCCTTCTTGCTCCTCCCATAGTCCCCAAACATATTACCTTGTCTTTATATTTTCTTATGTCTCCTCCTCTTCCTTTATCTCCTTTATTAACTACTTCCCTCCATCCCCTAAAACTAAAATTCAAAACATTTTAGTTCGTGGCCATCGCTTTTCTCTGGCTATAACTTCTCCTTAGGAGATCTTATTTGTTTCTGAAATTTCGATGACCGTCACTTTGATACAAACACAAAATGTGACATAATTATGTTGGAGGACTAGATGAGAGGGAAAGTAGAATAGGAGGGATGGGAGAGGTTAGTCCTCTGATAAGTAGCATGGCAGAAATCCAGTAAATCATAAAATTTGATACCCAAGGAATAGTTATTATATATAAGCATATTACTTAGAAAAAATGAGGTCTATACTGGAGGAAATGCCTGGAAGATTTGAGGATACTTGCCTCTGGGAAGGTAGACTGGGGACTAGGGAGGGGGGTAGTCAAATTCTTTTTTCATCATAAACCAGTTCACGCTTTCTTACTTTTTAAATGTGTATACATGTGTTACTAGTATATTTTGGTATTTTACAGAATTGTTGACTGGGAAATGCATCTTTATAGAGTTGATTAAAATAGAAGATAAATGAAGGGCAGAGAACTTGTCTGATTTATTTATTCCCATGTCCCCAGTGCTTAGGATAGACCTGATAGTGGGGATTTGTTAAGTATTTAATGAATGGAGCAATTGCGGAGGTCAAATTTATGGAGTAGGAATGAGATTAGAACCTTCGGGATAGAAGTCAAATTGTTCTTTACTGAGCTGTAAGCTCCATAGAGCAAGGAGCCATGCTTGCATTTTGCTGTGTCTTGTACAGAGGTGTCTGGTACAGATTAGGTATCCAGTAAATGCTCAGGGCTCTCTTTAGATTGGACCATTCAAGAATTACATCCCTGAGTGTGAGAAGAGAGGATACGTCCTCCAGCTTGTGTCTTGTTGCATCTATCCAGTTGTAGTACGTTCCTTGCCTCACTTCGTTGATTTCTTTGTCAGGCATAAACTCAGTTACTCAATTGCACAAAGTCTATATATTCGGTACACTTTTTTAGTAGGGTCTTCTGTGAACGAAACTTAGCATTCGGCTCTATAGGGGTTATAAAGATGAAGAAGGCTCAGTCTCTGACTCCAAAGAAAATGTCCAGCGGGGTAAGTGGAATCTGTCTGTTTTTATTATACGCAAGACATTGAGGCGTAAGCAGCTTGTGTGGGAGAAAGGAGGATGTGTAATTAAATCTAACAGGGTGGGAGGGTGGAAGGACTGCTTGAAGTGCAGAGCAGAGAAGAAAGGGCAGGAATCAGGAAGTCTTTCCCCCTTCCTCTCTTTCACTCTTACTTCCTTTCTGCCTTCCTTTGTTTCTGCATTTACTTAGTGCCTGCCATGAGCCAAGAAATGTGTTCCATGCTAGAATATGAAAAGATAAATGAAGGAGCTGTGGTCTGGTTGGAGAGCGCTGCTGGTGGGGAGTTAAGGAGTTAGGCGTGTCTCACAGGCAAATCAGCAGCCTTGGTCTGAATACAAGTGTTAATTATAATACCATTTCTTGCATTGCTATGTGCCAGTCACGGTGCTGTGAGCATTTTCATACATTTAATCTTAATAATAACACTCAGAACGACTATGAAGTGATGTAAGTAGATACTATATTCCCATTTTACAGATGAGGAAGGCATATGATTTGTTACATGACTTGCCTAAGATCACATATTCAGTAAATGAACTGTATCTAGGTCTGATGCCGAGGTCCATTCTACTCAAAAAACTACCAGAGAAATCCTTATATACTGCCGGTAGAATTGTGAAATGATGCAGCCACTTTGGAAAACACTTTGGCAGTTCCTTAAAAGGATGAATAGAGGTACCACATGACCCAGTAATTCCACCTCAAGAGAAATGAAAACAAATATTCACACGAAACTTATATTTGAATGTCATAACAGTGTTATTCAGAATAGTTCTAAAGTGAAAATAACCCAAATCACCATCATTTGATGAATGCCTAAATAAAAGGTGGTTATCCATACACTGGAATCTTAGTCATAAAAAGGCATGAATTGATACATGCTGAAACATGGATGAACCTTGCAAACATCATACTAGGTGAAAGAAGTTAGTTACAAAGGCCACATATTTTGATTACATTTATCTGAAGTATCCAGAATAGGCATATACACAAATTAGATTAGAGCCTGTCAGGGGCTTGTAGAAGGGGAAAATGCGGTAATATCTTTGGGGTTTCTTTTTAGGGTGATGAAAGTGTTCTAAAATTAATTGTGATGATGGTTACACAACTTTGAGGATATACTTTTTAAAAATTTAATTTTACACTTTAAATGGATGAATGGTATATGGTATGTGAATTGTATTTCACTAAAGTTGTTTAAAACAAAACAAAACAACCCAAGACTCAAATTGAATTTTCTGCTCTACTCAGATCATTAAGAGCTATTTAACAGTAAATAAGCAGCTGATCCTCGCTTGTAGAGTAAGATTGCTTTTTTGTCACATGTTATTTATCAACATTTACCTAATATTAATAATGTCTCCAAGTGTATTACCTAATAAAGCCTGTAGCTTATCTTGTAAATTTTAAGTAAAATTTCTAAAAGTAGTGCAGTCTATTTTGTTATAAATTCATTTGGAGAAAGCATAAAACATGGAGATTAGGTGGGTAAATAAAGTTGGGTTTTACCAGTTAAGTGGTGCTTGAATCTTTGGAGCAGAAATATGGAAACTGTTAGTTGGTTTTTAAGACTCAGAACCATCTCAGCACATTGCCGTGCAGCCATGCCGTAGGCTCTGGTGTCCGGGTAGCAGATGTGAAGGCTACTTCTGCGAGTGATGTGTTAAAACCCAGAGAGATCATGTTGGAGAATTTAGCAACCTCTAGGTCAAGTATTGGGAAAGGCTCTCAATATGTTTTCATGTCCTGCTATAAAGTCAGGTACTTCAAAAAGACTTCATGCTAGAGTGAAAGGAGTAGAGTTCTGAAATACCAGTAATGGGAGCAGAACCAAAAAATTAGATTTAAATGCTGAGTATCTGTCTTAGATAATAATTGCAGTGACTGTTACTTAAAAAGTACAGGGCAAGTTTCCTGGGGCTGGATTAAAAAAAAAGAGATCCTACCTGTTGCTGTTAGTGTAGAATGAACAAAAATGTATCTGTTTAGGTTTGTTTTTTTTTTTTAAATATCGTTGATTTAGTTCAAATGCTTTTTAGTGTTTACATCAATTATTCTTTTATACCTGCTTTTTTAAGTTAACATTTCATTTTAGTAAATTTTCATCTCATATAATTTTACCACATTCAAATTTCTCTAATTCTCTCCCAAATATCCTTTTCAACTGGCTTATTTAAACTAATATACAACCTGGTATGCACATTGTATTTGATTTATTTTAATTAAATTTGTTGGAGTAAATTGGTTAATAACATTATATAAGATGTATCTAATTATTTTCCTTAAGTCTCTTTTAATCTAGCATAGTTTCTATCTTTTCTCTTTCCATTTAAAATACTAACACCACTGACTTAGTGAGAACCCGAGCCAGTTATTCTGCAGAACAACATTTGGACGAGGTGATTGCTTCCCTATGATGTCATTTGTTCATCTATCTCCTGTATTTCCTGTAAACTGGAAATCATATCCAGTAATTTGATAGATTCAAGTGAAGTATTTTTTGCTTGAATGCCAAACAGGTTATGTCTGAATTTCATAGTGTATCACATCAGAAATCATATCTGGACCATTGGTAATAATGCTAAGATTGTCCATTGGATTAAGATGACGGGAGTATAGATTGTATGGTTAGGTTTTCCCTGCAATGTACAAATAACCTGCGTAGTGTTACTTTGGCACTTTACAAATCACCGTCAGCCATTCGCCTAATGGTTTTAACCTAATTGATAACCGTGCCTGAATCAACAGTTTTACGGGGTTTGCAGAATGATGTTTTCTAACTCTACATGTATTAGCATTCTTCTGTCATGAAGAACTTAGGTAGGACTAGGGCTATTTGGTTACTCTAAAAGGTAGGATAAATGCATAATATTTCAGTTTTATTTACACATTTTTTGAAGAAGCTGTTTTAATAGATACCTCAAGAGGTGATAGTTTGAGGTTTTATGTCCCTCCCCCCTTTTTTGAGTACTATTCGGGGCTCAGGGATTTTCATTGATAGCCTGTGTTTTGGTCAGCTACAGTGTTTTTGTTGTTTTTAATGCTTAAATTGGTAAAACTTTGACCAGTGGGAACTGCTTCTTCTGTCTTATAGAAGAGGTCTTAGAGAGCATGTGTTGCTTAGGTTGTGTTCCTGCTCTCCCCATTGTCACATTTTGTAGTTAAAACCCTTCACTTTTAAACCCTCAAATCTTTGTTTCTGAGTTGACAGGCAGCTGGCTATTGAGTCCAGGAAATTCTTAAGAGGGACCCACTTCATATTTCTAGATTAACATATTATGACAGTGCAGACTCCCATCTCAGATGTGCACACTGAGGAATAATTCTAACAGCGCTCAAAATACCACACTTTTATGACAATTAAAGAGCGAACCACCTTTAAAGATATGTGCACACTGCCCACCTCTCTGCAGTTCAGTTTCATGGTTTAATGCCTCTTGTTTTTATACTCAGAGGGAATATGCATATGTCTCAACAATGTTTTTCTGCTGATGTTTGTATAAGAAGATTGTATGCTATGTTTCACAAACTCAATACGACATTTTTCTTTTTTTAAAAAGTAGTGTGTGGAAGAGTCTCAGTTACATTTCAACTATCCTTGATAGAACATGTCATTTGGAAAGTCACGCTGCGTGTCAGCAAAGGGGAATGTGAGTTCTGGATGGGCCTGGCACTAAGAGGCCATGTTATTGCATACAAAGGGTATTGTTTGGCATTGTTTTAAATACATTACATACTAACTAGCATGATAATTTGCTATGAGTGTGTTTACTGTGTTTTCGTTTCTTTTAGGAAAGGAGAAGTGGCAGGAGATATTGGTCAGAAAGGTCTGGGATAGATAGCCAGGTCATGTGAGACCTTGTGAGACCAAGGTCTAAGGACTTCGGATTTTATTTTGAGTGAGAGAAGGAACCAAGGTTTTCAGAGAAGTGACATCCATCTGAATCTTTAAAAAGGTCATTGATGCTACAATGTGGAGAACAGACTAGGGAGGAGATAGGGAAAATGTACAGGGAAACAGTGGAACTAAAAAGACCAGTTAGGAAACAGCTGCATTAGTTCAGGCTTTGATTTAGGCAGTAGTGGTGAAGATGATGCTACAAAGTTAAATTTCAGGCATATTTTCAAAGTGGGGCAACAGCAGTTTGCCAACTCATCAAATGTAGGATGTGAGTGAAAGAGAGGAGTTAAGGATGATGCCAGGGGTTTCGGCGAGAGCAGCTGCTGAATGGTTCTGCCATTTACTGAAACTGGAGGAGGTGTATTTGGAGGGGAAGATCAAGAGCTCAGGTGTGGACATGTTAGGTTTGAGATGCTGGTTAGATATCTGTGTGCTGTTCAGTATGTAGAGGACATAGAAATACAGATTTCCGTAGGGTGGGAGGTGAGGAGTCCCGGCTGGGAGATGCACATTTTGGAGTCATCAGCCATGGGACTAGTTGGGGTCACAAAAGCAGTGGGTGTAGAGAAGAGAGGTATGAGGATTGCTCCTTGGGACATTACAACCTTTAGACATTGGGGAGATGAGGAGTATCCAGCCAAGGGGCCGGAGAAGTTTGCAGTCAGTGATGTAGGAAGTTTCCCTGAGGCCAAGTAAAGGGTTTCAAGGAGAGAGGAGTCAGCTGGGGCAAATGCTGCCAATTGATGAAGAAAGAGGCGGATTCAGTATTGACTATTGGGTTTTGCAGTGCAGTGGGTCTCTCAGAACATGACAAATAGTGTCTCTGCTTTACATCACTACCTGCCCCTGTGGACCAAAAACACTAGCTGATATTCCTGGCAGTTGCTCTGCAACTTCTCCCACATCCCACCACTGTTCAGCCACGGCCTCTTTGTATTCCCTCGTTAGTTTTAAACCTTGGGCTCCGTATCCTGATTTGTCCTCACTTCTGTTCTCTTCCCTCAATTTCTCACGTTTTTCTGACTCTTCCCAGGATGTTGTGCATCTCTTTCCCCTTACAATGCTTCCGATCTAGTTTGTTCCCCTGGTCCCAGCATCTTCTGCCAGCTAAAAAGTGGGTTTGTAACCAGTTTTGGAATGTATCATGGACTCTATTGGTACTCAGATGATAGTATAGGCCCCTTTCCTGGAAGAAGAATATTTTTAATTGCATAAAATAAAATACATGAGATTACAAAGGAAACCAGTTATACGGGAATGTAGTTATCAAAACATTAAAAACTAATTTGGGTGGCCGGATGGCTCAATGGTTAGAGCGTGAGCTCTGAACAAGAGGGTTGCCGTTTCGATTCCCGCATGCACCAGTGAGCTGTGCCCTCCACAACTAGATTGAAGGACAATGACTTGGAGCTGATGGGCCCTGGAGAAACACACTGTTCCCCAATATTCCCCAATAAAATAAAAAATACCCACTAATTTATGATTGGCATATATTTGCATCTTTATTAATGTATTAAATGACACATTCTAGCAGTGGACCTGATAGCTATTGTAAATTCATAGTAGTGATAAGTGTAAATGGTATTTCAGTATTCCTACAGCAGCTGTATTATGTGAAAATATATGGTTTTAATTAGTGACAAAGTCACAGGTACTATCAATACTAATATGGTTTGTTGCTTTATTCATAATAGAGTGAATTTTTACATTTCAGTTTCAAGTTAATGGAAATAAACATAGTTTTATTCCCATGGAAGTCTTGGGTCCCAGGTAAAGAGCCTAGAGTGAGAACTGTAATGCTGGTGTGAACAGACCACTGAACAGGTCACCAGGTGGACGATCAGGCCTCGTCTGCATGGACACGTACTGCCACTTTGGCCCCTGGTACCTGCCAGGCCACACTCATCGTGGGGAGAGGATTCAGACATGAACTTTATGCCTTCAATAGAGCACCGGTTTACTGATTCTTGAACAGTAATAGTAACTTTATAAAATGTATTTGGGGCAAAAAAAAATCAGAGAACTCATGGTAAACACTGTCATTTAATGTAATATGTTTGGCTGTTCTCTATGATAGTATAGGCCCCTTTCCCGGAAGAAGAATATTTTTAATTGCATAAAATAAAATATATGAGATTACAAAGGAAACCAGTTATACAGGAATGTAGTTATCAAAACATTAAAAACTAATTTGGGTGGCCGGATGGCTCAATGGTTAGAGCGCGAGCGCTGAACAAGAGGGTTGCCGTTTCGATTCCTGCATGCACCAGTGAAAAATCTACTAGATTTTTTTCAAGTTTCAAAAATTAGCCCCGTAGTCTAGTATAGACAGTTTCTTCTTTTGCTGCTGGGTACTTCATTCTCTGAATAGCTTCTCCCCAAAGCTGCCTTTAGACCTGTGTTTCATTCTTCAGCAGTTCAGTGTGAGCCATCTGTCTGCATCCTTTGTTTTCTGGGGCGGGGACCGCTGGAGAGGGAGGCTGGTGCTGCTGTGCGTTTATTCACCTCTAGGATGTTTTGCGTTGTTTTCTAGCAAAGGGCCCTTCCCTTAGCAGTAACGGACTGAGTTCTGATACTCAGGGCAGAAGGTCAAAGAGAAACCCTGCCCATTTTTAAATTGGATTGTATGTTTTCTTTCTGTTGAGTTTTAAGAGTTCTTTGAATACTTTTGGATAACAGTCCTTTATCAAATACGCATTTTGCAGGTATTTTCTACCAGTCTGTAACTTTGTCTTTTCATTCTCTTAACAGTGTCTTTCACAGAGCAGAAGCTTTAAATTTTAATGAAGTCCATCTTTCCCATTTTTTTCTTGTATGGATTACCATGTTTCCCCGCAAATAAGACCTAGCCGGACCATCAGCTCTAATGTGTCTTTTGGAGCAAAAATTAATATAAGACCCATTAGAGCTGATGGTCCGGCTAGGCCTTATTTTGGGGAAACATAGCATGCTTTTGGTGTTGCATAATCTATTGTCAAACCCAAGGTCACTTAGATTTCTTCTATGTTATCTAAGTTTTGTAGGTTTGCATTTTACATTGAGGTCTATGATCCATTTTGAGTAAATTTTTGTGAAAACTGTAAGGGCAGTGTCTAGGTTCAGTTTTTGTACGTGGATGTCTTTTCATTTAATTTTAATACTCTCTTTCAGAAGAGGTTTTTAAGTTACTAAATAATGTATCTCAACCTTCATCTTTCTAGCTCTATGGAGTCTTAAATTTTGGCGGTGATCCCAAGTAATGTTCCCCCACCACAGTCATTAGATGGTATGATGTGAACTGTTAGCAGCACAGTTTCATGTTTCTTAAACTGTGTCCAATAGGAACACAAAAGACATGATACGTTAAATATGTGGGTTTTGCATAAGAATGAAATGTCTGTTTTGCTACCTCTTTAAAGATACCTAATGTATACTTATAATCGTCTGTTCTTAGGATTCTTTTCACCAGTATAACTTGAGTATTACATGATACTAGGTTAATAGGAGAACAAAGTATAAGTTTTACTAACTCCTCCTTGGATCACATTTACCATATATTTGACACAATAGTTTATGTTGTGATTTGATTTGTCATTCTTGTGTCCTAGAAGATTTTAATATTTGGGGACATTGTTATATATTCTTTTTTCCAAATCATGGCTTTGGAATAATATGTTAAATGTTAACTGAAATCAGTAACAGAAGGAACTCTCTGATTTATATTATTATTATTCATAACTGCATGTACCTTTTTGGCAATTGTACCTCCCCCCACCACATCCTTCCCAGAATTGTCATCCAGTGGCAAAAACTTGTTAAACTTCTTAATAAGGTTGTTTCTGAAAAATAGAAATTGATAATAAATGTTAAATGTTTTTTCAACGTCTTTTGATGGGGTCAAACTTTAAAACATCGTTTTGTACCTTAATTCTTTGTTGATAAATTTTCTTTTATTGAATCAGGCTTTCCTTAGGTAAACATGAGTAGATTATGGTGACACATTATATTGTATATGTTGTCACTATGCTACATATACATTGTATGCTGCAATTTTATTTAGTATTTTTATTCCTGTGTTTGAGATTAATTTGTTTTCTTATTGTAATCCTTTTTGTATTTTATAATCGATGTCAGTATAAAATGAGTTGTGGGACAACTTATACTGAGTAAGTTAGGAATAGTCACTGTCACTCGGGATTATTGAATCTGTACTTTTTAAAGAAATTAACTGGTAAATCTATCTAATAAGGAATTTTTTTATCTTTTTTAGTTCCTAAATAATTTTCTCTGCTATTGCCAGTGTACTTTTCTCATTTTCTTTTATGAATGTATAAAAATGATATATGATAAAAATCAACCTTTACAGAAGTTCTAACAGTTATTAAAGTAAGTGTGAAATAAAAATTTTTAGTATTAAGACAGGTGTCAAATTTAGTTGGTAGCGTTCTTTGTCAATGGCATATGAATGGACATCAGAATTGATGGTATCGTAAATTTACAAAATAAGGTATTTGTCAGTGTGATGTCCACAGAGCTGGTGATGGAATGTTCTTAGGTTCATATAAACATTTACCCATTCAGACTGCTAAAGCCATCATAGGTTTCACTCGTCACCACTTTATTCAGAGGTGTATGGCGCAGAAACTATAACTTGTCAGTATTACAGTGGGAGTCCTTGCAGCAGACCATGTAGCAGTTCATACTTTCTGGAACACTCTTCCCATAGCTCAGATTGAAAGAAATGATACCCACGTTGGGTGGTGGCTAGAACTTCATCGGCATAGTTTCTAGGATCCTCTGCAAGGGATGTGCCTAATTAGCACGTAACCATGCTCAAAAACATGGTTTTCTACCAAGTGTCTATTGTACTTCCAGTCCAGATGCAGTTGACTAATTTGGTAATTTCTATCATAAGCAGTATTGCCAAGTAGCATAGTGGCGTGCTGTCTTAATCAGGTTAACGGATTAATCCAAATTCTCATACATAAGGAGAAAGGGTTTTACTCATCTTTCGGTCCACAGTCATGGGTGCTGACTTTTCATTTATGGCCTCTTGTTTTAGTATCTTCTTTCATGTTGTTCTTACTCCAAGATTATTTTTAAAAGTCAACATTAAAAACAACAACACTGGTTTCATTTTTTACATTTGCATAGAACTTTGAGCCACAATTTTTCTGTATGATGTGAAATAGGAATGGAAACTTTTTTCAAATGACTAGTCAATTCCAATCATTTGTTTTCCTATTAATTAAAAATATTGTTATAGAGCAGTGGTTATTAAGAGATAGTTCTTCAAATTAACAAATGGTTGGGTGTGTTAAAAATGTTTACACTTAAAGTAATAAAACCTTTTTATAATCTTATTATTTTGTATTGTGTTATTTCTATGGTGAGAATTTATAGGGTCAATTGTTTTCTCAAAGAAAGCATGTGTAGTCTGAAAAGTAGTATACCTTTTCTTCTAAAAAGAAGTTTGCCTTATTGGGGGCTGTTGTGCTTATTTAGGTGGCCTTACTTTGAAAGCGAACCACTCAATATAGTGGTAAGAGGTGGATTAGGGGTTTGAATAACAGGGTTCTAGATTTAGACCCGCTATTTCACTGACTGCTACTTTACGCAAGTCAGCTTCTCAGTGTTTTGTTTTGCACATTAAACTGCAAGAATAATAATCCCTATCCTGTCTACTTCCGAGTATTGTTGAAGATTAGATGGGATAGTGGATTTAAAAGCACTTTTAATTGGAAAAGTAGTATAAATGTAAGGAATTATTGCATCTTAACTTTTCCTCCCTTTCTCTTGTAGGTAGTATTGGTGCTTCTTTTCAGTGCCAGTCCATCCATCACGACCACATTTGTCATGATGACACTGACAAGGTGAGGTCCGTGTTGCTGTTTGCCCTGGTGAAATGCATGCTGCCCTTATGTGACTGGACTCACTCGTATACCTCTGGGCGTAGGGCCAGGAGAGTGGGACTTGCGGGCCACAATGTTGAGACGCAAAGCCTTGCTGGTTTCTGTGTCAGATTATTAGACTCTTCCAGAAAACGAGGGCCAATTCCCAGGAGGTGGGCTAGACTCTTAGTAAACCCTCCATGTCCTTACCCCCATCCCTGTCCCCCTCACCATGCTTCCTCTTTTCTTGCACAGCCTGAATAGATTATCTTATTATATTAACAAGAGCTCCCAAAGCTGATAACTGTCTAATCAATTTGTATGTTTCCAATTTGAAATATCTTAGACATTCCAGTTTGGTTAATTTTTATAGTTGATCGTGTTTGATTATGGTTTCTTTTCATACTTAGTTTTTTGCGGACTCTGTTTCCAAAGCCCAATTTACATGTTGAAAAATGAGAATGGAACCTGTCCAATTCATGCAAAAGAAACCTGCTTTGGGCCTGGTTTTGTTTCTTTGTTTTAAATCAGGTCCAAACTCTTGGTGGTTTTGTTTCATTTTGGTGCTTTGCTTCTGTTCTTTTTATCTCTAAAGAAAGTCGGTCTTTGGGGGTTTTCCAGTGCTTATCAGCACCCTTGATGGCCGAGCCCTTGCCGTAGATACTAATGTGGGCTTGGTGTTTGGAACATCTGGCCACTGATGTTGGGTGGGCTTAGCTTTAGTATTTTCTACCATTAGTTTCTGGCGGCTTCCTTCCCATTTCCTGTGTCTTGTGTGCAGGAATGTATCACTCCCATGGTAGTTTCCGCAGGCAGACCAATCCAAGCGATCTTTTTCTCTGCTGTTTTAATCAAGATCCTCCTCCCCTCATCCTGTTGGACCTAGATCAAGAAGTTGGTGGATCGTTGGGATTTTCCAAATGGTTTTCTTTGTTCTGTGTTGCTCTCTGTCTCTGTGAGCTTTGCTCTGACAGATTTCATTCTGTTGACAGTGAGAGTGGTATGCTGTTAGCATTCCAGAGTCTCTTTTATTATTATAGTAATCCAGAGCGTGGGTTTAACTTTTAACTTCTTTTAGAAGCAAGCCACTGAATGAGCCTTTTGGACAATATGTGGTTTTCTCCATAAACTTGACTATATCACAGATTTTAGAAATGAGCATTTGAAAATAAGAATGATGGTAGAGAGGAAAGACAAAATTACTGTAGGTCAGTAATACTGTAACAGTTGTGTTTCCTAATTGTGAAGATATTTTGAGGTTAAATTTTCTTTCCCCTGCTTTGTATAATATGCCTCTCTGCATTTGTTCATTTACAGTGGAAAAGGCAGACTGTGCCCTGTTCTGTCTCCTGGTTTACAGCCTGGAGATGAGATTTCTGTCTGTCTCTGCCAGATACTTTCCATCTATTTTAAAATGGTTTTCCTCTTAATTTCTGAATCTTTGTATGATTGATTTTGTGCTTTTAGGAGATGGGATTGTTCCTGAAATACATGGGGAGGGGGTAGAGAAGTTGAAGGGATTTTGTAACCTAGTTAGTATATCAAAGAACTTTCAGAAACTGCTCTTTTCTCTCTCCCGCCTACCACGTGTATATTTATGATGGTTTCCCAGGGGGAAATGGAGCAAATTGATTAAGATCTCTTGACTATATTTATAATTTATTCATCTGATTCAGTCAGTAAATAATATTTATTGATTGGCAGTTATGTGTCTAGGCACTTAGCGAATGCATCAAGATCCAAAACAAATGAAGATTGCTGTTTTTTTCATGAGTGTACAGTCTAACTGGGGGAGGCAGACAATAAAAATAAACATAATACATAAATTATATAGTATGTTAGAATAAGCACAGTGGATTAAAGAAAAGGTAGAGCAGAAAAAGTGGGACAAGGACCACTGAGTTGGATGGTACAGGTTGCTTTGAATAGGATCATCAGGCATTGTTCTGGGGAAGAGAGTGGTGGGTGGAATGTTTAACAATCACATCTCTATATTTGCAACAGCTTCCGACTTACTTCTTTCTGTAACAAATGTGTATTGGTTTTGCAAAAACAAAATGAACTTGCTGCCTAATACATATTGCTTGGATGTGTTCGTTCTCTCTCTCTCTCTCTCTCTCTCAATGGAAGGGATTATAGAGCACACCTAATCCAACCCTCTTTTAAAAATAAAATTGGAAGCTGTGACCCAAGTGGGAGAAACGAGTTGTTCAGGAGTCACCCTACAGTGCTACGGCTAAGTGCAGATCTACCTCTGATGCAAATCCTGTAAAATAATTCCTGCGCTCTTCTGCATACATTGTCAGAACACACTGATGCTTTGCTTAGTATCCTCACTTCATTTTCAGGCATAGTCCATTTCTCAGATGTGGGACTGAAAGATGATTTTTCTTAAAAGTTAAACTAATCCATGTGTGACCAGGAGTGGAACCAGGGGTCAGGAAGGAGAAAGTGGGCCAGTCCATTTGTTGGGCCTCCTTTGTATAGCCTTGGAAGTGGTGGCAAGTCCCCAAATTTTATTGGCTTGGCCTGTTTTCCAACTTAAGTTTCTCTGCTGACATACATCGGCTTGTATCCTATAGTACTGGAAGGAACTGATTCCAGCTCTGAGGTTTACTATTAAATACTGCAAACTCCCATATTCATCAGTTTATATTGGGCACAGCAGTTCACACAACAGCAAAAAATTAAACACACAGTACATTGTTTTACAGGCAGTTTCTTAGGAACACAAGTATGTACTTAAGTCCCTCCGTTATTCTATGGTAGAGAAAAGGGGGTAGAGAAAGATCCTCTAGCTTAAGATAGGAATTAGAATTTTTAACAAATGAGCATTATTTATCCACTTAAAAAGTAGTAGGAGTGGGACTAATTCATAAAATTGTTTTATTCTTGGTATTTATGTTTAGTAGTAGTGGAAAACAACTAAGGTGTATAATTTTAAAAGAAGAAAAATAAAGGAGTATAAAACTTGATTTATTAATGAAAAAGAAAGGTTTTAAAGGAAATGAGTAAGGCTAAACAACAAAATAATATGACAAAATTAATCAGTTATAATAAATGTGAATTTCTGTTTGGCTATTAAATGATAGACTGGGTGAAAAAGCAAAATGTCACCTATATATACTTTATATAAGAGACATACCTAAAAACAAAATGATATAGAAAAGTGAAAGTAAAAGATAAGCAAAGATAGTATCAAGCATATGCAAATAGGAAGAAAGCAGGAGTGACGTTTTAAATAGAATTCAAAGCAAAGGTTATTAATCTGGTAGAACAGTCATGAACCATCACACTATAAATGTTTAAGCCAAAGCTCATAGAAGTACAATAAAAAATTGACAAAATCACAACCGTGGAGTGTACAGATGCCATGGAAGTAGGAATACCAGGTAAGAGGTTAGTGTGTTGACAGTAGATGTATTGATTTTCTATTGCTATGTAACAAATTACCATAAATGTAGCAGCTTACAACACACATTTATTATCCATAGCTTTCGCGAGTCACCAGTTGAGGCAAGGCTGAGCTGGGTTCTCTGCTCAGGGTCTCACAAGACTGCAATCAAGGTGTCTCCTGGGCCTTACTCTTTCTTATCTGGAGTTCTCAACTAGGAAAGGATCTGCTCCCTCCAAGTTCATTCAGGTTGTTGGCAGAATTCATTTCTGTGAGGCTGTATGACTGAGGACCAGCTTCTTACTGTCTATTGACTGGAAGTCAACCACAGGTCCTAGAGGCTGTCCACAGTTCCCTGCCATGTGGTCCTGTCCATGTACACTTAACAGCAGGTCTGTTTGCTTCTTCTAGACGAGATAGAGAATCTTTCCAGTTGGCTGAAATGATGTCTTACATAATGAAACAATCACAGGTGACATCCCATCACCTTTGCCATATTCTTTAGTTTAGAAGCAAGTCTCAGGTTTTGACTCCATCAGTGGGAGGGGGTTATACAAGGGCATGACTAACGGTCACCTTAAGATTTGTCCATCACAGTAGGCAAAACAATAAGGATAATTTGAATAACATAATTAGCAAGCTGATTTAATAGTTCCTATAACATCAGAAAACATGCTTTAAAGTTTTTGCTCGTAAAAAAATTTAAATAACAGCTTTATTGAGCTATAAGTCACATATCATAAAATTCACTGCTTTAAAGTGGTTTATTTCAGTGGTTTTAATATATTCAGAGTTGAACAACTATCCCTACCATCTAATTTTAGAACATTTTTATCCCCTCAAAAACCACTACCAATTAGCAGGCACTCCCCATTATTCTCCTCCTCCACCTCAAGCTCCTGGCCATCACGAATCTGTCTCTATAGATTTGCCTATTCTGCACATTTCTTATAAGTGGAGTCATACAATATGTGGCCTTTTGTGTCTGGCTTTTCTCACTTAGCATGATTTCAAGGCTCATCAGTGTTGTAGCATGAATCAGTACGTCGTTCCTTTTTATGGGTGAATAGTATTCCATTGTATGGATGTAACACATTTTGTTTATTTATTCACTAGTAGATAGATATTTGTTTACATATTTTGATTATTATGAACAATGCTGCTGTGAACTTTTGCGTGAAAGTATGTTTTTGTTTAGTTGGTCACAGGACAGATTTTTGTTTAACATTTTGAGGAACTGTTCAACTTTTTTTCCAAAAGTGGCTGCACCATTTTGCATTCCAGCAAATACCTGAGGGTTCCAGTTTCTTCAGATCCTTGCCGACACTTTTTGACTCTCTTTTAAATGATAGCCATTGTAGTGAGTGTGAAGTGGCATCTCATTGTGGTTTTATTTGCATTTCTCTAATGATTAATGATGCTGAGCATCTTTTTATATGCTTTTTGTATATTCCTAAATCTTCCATGGTTAGTTAAATAAAAGTCAGTTATGGATCTTTTATTCTTGCCACTTTGTCCTTAAAAAAAACAAACCAAAAAAACCCCATTAAATCTCCCCATTCTCCCAATTTTGTAGTTCTTAGGTTGGTGCAAAGGTAATTGCGGTTTTTGCAATTATTTTTAACCTTTTAAACCGCAATTACTTTTGCACCAACCTAATACTTGTGTCCATTATGGAAATCTAGGGAAATACATAGAAATAGACTATGTCATAAGCCAACTCACCATTTTTCTTTTTTTTAAAATTTATTTTTTAAATTTATTGGGGTGACAATTGTTAGCAAAATTACATAGATTTCAGGTGTACAATTCTGTATTACATCATCTATAAATCCCATTGACCATTTTTCAATAAATTACTCTTAACATAGCATTTTTCCTTCAAGTATTTCTCTGCATGGTTAAAATAAAGCTAAAGTGTTCTAAGTATCTGTGACAGTGATTACCCTAAAACTCAGTGGTGCAAAACATATTTTTAGTATCTTTCATGGTTTTGGGGTTTCCTATGCTTAGCTAGGTGGCTCTTGTGTGGAGTTTCTCATGCAGTTGTAGTCAAATGGTGGCTCAGGCTGGAGTCATCTTGAAGTCCTTACTTACGTGTCTGAAGGTTGATGCTGGGGCTTCAACTGGGGTTAGCGACCTGAGCACCTATATCTATCCTGGGCTTCTTCACAGCATGGCGGCTTGATTCCAAGAGTGACTATCCCAAGGGGACCAGGCAGATGCTGTATGACCTTTTATGACCTAACTTTGCAGGTCGCAAAGCATTATTTCCACTTCGGTCACAGGCCTGCCCAAATTCAAGAGGAGGAAACATCAACCCCACCGCTGAGGAGGAATGTCAACATAATGTTATCAGAAGAGCATGAAAGGCAGGAGAACTTACGATGGCCATCTTGGAAAATATAATCTGCACACTATATATACTTGAAACATCAGTTAAAATGGCTGTATAAGGTTCTATCCTAAGGCTCCATGGGAATTCACTTAATGTGTCTTTAATTATGGAGTGTTAGGTCATTTAAAAAGAAAACTGTTATACATTATTCATTCAGCACATATTTATTAAGTGCCTACTATGTGCCGGGCACTGTTGAGTCACCAGGATACATTGGTGAAAAAACTGACAAGGAAGATCCTGGTTTTTCTGGTGCTTATATTTTTGTGGAAGGGGCAGAAAGTGAACTGTATATATAAACCAGTAAATGATCAGATACTCGCAAGTGCTGTGCAAGTAATTGAGCAGCTGGCTCCTTTAGATTAGGTGCTAGGGAAGGCCCTTAAGAAGGTGACACTTAGGCTAAGAGCTGAATGATAAGAAGGAACAAGTTCCAGGGCGGGGAAACAGCTGTGAAAAGGCCCTAAGGCTAGAAAGGTTGTGTAAACAGAAGGAAGGCTGCTGTGCACCAGCGAGGTGGATGAGGGTGGCAGTGGTAGGAGATGAAGTTCAAGAGGTAAGCACAGGCCAGCTCATGTAGATCTTGGTAAGTCAGGGAAAGAACTTCAAGATTTTATTCTGCTGGTTATGGAAACCCTTGGAAGGTTTTAAGCAAAGGAGGGACATGATCTGGCTTATATTTTATAAACACCCCTTTTGCTGCTGTGATGAGATTTTCTTGTTGTGGTAATAAAATACGCCTAACATAAGATTTATCATCTTAACCATTTTTAAGTGTACAGTTCAGTAGTGGTAAGTACATTCACATTGTTGTGCAATGAATCTCCAGAACTCTCTTCATCTTTTAAAACGGAAACTCCATGTCCATTAAACAATAACTCCTCATCCTCCTCTCCTCCCAGCCCCTGGCAACCACCATTCTACTTTCTGTCTCTCTGAATTTGAGTGCTCCGTGTACCTCACATAAGTGGAATCATGCAGTATTTGTCTTCTTGTGACTGGCTTATTCCACTTAGCATCATGTTGTGAAGATGCATCTACGTTGTAGCATTCCTTCTTTTTCAAGGCTGAAGAATATTCCATTGTATGTATACAGCATTTTATTTACTCATTCATCCATGAATGGACACTTGGGTTGTTTCCACATTTTGGCTATTGTGAATAATGCTGCTAGGAACATGGGTGTACGAATATCTCAGTGAGACCCTGCTTTCAATTCTTTTGAGTATATACTCAGAAGTGGAATGGCTGGATCATTTTTATTTTTAATGTTTTGAAAAACTGCTATGCTGTTTTCCATAGCAGGTGCATCATTTTACATTCCCACAAGCAAATGCATAGGGATTCCAGTTTTTCCACATCCTTGTCAACACTTATTTTCCGTTTTTGGTGGGTTTTTTTTGGGAGGGAGAGGGGAACAGGACTTTATTGGGGAACAGTGTGTACTTCCAGGCCTTTTTTCCAAGTCAAGTTGTTGTCCTTTCAGTCTTAGTTGTGGAGGGTGCAGCTCAGCTCCAGGTCCAATTGTTGTTGCCAGTTGCAGGGGCGCAGCCCACCATCCCTTGTGGGAGTCGAACCAGCAACCTTGTGGTTGAGAGGATGCGCTCTAACCAACTGAGCCATCGGGGAGCTCAGTGGCAGCACACAGCTTAGCTCAGTGGCAGCCTTCGGAGTTAGGAGCATGGAGCTCTAACTGCCTGAGTCACCGGGCCGGCCCCAAATAGGATCTCTTTTTGCCTTATTGTGAAATAGTTGAGGTGATTAGACATACCATGAAATGATAGGTGTTTTGAGATTATTGTTAATTTGGCATTCTTTTTTTTTTTGGCCTTTGAAATATCATTACCTGCTAAGTTTATTTTGTTTTTATTTATAAGACACTGTTATAACAGGAACAGGCAAACAAAGGCAGGGGGGATAGATTGGCTTCCTGTGGGAGCTTAAATTTTATATTTGCTTTACAAAGAGTTGTCTTGCTTTAGGGTTTTTATTTAAGGTTGTCATTCTGTTTTGTGGTGTAAATTGGAATTCTGCCTACGTTACACACTTCCTTCTTTAACGTAGGTAAAGTCTGGAAAGGCCTGTTGAATGTGGCATCAGCAGGAGGATACAGGGTTTGTTGGGATGTGCCCATGTGTCACAGTGTCTGTGCAAAACCGCTCAGGCAGGGTTCTAAAAGTGTGTCATCAGTGGAAGCCACCAGGAGAACACTGGCCGTTTCAGTGAGCTGGTCACATTTCAAGAATGCTAGATGTTAGATTTCTATAGCAGGGGGAACATCCAGAGCAAGTTATCAGCTATGAGGTTATATAAGATCCACCAGGATTCCCTAGAGGAAAGCCTGTTCCTCATCAAACATGGTGGAAGTTATAAGATGTTCATGTGGTCTGATCCACTTAGAGAATATTCTCGTGTTTCTTGCATCTCAGATATTTTAAGATCCCCTCTCATTCCCATGTCCCTTTTCAACACTGCTTTTTCATTTTTTTCCCCAAAGTGAAGGAGCTAGTTGTCTGTGCTTCTGTTTCTTAATCAGTGCTTATACCATCAATTATTCATTTTCTTGAAGTCCTTATATAAGTATAGCCCATTTCACTGGCTTTTCAAGTCATAGTTTCCATTAGTGCCTAATTCTTAATGATTAGAGTCACTCTCCTCTTAACTGTACTTGACCAGTGTAGCTGGCTTTCCTCCCCAACTGTTTCTGGGACTCCCTGACAGAGTGCTTTTTAAGTGCTGCTGTTTTCACTGGTGTCATTTTGGCTCCAGTTTGGGCCAGGTTCCCTAGGCTATTGCATTTAATAAGACCATAGTAAAGGCCCAGTGATTTAACAGGATGGAATTATAAGAAAGAACTTAAAGCTGCATATGAAATATGGCTGCACTCAGTACCTTGGCCCAAGTTTTGTTTTTAGGGCTTCTCTCTCCCTAGTCCTTGACCTACTGCTATAGATGATGGGGTCAGCCTATCTCCCCTCAGGAAATGCCCTTAAATGCTGCTGTTTCCTCTCCAGAGTCGACCCCCGACTATTTGCATTCACTATTGGATGGAGTAAAAATTGGTGCAACTTTTTAGGAGGCAACTTAGCAATATTTCTCAAAATTTAAAAAGGCGCATACCCTTTGAACCAGCAATTGCATTGTTAGAAAGTTACCTTTTATGAATATATTTTCCAATGCAGGCCAACCTATATGTATGCTCAAGAATATTCATTATATCTTTATAATATCAAAACACTGAAGAAACCTATGTAAGACATGATTTTAAAAATAATAAATGGTTTATCCCAAATAATGAAATAATAGGCTTTGTTGAAAAGAATAACCTAGGTCTGTATGTGGTTAACTCTTTTCTTTGCCTCTGGCTGTCTAGTGGACTTGGTAAAACTATAGTATCAGAGTGTGATTTGTCCTGAGATTAATCTGTTGGAGCAATTTCGAGTGAGAGTCATAACAACTAGAATTGTTCCTAAGATGTGCCCTGTTCACCAGAACAGAACAGGGAACCTTTTAAATTTCTGCTTCAAGGGTACCGTTAAGGCAGATCATGCCTCAGAAGTCAGCTCTTTCCCACTTACCCTGCTCCAGAGATGGAATATGATGTACAGCGCATGCTTTATTTGCACTCGTGCCTCTCCATTTCTGGTTTGGTGTAAGTCTCTTTATTTTTCTGTCTTCTGACTCTGCTTATCCAAGGCCCTCAGGTTTATTCACTCGTCTCTCTTGAACTCCTTCCTGGCTGATGACTTTTCACCCTGGGTCTGCCTAGCTTCTTCCCACCTTCACTGCCCTAAGTGCTTTCCTTTTGTCTTCTCCTCTGCCCACAGTTCAGTGTCTGGCAAGTCTCACCTGCACTGTGGGAACAGATATTTGACCACTCACCCATCCCAAAGCCTATGTGGCTATTTTATGGGAGGCTTTTGGTGGATTTGGATTTGGGTGCACCTTTGCTGCCCCTTTCTGGTCTTTAGCTATAGCTGGCAGCTGCTGGTAATTAACCTTTCCATTCTGTCAGGGGGTAACATGGGTGAAAGTGCTTATACTGCTTGTTTTGTATTAGATCAGGTCTTGTCTTGCGTGTAGATACTGCACAGCCTGAATAGTGCTAGGCTCCCCCGTGCACCTTCATCTTATTAGGTCCTTTAGCTGGTTTTTGTGGAAGGAGGGCACCTTTTAGGAAGGAGGGTGAACAGAGCTAGCTTCAGGAAATTTTGAAATTTATTTTTTGTGTCCTTGTTCCTCTCTTTCACTACTCTTCTGTTTCTGTGCCCCATTTCTCCCTGGGAATTTACCTATTGAGAAAAACATTAGAAATACCATTGCCGTGAAATATTTACATATTATTAATTGAACTGTTTATTAAGCGCTTGCCATGTGCTAGACCAGAATCAGTGAGACTTAGTCCATAACTTCAAGGAGTTGACTGGCTGATGAGCAAAAGAGTAAAGTTAAGTATATATTTGCAAGGCAGGATGCTATGTTAGAGCACAGAGCAGAGGCCACCAACTCAGCAGTAGTGGGTGGCATTGGACTGAGGGTATAGACAGGAGACTTGGCAGTGGCTCTGATGGCAGCACAGCCCTACTTCTGATAGTGTTAACAGTGGGAAACTGTCTCCTCATTATAGAGATCACAGATTTCTAGCAGGAAGGCCATTCTTTACCCCAGCACCTTCTTTGGTGGGGCTTAAAAGTGTGTAGTTTTTTCCCCCCCTGATACTTACCCTCCATGTGCATGGTTCTTTGGCATCTGGACAAGTAATTCTTTATCTGTAGCTCTTCAATCTTGCCTTTCAATATATTAAAATAGGAGATGCCCCTTCTTCCTTTTTGTGTATTCTCAATCAGCCAACATTCTTCCAATATGGACGTCAGTAATACACAGACAAAGGAGAAATGGGACCTGCCCCAGAGGGGGCTTATTACTGTTTAATAGGGGGAAACAGATATTTAATAAATACCGTAAGATTTGTGATAGAAGAGTGTAGAAAGACAACAAAGCCTATAACCTCATAGTCACCTCTCTTGTATTAAGACCCTTCAGATAACCATTATTTAGATAGTCTTTGATGTCTAGAAATGCAAAATTGAGCACAAAACCAAATTTTATATTTACTGTCTAGCAGACTATTAGCTATCACTTATGTAAAATTTGTTTATGCTTATTTATACAGTGTACTTGAAAATATATTTCCAGCAATAATACTCTTCAAATTCACAAGATTGTGAGTTAGTTTTCTAGGAGATTGTGAGTTTCAGAGTGAGATCTTCCTTATATATGTTCACAGATTATAGTTGGTTTTCCTTTGTTAGAAATAAGGAAAAGAAAGAAAATCTAACAAATCTGTAACTACTAAAGAAATTTAATTCCAAATTCAGTTGGCTAACCAGCAAATACTACCAAACATTTAAAGAAAGCCTAACACCAATCTTACAGAAACTCTTCTAAAGATTAGAAAAAGTGTGTGTGTTTTTTTCTATTTTCACTGATTTCATTTTCTGAGGCTGGCGTAATCTTTGAAACAAAACTTGACAAGGATGTTACAAAATGTAAAATAGCAGTTAATCTTACTCCAGAACACAGATGTAAAAATCCTAAACAAAACACTAGCAAACCATATCCAACAATACAAAAAAGAGGTAATACGTAAGACATGGTTTTATTAGGTATGTCAGTTTACTTTAACATCTAAAAACAAAAACCAATAATGTAATTCACACATGAACAGAAAAAAATCATACGAGTATCTCATAGATGCAAAAACATTTGATAAAATTAAACATCCGTTAATGATAATCTTTAAACAAGGTAGAAATAAAACGCCCTTAATTTGCTAAAGGGATCTACAAAAAAAACCGTACTGCAAACACCATACTTACTGGTGAAATGTTGCAAGTTTTCCAGGTTTAAAATAAGACAGAAATGTGTACTCTCACCATATCTGTTTAGCACTATACTAGAGGTCCTAGCCAGTGCAGTAAGACAAGACATAGAAAAGGAAAATGTGTTGGAAAGAAAGAAAGAAATTGAACAGTTATTATTTAATGCCAACAGGATTGTATGTATAGAAAACTCAAAAGAATTAATATAAACTATTAGAATTAATAGTTATATATAAAACCTAGAATAAACCTAAGCACAAAATGTACAATACCTCTACAGAAAACTGTTAAGCATACTGAAAAAATTAACAACTCAAGCAATATAAGGATACATTTGCTCATAGATTAGAGTCAATATTGTAAAGATATCAGCACCCCTTAATTTATCAAGATGCAATGCAGCCCAATCAAAATCTCAGCTGTTATTCCCACATTTTAGAATGGTAGACATTCCCAATGACCAGAGGACACACTTGAAGGAACTACAATATTGTCCTATTTGGTAAGCAGTATATTGGTATACAGGTTTCCCCTGGTATCCAAAAGTAGAGCATTCCTTCGAAACCTTCCGTAAGCCAAAATGGCGTAAAGTGAAGAAGCAACTACCTAAGGGCACATCTTGCTAATGGATGCACAAGACAAACTGAGTTAAAGCACAGATGCTCACAACGTTCAGAGCTCTGGCAGCTTGATGCTGAGATGCTGAGTGTAGTTCTGGGGAAGGAGCTTGGCGGCCAGTCCCGCTGCTAGGGGTATGCACTGTCCCTATAAGGCTGCTACAAAACAAATGCTGAATGCCATTTTTGCTTTTCTCTGTTTTTTTCCTAAAAGTGAAAATCACCTTTGGATTTCTTTCAGTTAGCGAAAACAGGTACTACATAATGTAGGTCTTTCATAAAAGTGAAGTACTTGTAAAGCAGACTTTTGAAAAGCAGAGGATACCAGTATTTTTATTTTAAAAGTGAGGGGACTTAAATGACATGGCTATCTCAGAAAGAAGTTTTTAGTAGTCATTGACGGATTATTTCACTTCTGCTGTGAAAACCAATTTGAAAGGGCAGGCAGTCTTTGAGTCAGAATTCTGGAGAAGTTCTTGTCACAAGCAACTACTCCTGCAAGTTCTGTGCTGTCCCCTAGCCACATATGACTATTTAAACTGATCCTGGTCAATTCATTAGTTGCACTAGACCGATTCCACATACTCAGTAGCCACAGGTAGCTTGTGGCTACCTTTTGGATGGTGCAAATGTCAAACATTTCCATCATTGCCGGAAGGAAGTTTATTGGACGCCTCTCCAACAAGGCTTCCCATTTTTTTGAACGGACACCAAATAAAATTAGAAGTGGACTGGAGTTGAGCAACTGCTCTGGTATAATTGGCCCCCCTTAAAGCTTATCCTTGGGTGTTTATTAGCAAGGCACCAGATTTTCTGGTTAAGAAAATCAATTAGAAAAGAGATTACAGGACAAATTTCAAACTATCCAACCCAAAGGTGTGGGAACATTGTTTACATCTTAACCATTTGAGAAGGGTTCTGAAGGAGTTTGCCTCACAAAGGATTGGCTGAAGCCCTGGGGCATTCACGTAAACTTAAGAGTTAGGAACCCTAGAGGACTGTAGATTTTTGCTGCTGAGATTTAGCACTTGAGGAATCTAACTCTTATGACTGGACAACTCCCCAAATGGTAATTTCCCTTCCCTTTCTCTGTCCTCCCCACCCCTACCACCCTACCCCACCCCACCCCTTTTTACCCTTTGATCATATAGATATCCTAGTATACAGGAAAAGCAGCTTCAGGGTAGTCTGTATTACCCTGTTTCCCTGAAAATAAGACCTAGTCGGACAATCAGCTCTAATGAGTCTTTTGGAGCAAAAATTAATATAAGACCTGGTCTTATATTATAGTAAAATAAGATCGGGTCTTATTAATTTTTGCTCCAAAAGACTCATTAGAGCTGATCGTCGGGTGTGGCTGAGATTCTGCTGGAAGATCTGTAATGCTAAGCCAGTCCATAGCAGTAGAGAGAGTTGTGAGGGATTCAGAGGTTAGAAAGGGATAATGTATATTGTATGCATCTAAAGGTGTGACTCTACCATGAAATGGAAAATTAAAAAAAGTAAGTATTTGGAGACTGGCAGAGCGGGCTTTGGGGGAAGAGTCAGCTATATAACTGGGCTACATAACGGGGGTGTGGGGCTGGGGAAGGGGTTGTGTTCATAGGAGCCTGTTATGTCACTTTAGATTTTCTTTGTCTGAGAATTGTAAAAGCCTGTGATGTTTTTGCTGGAACTTTGATTCAGCAGTTGCTAAGCACCTGCTGTTGTGTTTCAGTCTGTAGGTTTGAACTTTGGGATTAGAGTCAAAACAGTTCCAGTGTTCAGTCTGAAAAAAGGGAGACAAATAATCACCATATAATATTCTTCATACATAGAGGTTCAGAGGGTCCTAAAACATCATTTTAGTCTGATTCCCTAATTTTCTACTGGAAGCAGCTGAGGCCTAGAGTGGAAAGGAGACTAGTTTAAGTAATGCCAAAGGAACCTGGGTTTTTTGCTGATTGGACCATTGTAAAATCTCATCACCATCCTTGAAGACAATCTAATTCTTATCTGCTTAAAGCCCACTTCTTCCATAATGTACCCCTCACTGACCTCCTTTCCTCCGATACCACTTAACTATCTTTTCCTTGTATTTATTGTGCTTTTACGGAAGGTCTTACTTCCTCTTCTAGACCTTGAACGTGATCAGGCCACCAAGCAGGTTTCGGTCTTCGTTCCTATCTCATTCTCTTCCTCAGTATGGTCTGAATAACTGTCACTTTTAATTTAGCCTTACAGTCAGACAAGATGGGTTCGAACCAGCTTGCTGGGACTAATCACCTCCCTCTACCTCAATAAAAATTCCTCGGTCCACATGAATACATATTGTGAATTTGAGTGAGGTCAGTTACTGTTTGAGTGCGGAGTTTTGGAGGTGGGAGGCACAGACCAACAGCAACAATTTTGGGAGAGAAGCGCAGAAACTGGGAAACGCGGCCCTTCCCACTGTCCGGTGGTGTCTGGGCGCCAGACGTGGTCTGGGGCGGGGCTGCGTAGCGGCTCCGCGTGACGGGTTGTGTTGCCGGAACTAGTCTGTCTGAGTCGCGCTGGGACTCGCGCAGCCCCGCCCCGCCCCCTGTCCGGCGGGGTGGAAACAAAGGGGGCTCGGCTAGGAGCCGAACCTAGTGGGAAAGAGGTGGAGCATCTGGCGGTCTCTCGCGTTGTGTTCTTTAGGTTTGTTCGGGCGAGGGGGCGGAGCGAGCGCAACCCCGAACCAAGAAGTGGGAGGGCCGCGTGTTCGTGCATCTTGCGGCCTAGTGGGGAGGGGCGTCGCCTGCGCGCGCAGCAGAGGATAGTGCGCCGGCGCGTGGTCCGCGGGCACCGAGGTGGGGTGCAACGGGGCGGGGTCCCGCGTGCAGCGGTGCAGGGCAGGGTAGCGACCTGGCGGTTAGAGCACGGGGGCAGAGAGGATGGAGCCCCCGAGGCGTTAGCCGACTGTGTCAGCTCTGGGCTTGCAGCGGTCATTTCCTGGCGCGGCCCGTGTGATGGTGCCGGAAAGAAGGAAGCGCCGTGACAGCGCCTCGGTCGGAGCCCGGGTTCTGGGGGTGAGGAGGCCCGGGTACAAGGGATCTGGCGAGCTGGCCGTTGGCTGGGAGAGCGGTGGTCACAATAGGAGGCGGCGGCCCAGCGAGGAGCTGCGGGAGCAGCCCCGCTGGGCGGAACCTTCCCTTGCAGGTACTGGTAGCTGGGCCGTTGGTTCCCGCGCGAGGGCGGGATGGGCCGAGCTGCAGGCCGTTGGGAGCCTCCCAGGCCGCTCCCGGCGACCGAGCAGAGGTGTAGTTGTCCGGTGCTCGGTGGGGTGCGGCCCAGTCGCCCCGCCGCTCTTTGTTCCCGGGACTGCAGTGAGGAGGTGAGGGCGCAGCCAGCAGGAGCGTCGACCCGCTGCTCCTAGCAGATGGCCTTGCTCTCTGGCTCCCTCCCTTTTTGCGAGGCGCAGGTGAAGTGATGTCACCCAGGAGAACGCGGAACCAGGTCGGGAGGGTCCTGACTTATATCCGCGCGTTTCTAGACAGGCTGCATTTTGTTCTCAGGGCATGGACGCTCTTCCTTTCGGGGCTGAAGAAGGAGCGAGGATGGTTTTGAGACGGGAGTTTTTCAAATTATTGAGGGCCAAAGAATAAAGTTTTCATTTTCATGTGTAGGACTTGTAAGGGACCTCGCCTTTTCTTTGTGCTGCAAAAATGATTCATGTTACTCAGTAAAAGTTGGGTATGCTGGGGTCCGCCGGTTCGCCCAGTTTGTTAGAGTGCAGTGCTGGTAACAACAAGGTTGCGGGTTTGATCCCCCACATGGGCCACTGTGAGCTGCGCCCTCCACAACTAGATTGAAACAACTATTTGACTTGGAGCTGATGGGTCCTGGAAAATACACTTAAATAAACAAAAGTTAAAAAAAAAGTTGGGTATGCTAATTCTTCCATCATAAATAGAGACACGAATACTTACATGTCATTGTTGGCATCATATGAGAATTGCTTTTTCATTTTTCTTAAAGAGGTGCACTTAACCTATGAAAATTTAAGTGTATGTAACTAATACACACTCGTTTGTTACCTTAGAAGTGTAGGCATTTTTAGGTCCTATTTGACCTTGATTGCAGTGACTATTAACCCATGTACCATAAAATTCCTCTAAATAACAAGCAGCCTTGGTAACTAGGCTTTAAAAAAAATCTATTCATACCGTTTTTATGAAATCAAAACAGTAAGGATCTAGGGACAGTTGGAATCAAACTGAAATTGTTCCTGTCTTTGGAGAACATGGTCTAATGGAAGAAATTGGACTTCTATAGAAGTAACAATACAAGACTAATTATAGGTATCAGATCAGTTGCAGTGAAGCTGGGATGTACTTGAAATCAAAAGATGAAATTATTAACTGGATTTTCAAGTGAGCATTGTATCATTTCATGTACTCCTTTCTCTAGTTCTTGCTGGCTTATAAATTTATTGGCATAATATATTTCACTTTTTGAAAACCTATTAAGTTATACAGGGGTTCGATTTTAAGTTTATTTCTATAATTTTCTGTAAGACTAACTTGTAAGAGAATTGGTAGCCTTTTAGAGGCCATACTTGAATAAGTTGTGCCATAAACTAGCCATGTGGGCTTCAGGTCCTCATCTGTAAAATATGAGAGTTGGGTTTAAATGATCGCTCTGGTGTCTCCACCTCTGATACTTGCTGTGATTCCAGAACGTAGTTTGTGTTTCTGTACTTGTTGAGGTTTGTATACCCATCCTGCTTTTATAGCTAAACTTTAAGTTGGCAAGTATTAACCTGAGTAAATATTGGGAATTTACTGGAGCAGCCTGATTTTGTTATGAAAGGTGGGCAGAGGATGGTATTGTCAGACATAACTGAATCTGTTAGCATCATAATGTAGAGTGTAGATCTATTGTCTATGCCAACAGCTTTGGATGAGGCTTTTAGTTACGCCACCAGACTTGTTTTTATTTGTGCTCATTTTTCACTTTTTTTCAAGGCTGTGGGTGAGAAAACATTGGTGAGAAGTCCTTAGATAAAAATCTCTGAAATGATTGATTAGTATAGAAAGATTATTGGTCAAAATTATCTTTGTCTTCTACTTCCAGTTCGTTCCATCTATTTCTCGGCTTGTGCTGCCCCAGTTTTGTTTAGGCCACCACCATTTTGTAATTCATTTTGCTGGAAAGGTAGTTATTGATTAGTCCTGTGATTGTTCTGTAGTGTCTGGGTCTACTTACTAGTTTTCTGGTTGTTTTCCTGTTAATCACATATGTGAGACATTCGTTTTCACTTCCACTTGGGTTATCTCATGGCTTGCTCTATTTTTCTCTGGAGAGAACATACAGATTGTAAACACATTTGAACCCTATGATTCTAGTCTAGTTCATTCATTCAGTAAATGTTAAATTTAAATTCCTAATGTGACATTGTCTATCTGGAGGAGATCAAGCAAATATTTGAACTCGCTAGTAAATTAATGAGTGAGAAATTTGAGCATATAGATCAAGAGGGGCCATGCACACAGTATCATTCCCCCCACACACACACACACACTCTTATCTTTTCATGTTCCTTTTTTAGGACTTGAACATTTTCTCCCTTCTGAACACCTTACCTCCAATCTCTTCTGTGGCGGTAGTGTCTTCATTTAGTTCTTGTTGAATTGCCCGTCACTAGACTGAATCTCTTTGAGGGCAAGGACTATTTTTTTCCCATTGTATTCACAACATCTAGCACATGGTAAACATGCAATAAATATTTGAATCAATTATGCTTTTTACCTAATAAGAATTATAAAGAGTTCAGTCACACTATCTTTTCAAACACACACACACACACACACACACACACACACACACTTTTTGTATTGACTTGGACTGGTCATGGTCTTGATAGTTTCCAAATCCATGTAGTTCTTAGAGATAAGTCTTGAAGAGATGCTTTAGAGCAATGTACTAAGAGGTTCCCAGGCTAAGTAAATGATTTTAGATATACTTCCTTGAGAGAATAATCCTTGAATAGGCAAATCTGGATTGGGGAAGGGAAGGGAAGAAACAATTTACTAAAAGAATGTGTAACTCTTATTTTTCCTAACCTTTATGCCCACCTTCTCAATACGTGTAATGGTTACATGTGTGCCTCTCTTCCCCCTTATAATTTATGGGACTGTGAGGTGGGGAACGTGTGGAGCCTTTCAGCAATTTACACCAACCCTGGCTTTGTGCTGCTCCTAGGAAGATATGGGCCCTTAACTCAAGAATGAGAATAATAGTTTGTTTTAAAAAATGATTGCCCCAGTGCTGGACAGTAATGATCTTCCCCCAGTAGGTAGTACCAGTCCTTGAATGGTGTAGCAACTGCATGGATACCAAGCATGGATACCATAATCTTACTTAGCAAATACTTAACTTGTTCAACATTTAGGTTACTTCTAGTTCCCTTTTAAATTGTTGCTATTAATGTGTTGTGATGAACATACCAGGGATGCCAAAAAAAATGTATACACATGGCTTGTATTCATCTTTTGTTATCGGTATATATTATAATTTTAATGCAGTTTTTCCTTTCTTAAAATGTGTATACATTTTTTTTGGTACCCTCTGTATTTGTACATGTGACTTTTCCTATTATTTTGGAGTATAACCTGAGAATTTATCAGAAGAAAGATTACTGATTCACACTTTTTAATTGTTAATAAAATCTACCTGATTACTTTGCAAGTGATTAATGTTTGCCGTCATGGAAGCAGTGAGTCTTTGGATTTTTAGATAATTTGGATTTAACCTTTTCATTTTTAGGTACCTAGACGTGGACCTAGAGGAGTAAGGGACTTGTTGGAGTCAACAAACATTAAGCATCTGACCCATCTTTTGTTTTATTTTGTTTTTCCCTTCTGTTAGGCTGTTGACCAATTGGTATTGCTAGCAAGTAATAGTGAACAATTTTTTTTCTGGAGAATAATGTTGCTATTTTGGGGAAGGCTGTTTGGGCCTTTCAATAACTTATTTTGTAGAAAGTACATTATTTAATACTGGCCTTGATGTCATACACCTGCACATACTCTGCCTCACCTTTATGAAAAAAATGTAAATGAATGAAGAAGGAAGCTGATCAGAAACGATTTGAGAGGAAGCAAGTTCTGGCACAATATCTGGACCTAAGTCCTATGTTATTTTTAGCACAATAACTGATAATTACTACACTCTCCAAGACAAAGGTTAAATTCTTGGTTATGTTATCGTTACCAGGGCAGGAAAAGGCCACATTAAACAAAAGATGTCCTAAAATAGTAACGTGTTGGTGCTTAAAAGGTTAAAACTGTTTTCTGTAACTTTAGTTTTGTGAAACAGTGCTATTCTCAGTTATACTGGGTGGATTAGTCATACAGTTATATGTAAATAAACATTAAAAATGAGAAATGTGTGAGTTGCAGATTTAATTCCGTCTCAGGGATGTTTTCTTGGCATGACTTTAAATATAAGTTGCATTTTGAGAGAAGGCTGAAGTTACCACGTGTAATGCTCAACAGTTTGCCAGGTTAGAGAAAAATAGAATTGTGTCAGTTTCCACATACAGTATAACCTCAGTAATTTTCACTGAGGGAGAATTAGGGAAGTAGTGGAAATTTATGTCAGAAACAATTTAAAAGGAAACAAATTTATTTTAAAATATTTAAAATAGCTTTAAATAGGCCTTGTGGAATAGTTGTTAGTTACTAATCCAACTAAATTATAAAGGAGAATGTTACTTTTTAAATTCTTAAACTACAAGGTCGTTTAGTGGGCTGAGTATGAACCTTACAGCCAGATAGACTGGGCTTGAAATTATGGTTCTGGTATTTACAAGATGTGTGAATTTAAGTTTACCCTGACTTGCAGTGTAAAGATTAGAGAGCCCAGTTCATTTCCTGGCATGAAGTTAGCTATTATCAGATGGAGGTTTTTAAAAACTGCTGTATTGCTTAGATTAAAATCTCTTAATTTCTTTCATCATCAAATTAATATAGCTAAAATTCTGGAGGAAAAAACTTTTCCTTTGAGTGTGGTACAACAACTTTTTATTCTATTACATACATATACATTGTGTTAGTTTTCTGTTGTGTATAACAAATTACCACAAATTTGATAGTTTAAAACACAAATCTGTTATCTTACAGCTTCCACGGATCAGGATGCTGGTATGGGTGAGCTGTAGGGTTCTCTGTTCAAGGCCTTTCTTCCCTGATGGAAGCTGTGATTTCATCAGAGACTTGACCTTTTCCACGTTCGCTGGATGTTGGTATAACATGGTTCTTGTGATTGTAAGACTGAGGGTCCCCCATTTTCTTGTTAGCTGTCAACTGGTGAGCACTCTCAGCTCCTAGAGAATGCCATCAGTCTCCCACATAGTCCCTTCGTATGCCTTCTCACATAGCTTCCTCTGCAGTTGACAGGAGAGGCTCTTCCGGAAGGGCTCAGCGTTCCTCTTGAGAGCTTTCTGTGCTTAAGTCAGGCTCACCCTGGATAACCCCCTTTGATTAACTTAAAACCAACTGACTTGGAATTTTAACTACATCTGAAAATCCCTCCAATATAATTTAACCTAATCTTGGGAGTAAAATTCACTGTATTTACTATAGTCCTCCCCACACACCAGGGAGGGAGGGATTATAGAGGAGATGTACAGGAGATTCCCGAGGTGAGAATCTTGGAGGCATCTTAGAATTCACCCGTACACACACAATGATTGCATATGATTTTATCTTATCCACGGGGGCATCTGGTTTGATCAAACCCATTTATCATTTTGTCCCAGATCTGTATTAACTACAGGGTTTAAATATAGCTTTTCTCCATTGTCTTGTTTGTCCTCCCTTTTTATAGGCAAATGGAGCGTCTGACCCAAGGAAATTTGGGGTAGGAGAGGAATATGCTTCAAAATTATTAACTTGAGGCCACAGGGGCCAGAGTTTACCAGTTTTTTACTTATATATTACTGAAATCTTAACTTTTCAAAGGAACAAAGAATTAAGGAGAGGAAACCTAACCCTCTGGTTCTGTTTTCCCATCTTGCTACTTGTACTAGTAGTTTGTAAGCGTGCTACTAATGCAGACTGCTTCAGGTATGATAGTTGAAGGCAGGTGGCCTTATTAAAACTCTTCAGAGGTATTTACTGTGCAAATTATAAGCTTAAGATTGCAAAAGGAATATGAAACCTACGGAAAGGAACAGACCGTTTTGAGAGAGAATTGCTTAAGTGGTAAAAGCACTCTAGATTGAGTGAGAAGTCAGAAATATATGAAATACACTTTTTCCTATGAAATTTTTTTGTAAAACTCTTACCATCAGATAAATCCAAGGTTCCTACGGCTACTTTAATTTATACCTGTATTATGGCATTTAAAACGTTATCCTATAGTTGGCTACTTGACTTTCTTTTTTTAATTAGACTAAGCTTTTTGAGGGCAGGATCCATGTTTTCTCTTCTTTCCTAACATAACTCTTTGCTTATAGGAGGCAGTCAGCAAGTATTCCTTAATTCAGCAATTCATACTTTATCATAGTGGTAAAAAGGATATTAGCATGTTCATATTTATGTTTGTAGTAGAGATACAAGCTTTAGTTCATATCCAGAACATTTTGTATAGCAGTACTAATGAATTGTAAAGTTACTGCCCTCAAGTGTTTTGCTTTTACTCCTAGGAAGGTCTTTTTGGAAGTAATTTTAATCTTAGCAGCAAACATGGTTATCTGTTTACCAGGCTCATTAACGAACCAGAAGCAAAAATTTATTAAAGGGGCTAAAGAAGTTTATTATAGCAGGATTATTAATATAAACAACATGCCACTTCATGATTTGTTTCTGCCTTTCTCTCTGGCTACTTCCTTACTGACCAGCCACATTGAATGTTGTGCACATTGAACTGACTAGTCAGACCGCTGTCTCTTGCCAGTTACCTATCCATAGCACCCAGTACCTACCATTATCGTAGAAAGATGATGCCCTTTATATTGTACAGTGATTTGCTTTTGCTTCTTTTTTTTTCATATAGCATACACTTCTTGAAGGTAGGAAACCATGCTTATCTTTTTGGTTTAGTGTTCGTTACAGAATAGATGAGATTGAATGAGGCAGTGAAACTCTAAAAACAGCCTGAAAGCACGAGGTCTTCAGTTATAGGGACAAGCAGATTCACAAACCTTAACCCCCAAGGGCAGTTCACTTCACAGCACTGTGGAGCAGGGGATGTTTGTCATTTAAAATGCCACAGATTAAGTATTAATATATTTACATGTGTGTTTAAAGGGATTAAACCACAATCAAGTCATGCATTTAAAATTTGCAGTCATTTACTTTGGTCTTGTGATCTTGTCTTGTATTCCTTAGGAAGGTTGCTAGGTTTTTGTTGAATAGAGCTGAGATTTTCAGTCTTGTTTTTTATACCTGTGATCTCTATAGAAGTTTTACACAAATGTTCTGAAACCTCTCATCTTCCTTTGCACAATCGCTTGGAAGGTTAACTAAAAAAATAGAAGAAAAAGATACTAATTTTAATCCAGGCAGACACTTATCTTTCAGTACTTGAGATAATGTATTTCTACCTCAGGTTTTCTTAGCCTGAAGTCTTGTCTATATCCTTTAGGATTTCAGAATTAATAACAGAAAAAGATATCAGTAGATACTATATGAGAAACACAGGAAAGCGTTTGCATTCTTGAATAGTGATGTTTTGCCTTTTGTAAGAGAGATCCATTGCCAGAGGCAACTTTTGCCATCCTTACATTTGTTTTATGTTTAAGATTAATTTTTAATTTCTTTCCAGTTTCTGCTAACAAAATCAAATACCTAGAAAATCCGGACTGTCCTTCATAGGCATGATTCTCCACATTGGTGCGGCTAGCCATGAACTATCCTTTTCTTCTCCCTCTTTTTCCCAGATATCTCCCGGGGCCAATTCAGCACCTCTGCCTGGCCATCCTAACAAGGTGATTTGTGAAAGGGTGAGACTTCAGAGCCTGTTCCCTCTCCTCCCAAGTGATCAGAACACTACCGTTCAAGAGGATGCTCACTTCAAAGCTTTCTTCCAGGTTCTTATATATTTACCCTTTCCCTACATAGGCCTGAGAGTCACAGATACAGTCGAGGTTGTTTCTAGGGAGGCTTGAAACAAAATTCTCTCAGTATCATCATCTTCTTTTCTGTTGTATGTGGGAATAAGTATTCTTCTTAGAGGACTTCTTTAATATAACTTTCTCAGCCAGCTTTTCTAAAGAATGTTTGTCTTCTCTTGAGGCTGCTGTTTATTATTTGACCACTTAATATTTTTGTTTTTTGATCTGTACGCTAAAAGGGTGGATTTTACTGTATGTTAATTATTATATACCTTAATATTAAATTTTTTAAAAAATTACAGGAGGCACTTTGATTCTCATTTTAAATATGGCTTTTTTTTGTTTTTATAGAGATACAAATACTCCACTTTTGTAAGAAACCACTGGACAATAAATTCACAAAGCCATCACTTTTACATGAAGCATTAAAATACCAACTAAATGTACATCAGGAAACATACAAGAATATTCATGGCAGAACTGCTTGAAATGCCAGTGAAAAACTGGAAACTACCCAAATGTCCATCAAAAAGAGGGGATAAACTACAGTATATTCATATAATGGAATACTAAAAGAAGGAAAATGAATCATCTACACAGCCACATATATCAGTAAAGATAAATCTCAAAATGATAAAAATACACTGAGTCTGATACCATTTATATTAAATTCAGGAACTAGACAGTGTAGTATTGAGAGATACTGTATGTGGTAAGACCATATAGAAAAGCAAAGGGATACTAAACGCAAAATTCAGTCACGTTTTAACCAAGGCACAGGTATGGGACAGCAGGTAGGTGTGACATAAGGCCATGTGGGGCTTCAGAAATACTGGTAGTACTTGATTCCTATGCTGCGTGGTGGGTTTTTAAAAATTATACATGTGTCTGCCTGATAGTTTATAACTTGCATATATGAAATATTTCATAATTTAAAAAATGAAAAGCTTGCAAGATTTTGGCTAGGAGTAATACGATGTAAAACAAGTAAAAAAAAAGCAAAGTGCAAAAGTTTAATAAACAAGGGCAGTGACAAAATTGATAAATAGTGGAGATGAATGACAAAAAGAGATCAAAAACAGGATGAACTTTTTATTCAAAGAAGACTGGTGTTTGGAAACATGGATCTAGAAGAATATCAACACTTCTCTGACCATCCACTTATTTCTAGATGTTTATATTAGGATTTTCACATTCAGTCCATGATTTTGTCACAATACAAATCTTTAGTTACTTCATATCAGAGTTTACAATACTCGTTCTGTTCTGTAACTGCAGTAGTGATCTTTCATGCCTTGTCGATTTTAATTAAAAAACAATTCCTCATAGTGTTAGGAATACCTGTATAGTCGTTGTAAAACCAAGTAGCGTGTTTAGCCTATGGAATAGTAGCTGTAATCTTCTCACTACCTTATTCAACTCAAACAATGTTTAGGTGACAAAATGATGTGTATTTGTTATTGTCTTGGTTTTTCCTGGACTCTGTGATTGCCTTTTATATTTCTTAAGAGAGTTATGTGCTTAAATTTTACTAAGAACTTCCAAGTTGTCAGTCATGGTCTTCAATGCACATTATTTAGGGTATTTTTCTCAGAGACCTCTGACTTCTTGTTCTAATTTGGAATGCTTACATTTCAGACCTGCTGTGCTGCCATCATCTTGGCATTTCTTTACATTGCATTTCTGGGATTTCTTCTACTCTTTATTGAATCCTGTATTTATACACAGAGGGTACCAAAAAAATGTATACACATTTTAAGAAAGGAAAAAAACCGTATTAAAATTATAATACTCAATATATACTGCTAACAAAAGATGAGTACAAGTCATGTGTATACTTTTTTTTTGGCACCCCCGTATAACTCCTCAAGTGAAAGAGAAAAAGAGCACGCTCACACAGTATAAAATCTACCAAGTAACTTCCTCTGAATAGATATGTGAGAAGCAGCTTTGACTCTTCATACATCTCTAGCAAAGTCTTTGTTTTTGCCCTCACACTAGATTAATAGTTTGGTTGGAGTATAAACTCTAGGTTCAGTATTATTTTCCCTCAGAGCACTTTTAGCTTCTTTTGTTTTCTGTGAGAAGTCTAATAGCTCATCTAATTCTTGTTTCTTTATAAATCACTCCCTCTTCCTTTCGTTGGAAACTGAGGATTTTTTTGGAGTTCAGTTAGGGTGCTAAAATTGATGAGAAATGTATGAAACTAGGTTGCATATAGTAAAACTAACTTGAATACTTACCTCTTTAAGTGTCCATTGTAGTTTCCCTATTACTTTGAGTAAAAAAGTAAGACTTATTACTATGCCATAGTATTAATGAAGAGTTCACTTTCCTTCACCTATTGTCTCTCCTTTTATTCACTAATGTGAACCTATAACAGCACATAGAGACGAGATGGGGAACTTAACCGTATTTCCTCAAAAATAAGACCTAACCGGAAAATAAGCCCTAGCATGATTTTTCAGGATGATATCCCCTGAACATAAGCCCTAATGCATCTTTTGGAGCAAAAATTAATATAAGACCCGGTCTTATTTTCGGGGAAACACGGTATTTGGTCACCTTTCCTTATCTCTTAAATGCATTTGTTGTAAAAATAATAGTGTTAACCCACAATTTGAACATCACTGAAAATATGTAGAGAATTATAGCCTAAGTGTTTTTTCAGGTCTTTTTTTGTGGCTTTATAGCATTCCTCCTCCATTTTGGGCAGTGAATTTTTAGAATTCAAAGTTCCATATTTTAGCTTGCATCAAGCTTTGTAGTATAGTACATGCATATGAAAGCTAATGATCACATTTGGGTTACTAGCATTTTATACTTTAAAAAAAAGTCCTTAGTAAAAATCTGTTTTATGAACTGTGGAGATCACTTCTAGTGCTTCTGTGTAGTTTCACGTATGAGTTTGTCAGATCTTGGTCATTAAGCCATTTTGTATTTTAAATCAGAATATCTAAATATGAGATAGTATCAGGTTATTTTCCATTTTTAAGTTTTAGGATTATCAGAACATAACTGATTTTCTTATTAAAATCAAGGTAAAAATTATACTTATAATAGCACCATTAAATCTAGGGAGAAATTAAGAGTGTGGTAAAGAGAGTTTGCAAAAGCATTTGTATATGGTTCTGAAAACTATTTTCTATTTTAGTTGTAATGACGAATTTGAATTATAATAATATGCTTAAATATAGAAAGAAAATAACATGGTTTTTGTAATACCTCTTAAATAGGAATGATCAAAAGTCACCTTTTAGCAGTTTGCTTCTTTCCTATCCATTTAGTCAGTTCTGTTCTATGTTATCTCTTAAAATCAAATGTTGTAGTATGTAGCCCCATATACTCTTCAGCTTATATTATAACATGGTTTTTGTGCTAGTAGCAGGTACCAATTATTTTGCAAGCAGAAGTGCTGTAATACCTGAATAATTAGAACTTGCCAGGGGTAGATTGGAGATAGGAGAGATTCTCTTAGAAAACACATAGCCCTTGTCAGACTGAGTTTGTAATTTTGACACTTTTGGTGAGACTCCATTGTGGAATTGGGTTGTGTAGGGACTCCTGGAGGGCTAATAATTCAATTAAATGGTTCATACCAGTTTTATAGCTGGTAAGCAATGCTGTGACCCTTGAAAATTTGAGACTATGCCTCAGCATGTAACAGGCACAAGTTTTGATTTATCCACCATTACCATCATCTACGTGCAACTCAATGTCTTTCCCCAAATGCTGTGACTTTCTAGTTAAGAAATGATCTAGATCAGTTGACTATTTCTTTTTATCTTTTTCATGTAAATTTTATTTTATCCAGGTAACTTTCATTAAAAAAAAATTAATGTAATAAATAGCCTTAAACAACTGGAATAAGAATGCAGAGGAGTGTGATTTAGAATCAAATCAAGGACTACTTAAATTTTACCATCTCCTAAATTGATTTCAGCTGTGAATCGATGCTTAAAAGAGTTAACTGATGGGAAAGCACAGTGGATTTCTCAGTTGAGTTGGGATTTTAAAGCGATTTGGTCAAATGTCATAAAATTGCTTCTTTCCCTGTTGTGTACTGTGTATGTTGTTGTTACCTGATAAATTTTTTGATGATTTTTCAGAAACAGAGTTCGCTTTTCATTTGATAGTATTTGCTGTGCATCTCCCTTCTACCTGTGCCCCCAGCACCGTTTTCTTTGAAGGTGTTTAATTTGGGTTGGTAGCATTTTTTTCCCTCCTTTACACTTTAGGGTAAATATATCTAAACACCTATGCATAAATAGTAATGTAAATGATTTTTGTTGCATTGGCAGAGTGAAGATAGTCCAAGTCCCAAGAGACAGCGCCTCTCTCATTCAGTCTTTGATTACACATCAGCATCACCAGCTCCCTCACCACCAATGCGACCATGGGAGATGACATCAAATAGGCAGCCCCCTTCAGTGCGACCAAGCCAACACCACTTCTCAGGGGAACGATGCAACACACCCGCACGCAACAGAAGAAGGTTAGTTGATTACAGTTTATTTCTTCAGTTTTCTTCCATTGGTAGATTTGTGAGTTTTGTTTTTTAACATCAGTATTTTTTCTGTAGGCATTTTATAAACACCAACACATATGTATTCAGATACTCACACACAAAAAACATTACAAGTTGTTTAGATTCCTACACTTGATCATGACTGTTCATTTAGCTTGTGATTGACAGATGAAGAAATTGAAAGAGGCTAAAGTGATTTACCTAAAACCAATCCATACCATTATATATGAATTCAACTTCCTTATGGTTTATGACTTTGTGGGCTAGCCTACAATTCTGATTATGGAAAAATGCATTTTATAGTTCACAACAATAAGGAAATAAGGAGATCCTGGAAATGAGCTACCTATTCTCCACTCTATTTCTGTTCTTTCTGTGTCCTGTAAGTTAATTGGGAGCTTACTTGGGTTTCTTATAAAACTGTCGAGTCTGCGGTATGAAGAGTGATTGAGGTTTAGTTCAACGCTCAGTCTTCTCTTCCATGGGACTTGGTCTTTGCCTTCCCTTCCCAAGGGAATACATTTCTTCCTGAGCTGCTTCGCCTTTGGTTATCTGAGGTTATAGATTTCTTCCGGGGAAATAGTGCATCTTTGAGCTGAGACAACTGTTTGCATGTGCAGGTTGTTGATAATCTAAGAAATACTGATAATCTTTAGTTAGGAGGGTTTTGTAGACTGAGTGTTTGTGTCTCCTTAAAATCCCTATCTTGAAGCCCTAGCCTCCAACGTGGCTGTATTTGGAAATGAGGCCTCTAAGGAAGTAATAAAGGTTGAAAGAAGTCGTGGGAATGGGTCTCTGATCCAAGAGGATTGGTATTTTTATAAGAAGAGACACCAGAGGGCTCCCTCTCTCTGCCATGTGGGGGCACAGCGAGAAAGTAGCCATTTGCAAGCCAGAAAGAGAGACCTCTTGCCACAAACCAACCATGCTGGCACCTTAACCTTGGACTTTTAGTCTTTAGAACTGTGAGACAATACATTTCTGTTGTTTAAGCCTGTGGTATTTTGTTATGGTAACCCTGGGAAACTTAATACTGAAGGGATCTTAAAGCCACCTTTCCTTGTTCCAAACGAGACAAAATAAACCTGTTTCTGAGCTATGTTCTGTTGAGACGCTAAGATTTTTACATTACCTGGTGTGTTATTTACCCAGTTGTGTTTAAGTAAAACAATGTTAAGTCAACCAGGTGAAACATTTTATAGCTTTTAAATATAAGTGTGAGGAAATATGGTTGGTTGTTTCAAGGTTATAGCTTGAGTACCTGCTGTAATCTTTCCTTTTGTTCTTTAGTGAAACATGTCATATAATTAAGAAGAACATGTAAAACAAGTATACACTTAAAAGGACCACACACAAGTGTACCCAACACCTAGGTTAAAATAGAACATTGTTAGTACCTTAAAAAGCCCCCCTTCTTTTTTTCTAGAGAATAAACCCTGTCCTGTGATTTGTCGTCATGCCCTTGTTACACTTTTTAATACGTTTAAATGTATTCTTCAGCTTTGTTTAGTAGATATTCTGTTTTTAATGTGGATAGCAGTAGTTCATTTGTTTTACTGTGATACAATCTTTTATATTAATGTACTATAATTTTGTACCCATCTACTGTTGGGGACAAGCCTCAGGCTCTACATTCATGGTAACACAAAGGAGGGATGGGGGAGCACTCACCTAGAAAACTAGCTACAGTCTTATTCTGCCTGGCACTGTGTGTTATTCTCCTTACTCCATTCTCCCTTTCATATTTTATTATAGCCTAACTATAAGCTTAGCTGCCCGATTTTCTTACAGAAGCAGCTGTACAAACAGATGCAACATTAAAAAACAGTCTAGCATAATTTCAAATATAAAGATGAGCACACAACCAGGAAATTACCAGACATTTGAGGAAGACCAACAAAGTGAAAAAAGGGCACTAAACTCAATAAAACAAAGAACTTGAAGAAATAGAAGAAAACAAAATAGAATTTTAGAATAAGTGTAACATGAGAGAGATGCAAGAGGAGATTGATTATATCAATAAAAATCAACTAGAAATCTTAGCTGGTAAAATTAAAAACTCAATACATGGGCAGAAAAAGGGCCTCCATTTCTGGAAGATCAAGTAGAGGAATTTTCCCAGAATGTAGTATAAAAGGATAAAATGGAAAGTGTGGAAAAGAAAGTTTTAATATAGACACAGATCCAGCAGTTCTAAATATGTCTAGTATTATCAGATGGAGACAGAAGGAAGAAATTTTTTTTTAAATCATCTTCCAGAATTGAAGAAAGACTGTGTGTTGAGCAAGATCTTGGTGAAATTTCAGAACATACACCAATGATAAACAAAAATTCACAAATATCCTAAGACAGAGAACTTTGATTTCTACCAGTTGATTAATCATTTAAGTGTAAAGCCAAAATATAAAAGCATTTCAAACAGAGACAAAATTGACCAGTAAGATCCTCCGTGAAAGAATTATTAAATGCTGTATTCTATCCAGGAAGCAGAAGAATAAATGCAAGAAATAGAATTCAAGACCATTGTTTAAAAAAGGGAAAGAAAAGTGGAAAAGATCTGAACAGGAGATGGGGACAGAGCAGAGAAGTAAAAGTGTATTGTTTCATTTTCCCCCCTACTAATGCTGAGAAAACCTAGATATTTTTAGAAAAGTGCAAGTATGTGTTTAAGGGTAATCACTAGAAGAATAGAACTAGACTATGTAACTTCCATGTAATGAAACAGATAAACTACATGTAGCAACCTTAATCCAACAAAAGGCAGCTGAGGCCAGGAGGGAATACCTTTGTGCTATTTACAAGTGGTAACAACTAAAACAAAATAACAAAGTACATGTCTATCACTGGTGTAAAATCAACTGAAATAAATATTTGTATATCTGTTACTACTATTTCTTATTTCTAAATGTTCTACCACAGAGGCACACGTAGCAGAGATTTAATGAGAGGCAATACAGGAAAGATAGTGACCAAAATTGTAAGGGGACATACATGTCAGCGCGAGGACTTGGATGTTAATTTGTGTTTAGTTCGAAAGCTATTTAAATTATTTTTGAGTAGGAAAGGGAGAGCAATTGACAACAACAGAACAAAACAAGTTTAAAAGGGTCCCTTAAACTTTGTGGAAACAGTCCTTTAAAATAATGGTACAGGGAGTGTCCCCTTCTAGTGGCTACATGGGATGCTGCCAGATACATGAATTGCTTAATTAAAGCCAATTAGGTACTTAAAAAGAAATAAACTAAAATAAAATACTTGCACAGATACAAAGATATGTTAACATGAGTTAGTATATATAGATAAATTTTCTTGTTCCATTCTCTCAGAGACTAGAAACAGTGACTCCCATGTAACAACAGTGAGCACACCTGACTTCTAAATAACATTCTACAGTTAAAGGATCCAGGGCTCTTTGTAGAACTTATTAATCCCAGAATTGGTGTAGGGAAAATACAAGATGAGCCTACAGCATATTGTGGTGTCAGATATTAAGGAAGTGCTCAAAAGGAGAGGGACAGGGTGGAGGGCACAGGAGTCAAACACAGTGCTCCTATTGGACACAGTTGGAATAACTTGAACAACACTGTAGGTTATAACCCAAGGAATAAAGTAAATATCCATCAGCGCAGCCTGGTTATAAATAACTGAGGAAACAAATGGGCGAGGAGCGACCGTTCTTCCTCATAGAATTCCAACTAATATATGGCAGAAGAAATCAGGGGAATAGGAAATCACCATTAGCATACTATAATAGTGATTGCTGAAGATCCATTCATGCATGCTGAAATTTTTGGCAAAACTTTCAATAGAAGCAGAATATTTGCATGGTCTCAAAGTATCTACCCCAGATATTTGGTAATTACAAAGGGAAGTATGGTGGTTTTGTAGTACAGGGTGTTGGCAGATAGCAGTTAGTCAAGTGATCAATGATACATAAGTAACGTACCCGTGATGCATATCAGTGTCCTGTACCCCTTGGTGGATGCATTGAAAGGGCATATTACCTCTGTATCCTTTCCATTAATGCATAACCTCAGGCAGATCATGAGAAAACATTAGACAAACCCAGGTTGAAGGACATTCTGCAGAGTAATTGTCTATGTCTTCAGAGGTATCATCAAAGTCATGGAAAACAAGGAGGGACTGGGGAACTCACATATCGGAGAAGATTAAGGAGACATGACAATTTGCAGTCATGGGATCTTGCATTGGATTCTGAGACAGGGAGGGGACATTGGTGGAAAAACTGGTGAAGTCTTAATGCTTTCTGTTTAATTGATAGTATGATACGAAGGTTTGTTTATTAATTTTGATAATTTTTCTATGCTAATAGATGATAGTAGCGTGAAGGAAAGCTGGGTGTGAGGGGTATGCAAAAAGCACACTGAAATTTTCTCAAAAGGTTAAAAAAGTGAGTTCAAGGTGGATAGCCTCTTAAATTCAATGAATATGTAGATTTTTTAAGCAAAAATGCAAAAAGATACACTAAAAATAAAGATGGAGGAAGCAGTTAATGAAGGAAGAATTTGGGAGATGGTATCAAGTTCACGGTGAAGAGTTAATTCACAAAGGAATGTCCCTTGTTCTCTTTAAGATTGAGCAGTTGGTAGTGAGAAGAAACAGATTTAGAGGTGCAAAGTGGGACCATTGAAAGAAAGGTGACCCGACCTCAGTAAAGATTGCTAAGGTGGCTGTGTGCAACTGTGGTCTGGAAGGGAGCTGTTTAGCCTCTTTTGCCCAACGTAGAGTGCATTTTAATAAGGCCTGCTGCTTTTCGAATTGCATTGGTGCTGAGCCACGGCAAAAAGCAGTGGAAATGAATTGTGGAATAGTAGGAAAGTAGAAAATGGAAGTCTACTTAAAATAACAACTTACTGAAATTTTTGTTAAACTACATAGATGATTAGTGCACGGGGAGTAAAAGTTTCCATCAATTATCAGATTCTAACTGAAAATTCTGTGTATTAATGGAATATTTATGCTGACATTACCTCTCAATCATTTCTATTCTCAGCATTTTCTTAGTTACTGTTATGTTTGCAGTTGTCAATAAATCAAATGTTTAGTTACTTCATGTATTTTCTACTCATTTTTAAAAATTGTCATTTTGGGCATATAGAAAGTTTGTCTTTATGTTTTAGCTAAATAGACAAACACATAATTAATACCCATTAGGCATATGTGAAATACTGGTAATATATATGCAGATTAAATTTTGTTTTATATTATTTATAAAATAAAAGGAGAAAAACAATATGTTAAACCATATGAAATTGCTGACATTTGACTATTTTTTGCCTGTAAAAAGGGCAATTTCATACAATTAAACCAAAAAAGACTGGTTGACTACTGATTTCTAAATTCTTTCAGAGCTGAATACCAATTTTGTTTTCTTTTGTTTTTTAAAAAACATATACATTCTAATGTATTTGTGATGTAATACAACAAACTGATGGTTGCCAGAGGGGAAGGGAGTAGGATGAAGAGTGAAAAAGGTGAAGGGGGGAGTAAGAGGTACAGATTTCCAGTTATAAAATCATCAAGTCATGGGGGCATAATGTCCTCGTTCAGCAATAGGGAGTAGTATCGTAAGAACCTTATATGGTGTCGGATGGTTACTAGACTTAATCCTGGTAATCACTTCATTGGGTATTTAAATGTTGAGTAACTGTTGTACACCTGAATCTAGTATAGTATTATACATTAACTATATTTTAATTAAAAAACATATTCTATTTAAATATGTAAGCTTTTAGAGCTGATGGGGGACTAGACAGTTAATACTCAAGCTTACCTTAGCATAAACTACTGATGGATTGCAAAGAGAGACAATACAGAATTCTGATGCATCACAACAGTAAATGTTATGACCTTTTTGACATTTGCTATGTTACAGTCCTCCTGTCAGGCGCCAGAGAGGAAGAAGGGATCGTCTGTCTCGACATAATTCCATTAGTCAAGATGAAAACTATCACCATCTCCCTTATGCACAGCAGCAAGCAATAGAGGAACCTCGAGCCTTCCACCCTCCGAATGTATCTCCCCGTCTGTTACACCCTGCTGCTCACCCAACCCAGCAGAATGCAGTAATGGTTGACATACACGATCAGGTATAGTAACAATGTCCAAGAAAAACAGATGCTAAAAGTTGGTGACAGTTTATTCAGGTTGTTTTTCGTTGTAAATTACTTTTAATTTTACCTAAAAGGAAACCATTTTACCTAATATGAAGCAATTTTAGGTAAGTTCATCATTCTTCATAAGGATTGAAATGTAAATTCTGCACAGAAGGTTGAACTTTGAAAAATTAGGATAATGTTATGAAAGCTCAGAATGACTTCATGTAGTAGTTGGTTTGAAATAACTGGTGTAGGATTAATAGGACATATTTAGCTGGTGGTTTGAATACATATCCTTGTTTCCCTCTTCCTTCCAGTTTCTTCTGGAATAATTCAGTAGGCAATTGTAAGCAAGGATACATCTTGGCTTACAAGTTTCCATAGGTCTCCAAGGAGGTGACAGGTATAAAGCTTCCTTTCTGCCTGGAACTGAAGGACTAGCTGAGGAGAGGGCCTGCCAGTCTTTAGAGCCTGAGGGGGAAGACCAAATTGTCTGATTTTTTTTTTTCCTGTGGAGTTTTCTGAGGTCAAAAGAGACACAAATGTAGACAATCTTACAAAGTTGGTGAATTTTAAGGACCAGGAAAAAAATCTTGCAAGTTTAGGGATAGGGAAAATTATAAAGGAAGACGACAGACCAGCATCCAATTTTTCATCTGCACTGGATGATAAAAACAATGAAACTGCTGTATACTGACAGTTGAAAGAAAATATGATCTCTCCCAGGCGCCATTTTTCTGTCAGACATGTTCTCCTATTATGTTCACAAACACTTTAAAAAATTGATTTTCTAGACCACATTCTTTATGGTCATAAGTTTTAAAAATTTATTGAAAAAAAATGACACTGAAATATTTGAAGCAAGAGTATAATTAAAGGGGAAAATCTTCATAGCAAAGTCAGTGGGACACACCTAAAGCTGTCCTCTGAGAAACTTTCGTGAACCTTTATTATTTATTTTAAAAACTAAAAAATGTAAATTTCAACTAATTGTTTGAGTAATTAGGGGAAAAAATAGCAGAATAAGCAAAAATAAAGAATGAATTACTAGGAAAAACAACTAAAGTTAATGATAAGGAAATCTATTTTTAAGAGAAGTAGTTCAAAGAAACCCCAGTGCTTTGAAAAATTGATAAGAATGGCACACCTCTTGTGACCTTGATTAAGGAGAAAAGGACAAATATAAAGAAGAGTAGAAATGATGAAAAAAAAAAACCACACCATATCCACTCATAGGGGAAACATTCAAAAAATTGTCTTCAGTTGTAAAATGAAAATAGCACTTGTTAGGGATGTTGGGAGAATTGAGAGTTAATCCATTTTGAGCACTTAAACTAGTACAAACGGTAACTGCTCAAGTAAATTATTTCATTATTAACTATTATAATGAAATTCTATATATAACCCTAGGGAGACAAAAAGAAAATTTAAAGGAAGTTCAAAAATTGACCCAAGAATAATAGAAAATTATGAATTACCACATAAGTGTGAAAGCTAATTAGAGATTTACCATTGAAAGGGCACAATGACCAGATGGCCTCACAGCTGTTTTTTCTAACCTTCAAGAAATATTCATTTTAATAATATACAAAAGATTCCAGACTTTTTTTTCTTGGCAAATTTTCTAGTTATTTTATGAAGCCAGCATAATTTTAATACCTATAAACAAATAAAGATGGTAATCTCCAAAAAACTGTAGGAAAAAAACTCTCAAAAACGTAGAATTTCTAAATAGATGTTTTGAAGATACAATCTAGCAATGTATCAAAAGAATAACCTATGACCACATAAGATTTATTCTAAATAAGAGGATAGTTTAATATGGAAGTACTCATTTCATAAATAATAGAAGGAAAAACATATTATATCAAAGGATGTTAAAAAGTCAGTTAAAATTAAATAAAATACAACAAGAAGGAAATTAACTTACAATAAGTAAAACCAACAACAAGTATCCTAATTGGTGAGAGAGAAATTAGCAACTAGAGAGATGCTTAACTTACTCTGTGCAATATTATGTTAGCAGTTCTACCAAATGCAATAAGATAATGTAGTAATGGATATAAAAAATTGAAGGAAATAATTGTATTTTCTCCCCCTCCTTATATAGTAAAAGAAAACAGATTGTGGTTTAAAAGAGCTTGATATGGTGCCTAAATGCAAATTAAATGTATAGAAAACAATAACTTAGGTCAGTTAACTGATGGATAGCTACAATAAGGTATATGCATGCAATAGAATATTACCCAAAAAATAATGAAGTACTGATTCTTGCTGCATCATGGATTAATCTTGAAAACATACTAAGTAAAAGAAGCCAATCAGTGAAGGCCACGATTGTATGATTCCATGTATATGAAATGTATAGAATAAGCAAATTTATAGAAACGGAAAGTAGGAATAAATAGTGATTGCTTATCATCAGTAGAATAAATTATACCTTTATATCCTGGGATGTTACTGTTACAAAGAATTAGAATTATGTCAGGAATGTGAGCAATATCTGCAAGATGTTGTTGAGCAAGAAAAGCAAAATTGAAAGTGTATGTCCCATTTTGTAAAGCATGACAAATATATGTATATACATTGAACTATATGAACACAAGAGAAAAATGCGGAGAAACATACACTAGGCTTGGGAGTTGTACGCTAAAGTGAAGGGAAGGAGACGGTGCTTAAGGATGGAACCAAAGAAAGAAAAGAGACTACATTTCAGAAAAGGTGAGATCTCATTTAAATAAAATTATGTGTTGGGTCTACATATTGAGAAATGAAATAATTACGTATGTAAATTCAGGACAATCCAAGACATAGAAAACCTGAACAGACCAATAGCCATGGCAGAAATTGAAGGCATAATAAAAAACCTGTGTTTAGAAATTACATCTGAATTGTCTCATCTCTAAAGAACTGATAATTCCAATTTAAAGTATTCCAGAGTATAGTAAAAGAAAGCCTCCAAGCATATTTTATGAAGCTTGCATAACCATAATAATGAAATCTCAGACAGTTAAACAAAATTATCAACTAGTTTCCCTTTTGAATACAGATGCAGATGTTTTAAATAATAAATCATAGGTAGTGATGCAGTGAAAGGATCTGTTGTTGAAAAAATTACTGTTAAGAGTTTATTCTGGAAATGCAGGATAAATTCAAAATTAGGAACTCTCTCAAGATGATTAATTCCAGTATAGAGCAGGGGGAAGCAAACTTCTGCTGGCTGTTTTTTGTAGAGGTTTTTAAATTTATTTTTTTTAATTATATTGGGGAACTGTGTGTTTTCCAGGGCCCATCAGCTCTAAGTCATTGTCCTTCAGTCTAGTTGTGGAGGGCGCAGCTCAGCTCCAAGTCCAGTCACCGTTTTCAGTCTTTAGTTGCAGGGGGCGCAGCTCACCATCCCCTGCGGGAATTGAACCTGCAACCTTGTTGAGAGCTTGCGCTCTAACCAGCTGAGCCATCCGGCGGCAGCTCGTTGTCTTCAGACTAGTTGTGGAGGGCGCAGCTCACTGGCCCATGTGGGAATCAAACTGGCAACCCTGTTGTTCAGAGCTCGGGCTCTAACCAACTGAGCAACCTGGCCGCTTCTGTAGAGGGTTTTTTGGAATACAACTATGTTTTTCTTATCTATAGTCGATGGCTGCTTTGTGCAGAGACTAGAATGGCCTAGAAGCCTAAAATAATTACTTGATGTTCCTTTGTGAAATAGTTGGCCAAGTGACATTCACTCTGGTCTAGAGTCTCTAAGACCAAGTGGTTCTCAGAGTATGTCCTGATCAGCAGCAGCAGCACCTAGAATTTTGTTAGAAATGCAGATTCTCACACTATACACTAGACTTACTGAATCAGAAACTCGGGGTGTTTTAACTCGGGTGATTCTGATGCACGCTGCAATTGAGAGGATCACTGGTCTACAATCCTGAAGAACAACAAGGTGGGCAAGAGTGGCTCTTCCAATTATTAGGACTTCTTATAAAGCTATAGATGAAGGCATTTATGCCAGAATAATTAAATAATAAATGAAATAAAACCCCAGAAATAAGCCAACGCATTTATGAAAACTTTATATATGATATGTGACTGTAGATGAGTTGGGAGAAGACAGCATTTCTTTCTAATAAAATGACTGTGGGACAATTGGGTATCCAAATGAAAACATGCAACTGGATCCTTTATCTCATTCTATTAACAAAGGTCAATCCAGGTGGATCAAAGATGAAAATATTGTTGGCAAAACTATAAGTTTTTAAGGAAGTGACATGGGAAGAGCTTCAAGACCGTAAGTAGGGAAGGCTTTCTTAAATATGACAGGAAAAGCACTAACTATACAGAGAACTGTTGATAAACTTAAAGAGCTGCGTTTCAGGATACCAGTGAGTTTTGAAACTGGATAAAATTATTTTAGTTTTTTCCAGACAATTTTTGGTTTTTACATGTATTTTTAATTTTTCACTTACAGTTGACATTCAATATTATATTAGTTTCAGGTTACGGTATAGTTAGACATTTATATAATTTACAAAGTGATCCCTCAGTAAGTCTAGCTCCCATGTGACACCATACAGTTATTACAATATTATTGACTATATTCTCTGTGCTGTACTTTACATCCCAGTGACTGTTTTGTAACTGCCAGTTTGTACTTCTTAATCCCTTCACCTTTTTCACCCAGCTCCCAACCCCCCTCCCATTTAGCAGTCATCAGTTCTCTGTATTATGAGTTTATTTACATAAGAATAAATGTGTGAAGACGGCAAAAAATAAAATGATAAGAAAGTAGGATAATAAGAAGACTTTGTCTACTAAAGATTAACTTTTCTAGTAAAACACTGTACATTAATTGAAATAGCATGAATTTGGCACGAAATAGATACAGGTGTATGTGGGATGTTATTGAATGGAAAAAAGATGATATTTCAGTTTAGAGGAAAAAGGATGGTTTAATAGATGGAGCAAGTATAATCTCAAGAAAAAATTAGAGCCCTACTTCATACTGTAAACAAACAAACCAACAAAAAAACCCAGGTTTTAGTTGGAGTATAAATTAAATACAAAAATTAAAAAGTATTAAGAAAGTTTAGGAGCATATTTGTGTAACTTCATAAAAGAAACTACAAAAGCTCCACTTTTGACTACATTCAAGAAATACAAGATAGTGAAAGAAATTTTTCCATTAAAGCATTTATCAAAAGATAAAACGTAGACTAGGAAAATATTTTTGTTAAACATGACAAGCAATATGTGCTTTTTTCTAATTAAAAAACAAAGCTATACATAAACATGACAGACAGCTTATTAGAAAATGGGCAGTGAGCAAAGGATATGGATTATTTGCAGAATAATCTAAATGGTCAATAAACATATTAAAAAATGTTCGACCTCGCTAATTAGAAAGATGCAAATTTAAAGCAAGCCTGTTGATACGGTTGTTTTCATCCTTTAGGTGGGTAAGCATGCTTATAACCCAAGCATATCTACCTTGAGTGGGGGTGCTGGGAAATGAGCCCTGTTGTTACTGTTGGAATTGTGACTTACTCCACTCAACCTTTTGCAGAAGTGAAAAATACATTTATCCTTTTACCCAGTAATACCTCTGAAATAAATAAAACTACTAATAAATGAGGATATATGTTCAATGAAATTTTTTTCAGTTGTGTATGAATTGGCAAAAGGCTGACAACTTGAATGTCCATTAGTATATGAATGATAGTGAGTGTGTTAAGTGAGTGTATTGAAATATCTGGGTAGGATCAAAAAGAATAATTACCTTTAACTCACTTGAAGAGATATCTATAATGTTTACATTAATTGGAAAAAGTAAGTTGCAAGGTAATATCTCGTTTCTGTTAGGAAAACAAAAACAAACAAACATGATAATGTGAGGGTAACCATGCTTACATATGTTTGTATACTCAGGAAAAAGATGTGGAAGGATAAGTCATCAACATTGTTTGTCTCAGGATATGGAGGATAGGAATAAGACTCTCCAAAAGAGCAGGAAATTATTTACCTTTTTAAAATACCGCTTTACATTGTTTCACTAGTGGCAAAGAATTTTTTTCCTGTTGGATGTAGCCAGGTAGTAGAAGGTACAAGCTGTCCTTTTCCCAAGTTTTCACTTTAGAAAAGTTTTATGCTTTATAAAGCAGGCTAGAAGACTTAATAGAGCAATTCATTATTTTCCTAGACTTTACAAGAAGTCTTTTTGGGGAACGAGTTTAGTCCTGCTTCTGTGGGCATCATATATTACTTTGAAAAAGTCAGCTTTCCTTTACAATGATAAAGTATTCTGATTGAAACTATTGGAGAAGTACATTGTGAAAATCTGTGTAGCTGAGAGGAGAATCAACAAATGCCCAGATTTTCATTTTTAATAGTTGATGTTTCATCCAGAGTTCTAATGTTTTGTTCTTCTTTCCTAATAGCTTCATCAGGGCACCGTCCCAGTTTCTTACACAGTAACAACAGTGGCACCGCATGGGATTCCACTCTGCACAGGCCAGCACATCCCTGCGTGCAGTACACAGCAGGTCCCGGGATGCTCTGTGGTTTTCAGTGGACAGCACCTCCCTGTCTGTAGTGTGCCTCCTCCGGTAAGTCTGTGCACCCCCTCTTCAGAATGACTCAGTGCAGTATGTAAGCAAACCAAAGTTAAGAGACTGCCTTCTGTAGCTTTGCACTTACTTCCAAGTAAAAAAGTCAGTTTTATTGCAGTGGAAATCTCAACAGCTTCCTTATAGCAATAGTTTAATAAAACTTTGCTTTTAAACTTGATAGATTTTAACATTAATTAAATTATACATGCACTTTATGATTAAATTTTGATAAAGGTTGGCCTTGGAGTGTTAATAAGAATATTGCACTAGTTAGTAGTAAAGTCTTACAAAGTTCAGTGATCAACAGTAATAGTCTCGTGCCCGCCCGGAGGCTCAGGCGATTGGAGCTCCATGCTCCTAACTCCGAAGGCTGCCAGTTCGATTCCCACATGGGCCAGTGGGCTCTCAACTACAAGGATGCTCGTTCGACTCCTTGAATCCCACAAAGGATGCTGGGCTCCGCCCCCTGCAACAAAGATTGAACATGGCACCTTGAGCTGAGCTGCCTCCCTGATGGCTCAGTTGGTTGGAGCGCGGGCTCTCAGCCACAAGGTTGCCGGTTCGATTCCTCAAGTCCTACAAGGGATGGTAGGCTCCGCCCCCTGCAACAAAGATTGAACATGGCACCTTGAGCTGAGCTGCCTCCTGGATGACTCGGTTGGAGCACAGGCTGTCAACCACAAGGTTGCCAGTTCCACTCCCACAAGGGATGGTGGGCTGCGCCCCGTGCAACTAGCAATAGCAACTGGACTTGGAGTTGGGCTGCGCCCTCCACAACTATGACTGAAAGGACAACAACTTGACTTGGAAAAAAACCAAACAAACCAGTAATAGTCTCAGCACTTACTGAGTTTTAACAGGTACTTTGAGTGTTTGGTCTATTTATTCTTCACTATAGAAAGCCTGTGATGAAAATGGTATACCATTTCTAGATGATGAAATGAAAATTACTTGCTTAATGTCATAGAGACGATTAGGATGAGAGAGCAGCATTCACAACCTCTTTTTTCTGCCTCTTAAACTTAGGCTTTATCCTTTAATCTACCAATCCCCAGTCCAGCCTCCTTATTTCACAAATAAGGTTGCTGAAATTCAGAGGATTTAAATGACTTGTCTAAGGTCAATAATGTCTCCAAAGTTAAATACTTCACTAAATCTAAATATAGTCTGAATGTGACATTAAAAGGAGCACACGTGCAAATTCCAACTCATTTTAATAGATGAATTTACCTAAGCTTGGTTTCTCTGTAATAGATTATAGAACCAGCGTGCTAAGTCAGTGGACTTAAAATATTGAGACCATTAGGCACTTAGTTGTGAGCAGGACATTTAATATAAAAATCATTTAATATAAAAATTCTAGAAATAAAATTTTTTAACAAGATTGAAAAAGAGCTTTGGCAAGCAGTATACCTGCTACATCTGAAACCAAGTAAAGAGAGATTCCTCTTCTGTGCAGCACTTTCCTCCCATTTCATAGGTGTTCAACAGTCTTAAAGTAAGAGGAGGGTTTTGACTGATTTGTAAGAACTATATAAACTGCGGAATAATTACTAGTTACTGGTACAACATTTTGGTATGACTTTCAGGATAAGGCATTGACATTTCAGTCTCACTGTGTAGTTTTTTAAATTAATTATGTATTCTCATACTTTTAACAAAAAATAAATTTCTCTTACAGATGCTGCAAGCATGTTCAGTTCAGCACTTACCAGTACCATATGCTGCATTCCCGCCTCTTATTTCTAGTGATCCATTCCTTTTACATCCACCTCACCTCTCTCCGCATCATCCTCCTCATTTGCCACCACCAGGCCAGTTTGTCCCTTTCCAAACACAGCAGTCACGATCGGTAGGTATCTCTACTCTTACGTCTGATTTTCACAGAATATTTAGACCTAAAAGGCAGATTAATTTAGTAGGTATAAGTTGTTACCATTTAAAAACTATAACTTAGCCATTCTTCTTGTTCTTCAAAGATTTAAGGAATCCACAGACAGACAAATTAATATAGACAAATTTACCTAGAATTATCTTGGTTTATTAAATATTTTTAGTTATTTCATGTCACTTGTCTAATTTAAAATTTGTTCCTTCATATCTGCGATCCTTCAGGAAGTAAATGTGGAGAAAAATTTAGTTTTTCTGGTTTTTCTATGTATTTCTAAAATGGGAAATGAAAATATAAAATTTGTTTATACTTATTAGATTAATATTTATATTCATTTAGGCAAGTAAAGTAACCCGTTGGTCCGCCATTAGGGTGTTTTTGCTGTTTTTTGAAGGTCTGTTTTTCCACTATGTTCTCATGAAAAGTAGATGAGATTGTCCTGGGACTAGAATATAGCTGAGAGTCATATTATTTTGGGGGGCTAGAGGAGGTAAGTACTGTATATGTGGAAGGAAGGGCACAGGAAGAAGGTGCAGTTGTTTTTTGGACAGGCTCAGTTGAACATCTGAACATTAAGATGAGAAGACCATTAAGGCATTAAGAGAGAAGAACAGGAGAGAGAACATACGGAAATGGTCTGAGAGGAAGATTTCAGCACTGTCAGATGAACTTGACAGTCTATTCCAGCAGAGCTTAACCATCCTTTACTAAGGATTTATGCACCATGCTGGATCACAGGCAGAGGTGAGCTTACATGGCTGCTGTCCTGGAAGCCAATTATAACAGAAGTGTAGCTAATCCAAAAAATTCTAATTACTCCTACAAGAAAATGTTTTATTAGAGTCAGGACAGGATTCGTGCCAGGATGTTCCCTAGCTTCCAGTGCCTGGGAATTCAAAGTTAAAACAAAATTTGGCCATTACATAGATCCGAATTTGGAATTCTTTAAAAGGTCCGGTCATGTAGCCAAATCAGAACTTAGGTTCTCTTGTGTTGTGTTAGAGTCAGCACTTGTGCTTTCTCTCAAGCATACATAAGCTTCCAAATTAAAGTGTTAGTAATTAACTATATTTGAATAATGTGTTTTGCTATTCATAACTGCAGAAAGTAGTCACACTAACATTAAAGAATATGTTGAAAACGTCATCATAATGTCATTATTCCTAATAGCCAAAAAGTGGAAACAGTCCAAATGTCTATCAGCTGGTGAATGGATAAACTAAGTGTGGTATTATTATACAGTGGATTATTATTCAACCATAAAAAGGAGTAAAGTATTAATATACAAACTACAAGATGGATGAACCTTGAAAATATTATGCTAAGTGAAAGAAGCCAGATACAAAGATACAAAGACCACAATATTATGTGGTTCTCTATATATGTACATACATATATACATATACATGAAATGTCCAGAATAGGCAAATCTATAGAAACAGAAGGTAGGTTAGTGGTTGTCCAGGGCTTGGGGAGGACCGAGGGTAAATTGGTAGTGGACTACCAATGTCCACGGGGTTTGCAGGGGGAAAAGGAGGCGAAAATGTTTTGGAATTAGATGGTGGTAATGGTTGCACAGCTCTTGTGAATATACTAAAATCCACTTACTTAGGGTGAATTCTATAGTATGTGAATTACATCTCAATAAAGCTATTTTCAAAAAAAGCCCACATGCTATGTGCTTTGCATAGCACTGTGTACTGTTTGTACATTGTTTCAGTGTCCACAACACACATTTGAAATAGGCTATGAACATGGTAGTTTTATAGGTGACAATATTAGGGTTCAGATTAATTAATTTATATAAAAGTCATATAGCTGATTAGTGATAGCACTAAGAGCCTGTCTAATGCCAAAGCCCATAAGCTTTCCACTACAGCATATAATGCCTGTTGGATCTTACCCATTTAGCCTTGGTTCTGATTTATAAATAAATATTCACCATGTTTGATTTCATATGTTATGGGTTAAGTGTCTGAAAATTCTGAGTAGGTCAGTGTACCATGATTAGAAAGTAATTTTAGTTACATAATTGGCTTACTATTAAGTTGGTGCAAAAGTAATTGTGGTTTAAAAACTCAGACACAGACAATAGTTTAGTGGTTACCAGAGGGTAAGGGGGAGGGGGGTGGTAGAGGAGGAGGGTAAAGGGGATCAAATATATGGTGATGGAAAGAGAACTGACTCTGGGTGGTGAACACAGAATGTGATATATGTAGATGATGTATTACAGAATTGTACACCTGAAATCTACGTAACTTGAGTAACCATTGTCACCCCAATAAACTTTAAATTAAAAAAGTAATTGCAGTTTAAAAGGTTAAAAATAATTGCAAAACCCACAATTACTTTTGCACCAACCTAATGCATGACATTTTTGTCTTTTCCTTATCTTAAGAGAATGTTCAAATAGTAAAGGAAATATATCCTTTAATGGATAGTGGAAATGTGTAATAACATGTTTCAGAGACTTCCTTATTCAAATTCAGTTAAAGACAGGAAGATTTTACTATAGTCTATGTGTCCACAAGTAGGAATTTAAATTGATGTAAACATTAAGAAATGCATGACCTTAAAGATCGTGGCAGATAATTTTTGTTATTATAGCACAACCTATCGAAGCACTGGAAGTACCTTAATTTGCTTTTTCCCTCCCTTCAGCCTCTGCAAAGGATAGAAAATGAAGTGGAACTCTTAGGAGAACATCTTCCAGTGGGAGGTTTTACTTACCCTCCATCAGCGCATCCCCCAACATTACCTCCCTCAGCTCCTTTGCAGTTCTTAACACATGATCCTTTGCATCAGGAGGTGTCCTTTGGAGTAGTGAGTTTTCATTCATTGTTATTAATTTATTATTTGCTTTGAGATCTGTTTCAGTATAACTCTGCATCTTTAGAATTTTAAATGTATTGTTGAAATCATTTGGTCGAAAAACTTGTATTTAGAAATATACCTAAGTATGTTTTAAACTAGTTGTTGCATCTATGTTAACATTTAAGAAATATTAAATACTACCTGAACCGTAAAGAACTTTCTAGGTTTCTTTAAAAAAAAGAAGAGACTTTATTTGACAGATTAAAAAGTTGTAAAGGTAGAATGATCTTAAATCGTTTCAACATTTTCCCCTACAGCCTTATCCTCCATTTATGCCTCGGAGGCTCACAGGACGTAGCAGATACCGATCCCAGCAGCCAATACCACCTCCCCCTTATCACCCCAGCTTACTACCATATGTGTTGTAAGTTCTCTTCTTCCTTTAATAAGTCCTGAATTTTGACACTCTTGAGATTCCCTTTCCTTTATGAGTATCTTCTGTGTGGTATATAATTTATTGTATTAGATATTTGTTTTTATTTCATGTTAAGGGTGAAAGAAAGAGAAGAGGGAGAAGGGGGGGAAGAAATTTGTGGCTAGAAAATCAGTTTACCAAATCAAAAGGTAGAAAAATTCAAAATGTTTGCTACTTTTACAACTAGTAGTATTACTTGCTACCTTCTTGATTATCCAGCTTTTGATGCTGCTGTTTCTTTCAAAGGAAGAGGGGAAGAGAAGTTATTTCTGTGTCTTAGAAATACTGTTAGGATTAAATTTGTAATGAAACACCTATGGGTTAGACATGATAGTTCTTTATTTCTCTCTTGTACAATGAAATCCAGAAGTAGGCAATTCAAGGATGGTTTGTTAGCCCCATAACTGAGGAATGGTTTTACCATCCTCAAAATTTTATGACTTTCTCTACGTGATCTAAGATGGCTCCTCATGTACTAGCCATCACGTCCACATTCCATGTAGCAAATATGAAAATGGCTCTCTGTCTCCTACCTGCCTCCTCCTCTCAGGGATACTTTCTAGGAGTTGTGTGTATTGCTCCTGCCTACATTCCATTGGCCAGATTTTAATTTTGTGTCTATGTAACTACCTTCTAGGAAGGGTAGAAGGTAGGGTCATGTTGTCTTTATACCAGAGGGTCATGTGCCTGTATCACTATTTTGATTATTGTAGTTTTATTATAAGTTAAAATCAGTTAGGATAAGTCTCCCAATTTTGTTCTTAAAATGATTTTATTTAAAGTCTTTTTTGTGAGTCATAAATTTTTAAATGAGCCAATCAGTTTCTACTTAAGAAAAGCTTGTGAGATTTTTGTAGGTATTGCATGAAATCTGTAGATACATTTTGGAAAAGAATTGACATCTTAGTGTTGAGTCTTCTAGTCTATTTACACGGTATATTTCTCTATTCATCTTTTTAAGTTTATCCTGGCAGTATTTTTACAGTTTTTATTGTACATGTCTTGCATATGTTTTAAATTTATCCGTAATGTTTCATGTAATTTTATGCTATTGTGAATGGTATTTTTTTAATGCCAGTTTTTAATTGTTTATTGTCAGTGAAGGCAGTTTTTTTAAGGGTTGCCACTGTTAAACCCTGACCATTCTTTGTCCCTGTAACACTGGCCTTGTTTTCCCCGTCCTGTTCATTGAAGTAATGTAATAATGTATCAGTGCTGTGTTGGTTATTTTCACTACAGATCAATGCTTCCAGTGCCACCTGCAGTCGGCCCAACTTTCAGCTTTGAATTGGATGTGGAAGATGGAGAAGTAGAAAATTACGAGGTTAGTAGGTGAACTTTGAATTAATTTGGGGAGTATTGTGTGCACAAAAAGTATTGTTCTACTCAGTCATTCATCTCTTTAAACATTAGGTGACTCCATTGTACATTTCAAGATACAAATAGGTTAAAAAGTGTTCAGCATCCTTAAAGATATTTTGTCTTGTACCACACAGCTACAACAAGACAGGTTTTGGTGCTGTTAGAATTACAATTCTTTTGAGAGAAGGTAAATGAGAAAACAGTAAATTATCAATGGGTACTCTCAAAAGATTTGGGGGAAGCAAAAATGCTTGAGCCAGTTCTTGAAGGATGGGAAAAAGTTTTCGTGCCATAAAATTGATGCAGGGAAGTGCTGGATATTCTTGAGGAACTGCATACAGCCTGTGGCCAAAGTGAAAGGAAGAAAATTGAGGTTTGATTGAAAAGTTCAGCTGGAGAGTGGACATAATTTTGAAGATTGTGGTAAGAAAAAGCAGCTAAATTTTTTGGTGCTTATGGCATCAGATCTCTACCTTTAAGAGTCAAAACTCTGCTAATAGCATGAAGGAATAGTTGGAAGTCAAGACAATAAATTATAAAACCATGCAAGTTCTGAACTGTGGGAACTGCAAATAGAGAATACATCTTCATAGACATTTTAACCCTGGAATCAACAGTATTCAATCACTGAAGAATTGATGCTAATGTCAGGTGTGAGTGAGAGGGTTGCAAAAGAAGATGCTCTACAAAAGGGACTGCAGTAGCCCACAAAGAAGGCAGAAGATGACAGTGGGTCAAGTACATGATGTTCTCTAATTTAGGTGATACTGACATTATATTATTTGAGGTTAGGAATAGGAGATGCAGTTTTGGGGTTGGAAGGCAAGTTTGGATATGTTGAATGTGAGTGACTGTATGACTGTTTTGATACTGTCAGCTGTCTTTCTCACCCCAGCCTCACTCAGTCTCTGTTTACACAGTATGAATACAGATGCTCCATGACTTACGATGGGGTTACATCCCGATAAACCCATCGTAAGTTGAAAATATCGTTAAGTCGAAATGCATTTAACCTACTGAACATCATAGCTTAGCCTAGCTGGTTTCTACTTAATGCATATCGCTTTTGCATCATTGTAAAGTGGAAAAATCGTAAGTCAAACAATCATTAAGTCGGGATTTTTCTAAATGCATGTGGAAGAGATCAGGCCAAATGCAGTATATTCTTCTATAGTTTTCAACAGGCTGTTATGTCACTTTCTTTCTTCATGTATAATCACACTGCAGTGTCCTTTGGATTCCATTCCCAGATTTCTTGAGAGAGAAAGGGGCTTTAATAATTTCCTGGTTTTGTGTCTGTACTTTGTGTTAGTTTTGTACAGAGCAGTAAGAAAAGGATTGGGGTTGAATATATTTGATCTTCTGCAAAGCTGTACTTTAATCCAATCAAGAAAGTCTTGTTTGCTTTTCTGGTTTTATCTCACAGTGCGCACGCCTGCAGCGCTCCCTAGTGCAGGGTGCTCACCATTTTCTGAGTCTACCCTGTGCAATCTTGCCTCAGTGCTTCTCCCCACCCCCATCCTTCTGCCTAAGAACTTTCCCCCTTCCTTCATGTTTTGAAACATAGCCCTCAAACTGCCTCTGTGGAAGGCATTTCTAGTCCATCGCTCCCCTCCTTTTGTTCTTAGAAAACCGTACACACTAATCATGTCTTGCCCTCAGTTGTCTTGCCTGCTGTGTCATAAAAATGTGTTGAGCACTTGATTATTACATTCTCCATCCACTAAGTACTTAATAAACATATTTTATTGAATGTAATTGTCAAACTTGTGTTAGTTGACCTAAGTGTCACATAGTGTATACACTAGAGGTATAAAAATACATACCAGCTATATCATAAATTTTATATGCTAACTATAATCAGCACCAGTTAAATTTAAGAATTTACTATCCTAGCATTTAGAAGGACTTAGGGGGCATACATGTTCACTAAAGGGGAGCAATTTGTATAGGTGACCCAATTCTCCAACTAAATCTGTACCAGAAGCAGTGTTGTGGCATCACCATATTAAAATACACAGCTATCACAAAATTAGTTCTTGAGATTTTGAGAAATTAATTCTATACCTGTCATTGTCATCATTTCTTTGTTACCACGTCTCTTAACCCTGTGGCAGCCTATAAAGGGGGAAAGCAGCATAAAGAAAGCTAGCTGCCTGATTACAGGATAATTAGAGCCATTGGAAACTGGGAGAAAGGAGGTACTGGTGTAAACAGGAAGCAGAATAGCTGCAGTATAATACAAGAAAAAATAAACTCTTTGGTCTTATTTAACCTGCACTATATATGTGAATTATGCTTCTGAGTACACTTTGGTATGAGGAAGTTGCTCAATATAGAAGTATTTCATCTAATAAATGAAAGAATGATAGACTTAGAATATTACCATTTTGCCACCTTTAATGGGTCTAGGTCGTGTTCCATCAGTTGCTGCTAATATAACAACTAGACATGATGAGCCTTATGATGGAAATGGTCAAACCAATTTATAGGAAGAACGGGGGACTAAGAAACTCAGGTCAGGGTGGGGAGGTTCAGTCAACAAAATTCAGACTGGGAATTTCTATAGGCTATTGACCTGGTGTCTTCAACAAAGTAAGAGTAAAAAAAGATACTTAAGACATACCAAGCAGTGATAACGTATGGATTTATTTGGATCCTGATATAACAAACTATTTTAAAAAGTGTTTTGAAAATAATTGAAACAGACATGTTGACATTAAGGAATTATTAATTTTTTAGGTGTGATGATAATATGATTATATTCTTTTAAAAAATCTTTATTTAGAGTGGTAGTTCTCAACCTGGGAACAGTATTATCCCCCAGAGGATATTTAGCAACATCTGGAAGCATTTTTGCACAGGATGGGGGACAGTGCTGGCCAAGGATGCTGCGAAACACCCCCAGTGCACAGAACAGCCCCCCACAACCAAATTTTACCCAGCCCAAAATATCAAAAGTGCTGTAATTGACAGACTGTTTTAAATATACGCACAACTATTTTACCAATAAAATACCATGTTTTAGTTTTGTTTGAAAATAATTTGGGGTTTAGGAGTGGACAGCAACAGATGAAATAAAATTAGCCATGAATTGTTGAGCCCAGGTAATGAACCTATGGAAGTTCATATTCTTTATCTCTACTTTTGTATGTATTTAAAATTTTCCACGATAAAAAAGATATTGTAATAGAAAATTTAAAGAAAGATGAAAATATGTCTCCTTTTCCATCAACAGGCCCTTTTAAACCTGGCAGAACGACTGGGAGAGGCTAAGCCTCGAGGACTGACTAAGGCAGATATTGAACAACTTCCTTCTTATCGGTTCAATCCTAACAACCACCAGTCGGAACAGACTTTGTAAGTACATTTTTCTGACATCAGTCTGTGTTAAATTTCCTTTCCTACCATTATAATGAAATAAAAACTTCAGTCAAAGACAACTTGATAAAGAGAACTAACCTCTATCTCATGCTGTAGGCCTGTGCTGTCCAGGTAGGTCACTAGTCACATGGAGCTATTGAGTTTAAATTAAAAGGTAAATATCTTAGTTGTACTAGCTAGTGATGTAGAGTAGACCATGTCTGTCACTTCAGAAAGTTTTATTAGTGCTGTTCTGGGTTTTTAGGTTGCCTATAAATTTTGTGGTTTCTAATTCAAACTGTATAATATTTTATGTATGATTAAAAAGTCTCATACCTGTAAAATGTGGGATTTTTACCTCAAGATACTGCTTATTATAGTATCATTTTTAATAGCAACTCTACTAAGACTAATTCAAATTTATAATGTACAATTTTGGTGGGTTTTAGTATATTCAGAATTTTGCAGCCATCATCACAATCCAATTTATACCATTTTCATCACCCCAAAAAGAAACTCCTTACCCATTAGAAGCCACTCCCATTTCTCCCCAACCCTCCACCCCAGCACGACCCCACACTAATTTCCTTTTATCTCTATAGATTTGCCTATTCTGGACATTTCACATAAATGGGATCATACAGTATATGGTCTTTTGAGTCTGGCTTCTTTCACTTTAGCTTGTTTTCGAGGTTCATCATGTCATAATTTGTATCAGTACTTCATTCCTTTTTTATGGCCAAATAATGTTGGTTGTATAGATATTATTGTTTATCCTTTCCTCAGTTGATGGACATTTGGGTTGTGTCCATGTTTTGGCTAGTATTAAATATACTGCTGTGAACGTGTATAGATTTCCCTTGCTATTCAAAAGTAGAGTGTGCCTATGAAAGCTTTCATAAGCCAAAACGGCATAAAGTGAAAAAGCGATTACCATTAATTATAATGGAAAATTCCTTGAGTATTCCCACACCCCAAAAAATAACCCACCAAGTCATACCCAAGAACACATAAAACCTAAAATAGCACTAACACACAGTAAAAGCAAGAATGATATGATAAATACACAACCTGTATAAGTGGAAATAATGTATGCACAGTGTAGTTTAACTTACAGGAATTGGAAAGGCTGAGAGATGGTGATTATAGTGTCTTGGGCTGAGTCATCAGAGGGTGGGGAGGTGGGAGATGCAGGAGATGGGTGTAGTATAGGAGAGAGAAGAGGATCGTCTGTTGTCGTCATTGTTGTCTGATTCCATCAGGGCAGGCAGGTTACACCTTCTGTGTCTGCCTGCCTCAGCATCAACGTCGAGGTCCGTCATCTGCTGTGGCTGATGTGTGGAAAGCCTGAAATATAACAATATGTTTGACTGCTTATCCTCAGGGGTTTTTCTATCATATAGTTCTTTGTAGGCACTCAAAACATCCTGCAAACCTGCCCTAAACCTATCAAAATTAGGTGCCCTTTCAGCATTAAAGTCATACTTTTCTGCAGTCAGTGCAGCACTGTCAGTCGTATCGAAAATCACACACAAGTGCTTTATGTTCACTGCCTGGATGACTTCACATTTGGGCTCAGTTTCAGTTCGGATCCTTTCATCATGCAATTTCATCTCTTCAGAACCAATACTAACTCAGGCAACTTTCAGGATTCTTTCTGTCTGCATGTAAATAGCATGAATGGTGGCTGCAGGCAAGTGCAACACACACAATGTTAGTATTTTGTTCACTCTGATCAAAATGCTTAATTACATCCAATTTTAAACTAAGCATCCTTATGAGCTCTCTTAGGCTTCTCTGATACCTTAGGACACATCTTGCTAATGGTTGCACAAGATAAATTGAGATGTTCACAGACACAGTTCAAACCTATGACGGCTTGATGCTCAGATGCTGAGTGCAGTTCTCAGGGAAGGAGCTTCATTCACCGTGCTACGGTTGCTGCTTGGGAGGCTTGCTGCAAAACAGTCGCTGGACACTAGTTTTGCTTTTCCGCCTTTTTTCATACAAGCAAAAATCCTCTTCGGATTTCATTCAGTTAGTAAAACAGGTACTACTGTAGGTCTTTTGTAAAAGCAAAGTGGTGTAGTGCGAACTTTAGAAAAGGGGGATACCTGTGCAGTTTTTGCATGGATATGTTTTGATGTCTCTTGGGTACATAGATGTATTGGGTCCTGTGGTAACTCTGTGTTTAACCTTTTGAGAATGTCCTGTTTTTCTAAAGTGGCTGCACCATTTTACATTCCCACCAGAAGTTTACAAACTTAATATATCCACGTCCTCTCCAATGCTTCTTATTATTGTCTGTCCTTTGATTCTAGACAGCCTAGCGAGGGTGAACTTTTGATTTTCTTTCCCAGATGGCTAATGATTTTGAACTCTTTACTGTACTTGATTGTCTATTTTCATATCTTCTTTGGAGAAATGTCTATTCACATCCTTTTTCCATTTTTTAGTTTTTTTATTGTTGAGTTGTAGAAGTTTTTATATATTATAGATACAAGACCCTTATTGATTTAAAACAATTGATTGATTTTCAAAAATATCTCCTATTCTGTGAGTTGTCTTTTCACTTTCTTGATGGTACCTTTTGAACCACAATTTAAAAAAAATTTTTTTTTTTTATGAAATTCATTTTATCTATTTTTTTTGGTTTCTTGTGTTTTGGTATCATCTCTGAGAAACCGTTGCCTATTTTTAGATCACAAAGATTTACTCATATGTTTTCTTCTAAGAGTTTAATAGCTTTTAGCTCTCACATTTAGGTTTTTGCTCCATTTTTTAGTTAATTCTTGTATATTGTGTGAGGTAGGGGTCCAACTTCATTTTCTTGCATATGGATATCAGTCGTTCTAGCTCCATTTGTCAAATGTCATAGTATCTTCAGTATGAAAACTGGCTTGGATGTTAAACCAGAGATTTTATTGATCTTAGTAAAGAAAAGTACTTTCACTAAATGTATTAACTTCATGGTTTTTCATCATTTATTTTGTCTTAAACTTTAAATGACATTTTGATAAGTGAGATGGTATGTGGTTTTGTAGGACTCAGTAGTTGAAACAGAACAGAAGACCACTTGGTTTTATGGTTAAATTATCTTTTTGCTTTTTTTAGGTGTGTAGTATGCATGTGTGATTTTGAATCAAGGCAGCTACTTAGAGTTTTACCCTGTAACCACGAGTTCCATGCCAAGTGTGTCGACAAATGGCTTAAGGTAAAGTGATGGCATCTGTGAAGTGCATAACATTGAATTTTCTTTTTTACTGACCATAGTTTCATGTAGAGAAGTCCATGGTTGGTGGAGGGTGGGTAAGGAGGTAAAATTGAAACACAGCTTTTCAGTGTGATTTATGCAAATGAAGAGAAGAAAAGGCCAGTAAAAATTAACTATGGTCATCAACATGAAAGTGATTTTGCAAAGCCTGAAAATTGATTATCTGTCATTGATAATCAGTATGTCCTAACTTTCTCATGGTATACAGGGGCAAGGCCTGACCTTGTTAGGCCAGTTTCCTCTAAGAGTTTAGAAGGGGACCTCACTCTGGAGTTCCTTAGTCAGAGATTCGCCAGGGAAATAAACTTCTAGTGCTTTTATTTAATTCTGACCATTTTCCTTTTTTGTAGATGGGGGGAGGACACAAATTCTAATGGTTATTATACCAGGATGAAATTATTTTAGGGGCTTCTTATTTTCTATTTTTTATAATAAAATAAAAATGTGATGCAGTAATCTAAATAATCAACTTTATGTTGTGTGGGGGGTTTATTTTAGAGTATTCTGATGAGAAGCTAATACTGGGTTAGATAACTTCACAGTTTGGTAAGGCAGGTAGATAAGCCACGGTTAAGGGTACCCAGTTTAGCTCAAACTCAATCCTGAAGGCAAAGTCTTAACTTATTAGAAAAGGAAAGCATTATATATACACAGCGCTGCCATGTGAGAACAGAGAATAATCTGAAAGCCACAGGTTCTGTGTGGCTGATAGAGAGAGTGGCAAGAGAAGGGACGTTCAGAGGGGTTATGACCAGTGACCAGGTCACAGTGAAGTAACGGAAGTGTGACGGAATTCGGACTTGGTCCTGACAGCAGAGTGGAAGGATGTGACTGAGGTTGTGTTTCAGACAGAGCACTGGCTACTGTCTGGAGAGTGGACTAGAAGTGACCCTTGCAGAGACAGGGAGATGGAATAAGGATGTTCTGAGCCTGATGGAGAATGAATAGTGGCAATTAAATGAAAAGAAGAGGACTGATTTGAGAGCTGTCATAATAAAGAAATGAGAGTATTTGATGAATGGGTTGTAGAAAGTAAGAGCACGTGATGCCTGTGTTGGTGCCATTTATTGTTAAATTTGTCTGAACTGGTGATGGGTAATACTGTCTGTAGAGGTGAAACTGACCTATTACAAAATCATTCATAGGCTATTGAGTTTTTGAGGTTTACGGGGTATTTTTTAAAAGACAGATTAAATCGTTGCTTTGTACCTCCTTAGAGGAACAAAGAATGTAAAAACTATATGGGAGGTAAAAAGAGTTCCATTGCTTTTAATATGTTTCATTGTGTAAGTCACAATTCAGACAAGTTTTCTCTTTTGTGTTTTAGGCAAATCGCACTTGCCCAATTTGCCGAGCTGATGCTTCAGAAGTGCATCGGGATTCAGAATGACCAACCTAAGAGCACAAATTTAGTTTGGGTGTTCCTCATCACATGTATATACGGACTATCCATTGAACTTAATCTGTGTGGCTTCCAGCCCGCCCTTTACCAAAAGGGTCAATGGACCTTTCTTTGCACTGTGTGACTTAATCAACTATAAAAGCTTACAATTAGTCTTCATAATTATGGGATTGTTATACTAACCGTGTGATTGGAACTCCAAAGACTTTTTCTTTAGCTTAATTTCGTGTGTGCACTAACATTCCCTGGTTTTTGTGTGATCATTCCGAGTGTTGCTGCAAGATTACAGTGGACGTGATCTTTTAGCATGTGCTTTTATACAAAGTGGTAGCTCCAGGTGATATAGCAATCTACCTTATTAGAGCCTTCAGAAACTGTGAGTGGAAATGAATGCAGCGTATGACTGTTGGTGATAAATACCTGTGTGCGTGAGAGAGTGTGCGCAGCCACTTGTGTGAGGGCATGGTAGCTAATGTGTGTATGAGATCCTATATACCAGCATGTACCAAGAATGTGTGTGTAGTTTTAATTATGCTGCAATGTATAATCTGGTGTGTTATTTAAACAGCACTAGTACTGTACACTGGTTTTTTCCCCTTGTGTTTGCTGTTGCACACTGATTGCTAAGGGTGCATCAATTATAAGCATTGAATACTCCATCCCCTTCTCTCCCAATGAATGGAATGAGAAAAGCCTTCTTCCTTTGCTTCAGGCAGCTGTCACCTTCTCTTCGTTGGTGGTCCCAGGTGGGTCACTTTAGAAAAAAAGTGTAACAGATTCTCACTCCATGAACCTGATTTTTTTATTCTATTGTGAAAAAATTTTAAATCTCCAACTTGCTGTTTCCAAAAAGAAGGTGCAATATCATACATCATCAGTTAGCAATATTAGCATTTCAATCAATGATTTGAATGTTGATACTTTCTTGTTTTTTCCCTTTACATTTCCAGTACGCTTCTTACAGGAAGTACTTGTGATATATTTTTTTTTAATGTTTAGATTTGTAGTCTATTCTGAAGATATTTGAGTAATATATTTCTAAGAATACCACTGGTCCCATGAAGTCTCACCTCCTTGACTTCCAACCAGAACAAAAATCTGTTAACTAACTCAGCTTGAGAATGTGTTCTTTGTTCTGTCGGGCAACTAAATTGTTTTAAGAAAACTGTATTTCTGTTCGTTTTAATTCACCTGCCAAGCTCCAATTCTGAAAGTTGTCTAGTTTTTCTTCCCTCAGTAAATGTGCTTCTCATCAAAATCTGTATTTCCTGGATGGATCAAGTGCTGTGACAGCTCGAGTTGCTTAGACCTGGTGTGCTTTGATGTTTTATTGCCTTTCTTTTTATTTTGTTTGAATGAGAAAAATTAATATAATAGGTGTCCAGAATACTTGCAGTATAAATGAAAATTTGATTTTTGTATAAAAAATAATGCTGTAAAACAGAAATTGACCTTCATTTAGTTGATCTGAAATATTTCAATACATAGCTGTGTGGGTTTTTGTTTTATCGGTTCATTGAGCATAATTCAGATTGTTGAAAGTCAGTTTTCCAGCAGTCTTTAGAGTCCTCTCTCATTCTTTGTTTTTTCAACATTTTCTGCATTTTTCTGCAGTCGACGTCTTTGCTTTGTTTGCAGTAGCACAAGCTGCGTAATTCCAGTCAGTACTGTGATGACCAGCTGCCAGCCTCACTCAACTTTAGTTGGCTTTGTGTCAGTTTTCTACTCGACAGTGTTAACTACTTGTTACTGCCATGCTACTTGCCTTCCCTTTTGAAGTCTCTATAAGCTCATCACAGCTTAGAGTTCAGTAAAGTCAATTTACACAGAAGCACAATTTTGCCCTTTTCCAGACACTGTTGCCTCTATCTAGTGATACAGATAGGATTTTGCATACTTTGTTTGCCCCTGTATTTGTCAGTGCATCACAAATACATCTAAACAGTGGTAAAATGCACATGTTACTTTTAAATCATTAGGATATCACCCACCTATTTCTGATGAATAAAAAGTTTGTTAATGACCTAAATTATTGGCATAATAATCAGCTACATTACACAAATCACGTATAATCTTTATTTTTTTTAATTAAAAAATCATGTTTAAAAAGCCCATCTTATACATACATAGACTCTTTTATATAGCTGCAAAAAATTTATATCTGTACAGATCTAACATAACACTACTACACTCAGTATTCATTTTATTGAAGCATGCAAGTAAAGCACTTTCTAATTTATATAGATACCTAATTAACAAGGCACATTGTACTAATGACTAGGAAAAGTAGCTCTTTCTTCCCTCTGACAAATTCTTGTCATAATATCCCTTTTCCAATAAATTTTTGAGAGGCAGTTGGCAATTTAGGAGGCAGCAGGGTCTATTTTGGTAAAATCCTGAATTAATTGTTGCACTCTTGTGACTGATCTCTCTTTGGGAATGTCTTTTCTTTGCATGGGGCTCTTAGAGATGTGTGCAGACTTATTTATTAAGTGGTTAGTGCGATTAGGAGCATACATGCATGTGTTCTGAACCAGCTCGGACTAGCTACAGTGAGCAGCTTTGTGGCTAGCAAAAGAGAAAGAACTGTTGATTCGTGCCCAGCTGTTGTCACCTTGGTGATGCACCAGATAGCAGGCAGATTTTGGTTTGTTGCCTTCTTCCTCTTTCTTCCTCCTAAAACAATATTGGCTTTACCGCCTTAACTCTGCTGTGGGGTTTTGTTTTTTTTGCATGAATTAATCATTTTTAACTTTTTTTTTAGCCACCCCCACACCACCCCCCAAAGAGAACAAAATTAAAAATAGTCAAGGCTTCCAGGTATCGAGATCTCATTAGGATTTTCTGTCCTGAATTTTTTTGAGCAAAATCTGGAAAATGTGAAAGCGTATTTAGATTTTATACACTCTCTCAAATGTGATTTGTTAAGATTCTTAAATTTGGGCCTCCTAAATATTTTGAATGAGATCTGCAACTCATTTATGAGAATATTTTCCACAGGTATCTTTCATTAGGAAGCTCTTTTCCCCCTGTTGGTACATTGGGTTGCCTCATTTTGCTGTTTGTTTCAGATTATGAAAGCTTACAGGGGTATTTTTTGGAATCATTTGCTGAGTCATTTCCTCAAATCATATTCCATTATATCAGTTAACATATAGTTTTAAATGTACGTATTATAAATATCTGTAACCAAATCATTTGAAGGCTTGATAAATTTTTAACAAAGTTTGTACATTTTTTATGAAAGTTACTAGTAATGCTTTACTAAGTAGTGCAATGAATTTTTATTTTTAATCCCTGTGCCCAATTTTGGAGTTGAGAGGGTTGTTGGTAATAAATGTATGATGTACACTTAAAACATTTTGTTGTGTTTCATGTTACTGTGTTAGGGAAGGGTAGGGGTTGTGTGTGTTTGGAGGGAGGGGTGTTCGGGGATTCCAGCAGGAAGAGAGGGTTGTTGAGCTACGAAGCTTCCAGACTTAATTTTTAGACCATAATTCATATTTTGTTTCTGCATTTGTGTAAACATCTTAGAAACACAAAAGCAACTAGCATTATAATGTAGTATATATTTCTATCATTTAAAAGGCCAAAAAGATAGCTGAGAGCCACACATTGAGGCATAAGCTTATTGAACAGTAGAAATACATACAACTGATAGGTAACATGTTTCCCCGAAAATAAGACCTAGCCGGACCAATCAGCTCTAATGGGTCTTTTGGAGCAAAAATTAATGTAAGACATAAGACTGGGTATAATATAATATAATAAATTAATAATACCAGGTCTTATATTAATTTTTGCTCCAAAAGACGCATTAGAGCTGATTGTCCGGCTAGGTCTTACTTTCAGGAAAACACGGTAGAAGTCCTTAAATGAGAGATGAAAGGTGGACTCTTAGGACTTATCTTTGCCAACTTCCCCCTTTTACAGGTCTTCCATCTCATTCTTACTGTGCTTTCATTATACTAAACCTCAAGCCAACCAAATATGCCAATTAAACATCACTGGCTACATTATTTCTTCATAGATCACAAGACCTGATTTGTACCAGAGGATAAAATTCTTGTGAATGTTTGTGGTCAGGTCACTACCAAGTGTTTCAGATCTCTGAGTGTTGTAGACTAATGAACTGCATAGACAGTGCTGTCTAGTAGAAATATAATTAGCCACATATGTAATTTAAAAAATTTTAGTAATATTAAAAAGTAAAAGGAAACAGTTGAAATATTTTTAATATATTCAACCTAACATATATTTCAATATATGATCCGTTTAAGAAATTACTGAGATCTATTTTCTCATACCAAGTTTTTGAAATCCAGTGTGTGAATTAGATAGCACATTTCAGTTTGGACTGCTACACTTGTCAAAGCCTTGTGGTGGCCACCGTGTTGGATGGGACAGATCTAGACTGGGCCTCTGTCAGGTTATCTTGTTTCTGAAGAATTGACTGTTACTCTGGATACCCCAAGGCCGTTTTGTCATTGCATGCTTTAGTAAATTACAATATTATTAGAAGTATTTTACTCTTTGTATAGTTGACTATACCTTGTTGCTATATTCAATATGCAAATAATACATAAAAAGCAGACTTAATTGTTATGACCATCATATATAGCTGCCCTTGTTTGTTAGAAAATTCCCCTTAGCACCTTCAGGATTCTCACAGCTATTTCAATGATTAACTTGCCAATCAGAAAATTGGACATTCTGAAAAATTGAGAGCCGGAAACTAAATCTGCACTGAGATGACGGGGCACATTGCTGTTGAGTTGCACATGCTTTTAACCTTAGTCGTGTGGCTCTGCCCCCCAAGCTGGCAGGCAGGCAATGTAGGAATAAGAAAGACTGGATTTCAAATAGTGACAGCCGGCCTACTGAGGATCTCCTTACAGTCTGATGACGTGCTGCAGAATCAATACGGCTGTTTCCCACTATCGAGAGGAAGTGAATCGCTCAGAAAGAAGGAACTCACGTTCCCCTCCAAGCACTCGTCCTTGGTCTGTCTATACATGGAAACAAAGCATAGTGCCTGGTCAATAAAAGAATCCGTAATATTACCCAACTTTCTTGGTAGTTACATCTTCTAATAAGCTCTTCGAACATACCAAGATACGTTTCTGACAGTGCAAACGTAATCCTAGTAATATTTCTGTAGTCAGTGCAAGCAGTGTGGTATCCACATGTTGTAGTTGGTCCTTTTACTCCCCTTTAGACATGTTAATACTGACTTCAGCTAAATCAGAGGAAAATAACCTTGACTCTTAAACCAAAATAAGGCCAGCCTTGCCAAGAAAAAAATGCATCACTGTCTATGGCAATTCAAACTCAGTACCCAGTTTGGGTATCAGTAAGGAGGAAAATTGCATTTACTATTAATTCATGAATATCCAAAAGAAACTTGGACCAACTATCTAATCCAAGCAACTAGATTTTAGTTGGGAAAACAAGTCAGAAAGAAGTGAGTTCCAAGTCAGTTAATTGAAAAGGAGAGATTTGAGTCCTCAGGAGTGCTCACTGCCCAGACTGCTCCACAAGCGTTTCCTGAGCACCAGCTTGTGCCAGGCGGCTTCAGAATCAGCTCAGGTATTTAGTGTGTTACTTTCCCAGGGCTCCCAGAACTAACTACCACAAGTTTGGTGACTGAAATTTTCGTAATTCTGGAGGCCAGAAGTCCCAAGTCTGTGTTGGTTTTCTCTGGAGTCCCTGAGGGGGAATCTGTTCCATGCCTCTCTCTTGGGGTTCTTTGACTTGTAGATACATAACTCCAATCTCTCTGTCTACACATGGGTCTTATCTCCCCTTTGTCTATGTGTCTTCAACTGAATGGAATTGAATGACCTACATAGAGGTTAGTTAGGGGTACCTTAGGAAAAGCAAGTTTTGTCCCATCTCAGTAAATCATTTGAATCTGTTCCAACCAGTGAATTAAAAACTCCACAATATCTTACCATTATAGCATGACCAAACTAATTTTCACCTGAAAAATGTTAAAGGGACTCATTCCTTTATCTTTGGTTCATTCCTGCAGCCAAGGATAAACCTCAGGTGTGCTCTCACAAATTGACTCAGTAGCACAGCTTCAGTATACTTATAAAAGTAAGTTAACTACAAAAGTTAACTGAAATGTACCATCAGGTAAGTGAGCAATTAGCAATGCTTTTTAAAGGGTGAGTAAATAGGAACAAGCCTGCAACCTGTCTCAGATGTACAATTTGATCCATGATGATTCCTTTGTTGAATCAAAATCTGGTAAATCTTGAAGAAAAAAAAAAGGTAAGTGAAAGAAGCCAGACAAAAGTCCACATAGTGTATGAGTCCATGTATGCCAAATGCCAAGAGCAAATCTATAGAAACAAAGTAGATTAGTGGTTGACTAGGGCTGAGGGTATAGGATGGCAGGTGGTGACAGCTAAGGGGTATGGGGTTCCTGAAATTGTGATGGATACACAATTCTGTGAGTGTATTGAAAACCATTGAATATACACTGGCTTTGAATATAGTGGGTGAATTGTATGGTATGTGAATTACATCTTAAGGCAGTTTTTAAAAAACATGACGTATACCTACCAGAATGTCTAATTAAACAGATTAACAATACCATGTGTTCATGAGGACGTGAAGCAACTGGGATTCTCATACACTGCTCCTGGGAATATAAATTGGATCGACCAATTTAGAAAATGGCTTGACATTATCTACTAAAGCTAAGCGCACCCCATCACCCAGTGATTCCTCTCCTAGCTATTTACCCAACAGAAACACATGCACCAAAAGACATATAGAAGAATGTTCATAGCAAACTATCATAGCCCCAGATGGAAACAACCCAAATTTTTATCAACTCTTGAATTGATAAATAATGGATCAATTTTACAGTGGTATTTTATACAGTGAAGAGCAATGTGAACAAATCTCAACAGGTGTGCTGAATAAGACACAAAAGAGTACACACTGATTATTCCAATTACAGAAAATTCAAAAACAGCAAAACGGATCTATGCTGTGAGGTGGCATGAGTGGTGATCCTTGGCAGGGACTTAGTGCCTGAGAGGAGCAGAGGGCACGGGATACCCAAGCTCCTCACTTTCCCCACCGCAAAACTTTTGAATTTGCTTTTTTAAAGTGTGACAGCAGCAATAATTTTTCTTCTAGAATATTGCTTCTATGCTAATGAAAGGTAAGTATTTATGCATTATATCTACACCAGGGGGCACTGTTGTACAAAATCAAGTTCCAAATAAAAGCCTTTTAATGTACAGGTGGATCGATGTGGTTATAAATGTCCAAAATGTGTTTTAATGTTGCTTTTATTTACAGAAAACATACATAAGGAATCTTTCCCAGAATGCTACAAGATCATGCAACTCAGAGACACATTCCTTCCTAAGCAATGTTGTTTTTATTCCATACAGAGGAGGACTTCTACCAGTTTAAATGGTTCTTGAATATTAAACTGTTTTTCCTTCCTCTCTCCCTCCCCACCCTCCATTCTTTTAGTTGTATTCTGAAACACAACTTAGTATAGCTTAAAATCAGACTCCCTCTATATTGATCAAGACCAGTTCTTGCATATGAACTCCACTCCCATGCTCCTTCCACATCGCGAGACGGGGGCTACTATATCTGCCAAGACCTGCGCCTACCAATCCAGTTCACCAGTGGCTTCGTAAATGTCAAGTCGAATGAACACTTTCCGGTCCGTCTTGCGGGACATCTCTGTGGTGACACTGCTCATTTCTCTTCATTTCTGAAAGCTGTGTGCCTTCAGCTTTCAGGATACTCTTCTCCATCTTTCTTGCTCTCTCTGAGTTTCTTCTCCTATCTCTGTTCTGCCCCTTTAATATCAGAGCTCCCTAGGACACGCTCCTCAGCCTCTGGTTTTCCCGTTCTGCGTCCTCTTCCTGGAGTGATAGCATCCTCTCCTGATTCAACTTTTTGCTCAGTTCTCATGAGTCACAGATTCTGATCTCCAGTCTCAGCTTCCCAGAGCCTCTGCCTGTGTTTCCAGCTTCCTCCTGAACATCCCACAGGCACTCCAACTCAATATATCCAAATATGAACGCATCAAAATTCCCCCAAACCTGTTTCTCTTGTATTCTCTATTTCCATTACTGGCCCCACCACACACGCAAACTCCCCAGCCACAAACAGGAAGTCGTCCTTGACTCATCCATCTTCTGCCTCCTCTACATCTAATCAATTGTTCCTTTGTCTCCCCTTCCTCCGCAGCCCAAGTTCAGGTTCCATCATCTGCCTTTTCAGGATTATGCGTCCAGCTTTGTAACACCCCACACCCCATCCTCATATTCAAACGTCTCTACAGCCTCCAAAGTAAGTCATTCAAATCTGACTGGCTTTCTTCATTGCCCACCCCCACCCACATCCCCAAACCCTTAAATGGCTTTCCACTGCCTACAGGACAAAGTACAATCTTACTAGCACATTCTCTCTCCAACAAAAGCCCCCCTTAGCCTGCTCCTGACTGGTTCCAGCCTCAGGCTCAAGACTCCTTTGCCTTGTATTTTATCCTCTAGCAGCATCAACCTGCTTACAGTTCCCCAGATACTGTGCTCTTTCTTTTTCTATAGATTTTCTCCCCCAGACGCCTCTGCCCAGAAGGCTTCTTCCTCCATTCCTCTCCTCTCATGACTCAAATCAGGTATCAACTCTTCCAGGAAATCTGATCCCCACAAGTGGGTCAGACACGCCAGCCCTCCACCAGTGACAACCTGGGTTGATGAGCCATTTCCCTTCCCCAGTGTGTTATCAGCATGTGGTCCAGTGGGCTTTCCACTGGCTTGTGAGTTTCTGACCCGCACGGGCACATCTTTACCTTCAGGACCTAGCACGGGGTCTTGCCCATGGTAGGGAGTTCAAGACATGTTTCTCGAGTGAAGGAATGGAGAATGACTCCCTGGCTGGGATGGTTAGGTGGCTGGTGGGGACAGTCAGCCAAGGAATGAATCTTGCAGGAGGAGCAGATTTTGACGAGAATGAGGGAGGAGAATATGTGTGAGAGGAGGACCTGGCCTGTGAGGCGCACACAAAGGCGGCTGTCCAGCAGGCAATTCCACGACCAGATCTGGAGCTTTAGAGAGAAGCCGGGGCCACTGGGTGTGAGAAGCATTAATTGTGTCAGCTGAGACAGGCTGACTTCAGGAGGCCTCAGAAGGAAGTCTCTGCAGGGCTGGCTGGGGGCCCAACTCCACCTTCTACCAGGAAGTGCAGCGTGTTGACCTGGGCCAGGTTTCACATGGCTCTGAAGAGTGGAGAATAAACAGACACTCCTTTGCTCAAATGTACCAGAGAGAGGCTGCCACAGCTGCCCACTCCCGGTTACCAGTGAACTGCTCTTCCAGATTTGTGTATCGAATGAGTTAGGTTCAGGTCACCCTTAACCCAGGGTAGGAGCTGTGCCCCACATACCACACCCACAAGGAGACCACAGTCAGGAACAAGCCCTGGCCTGTCCACAGCACAAATACCATGAGCTTCTTGACCACCCAGGGACCAGCAGGGCCGATCGTCCGGAGAGGGCCTTGCTGGTCCTCCAGGAGTCAGCTCGTCATGATGCTTCTTAAGAATCCACCACCCAAACCCGACCTAGAACCAAAGACCATGCTGGAGGAAATGCCCCATAATGTCATCACACAACGATATGCCAGGAAACTGAGGTCCCACGCAACTATTTCAATAAGGGCGGTCAGTCCGCTTTGTGAATTGCACAATAAACAGCTGCAGGCTGCTGGGACAGAGGGCCCATGGAGAGACAACAACCAGGCAACAAGCAGAAGTCGGAGGCTCAAAGCTCCTTTCTCAGCACCCCACCTGCTGAAAGTCCTTGATTGACCACGCAGAGCTTTGCTCCCTGTTGCTGGTCTGCAAAGAAACACTGCTTCTGGGTTATCCCCTCAGCTCATATGGCCTTATTTAGCTGATGGACTCCAGACTAGGGCCAGGGAGCAGCCATTTTGTATAATGTCACTCTCTCCCTGTGCCAGTGGGTGTGACTTCTCCCGGATTTCGGAACAGAAGGAGAGAGAAAAGGACAGCGATCTAAGTGGCCGCTTTTTCTGCCTCAAGTTCTGGAGGAGTAGAGAAGGTCTGTTTGCAGGAAGAGAGGAGAATGAAGTAGAAATGCAGAGATGAGTGGCGATGAAAGAAAAGAATCTCGAGACTTCAGTCCCTGGTTCTTGTCCCACCTACACCTCAGCTGTCAGGCTCCATGAGACACTGTGGGTCCTTATGACAAATTTTTCAAGTTTCAACTCAGCTAACTCAACTCCAATTCATTGAGAATCCTAATTAATACCAGGAATGTGCCCTCGGGTAAGTTGCTTTTCCTCTTTGGGCATAATTCCCTCATCTGTCAACCGAGGATAATAAGATGCTTCACGGGTTCAAAGGAACGAAATTAAATAATTTTGTGCAAGTAAAAAGTGCTTACGATAGTGCCATCCACATGGCAGGCTCTTAGCTGATGCCTTTCCCATTTATTCCTTCCCTGAGAGACCAAAGGCACCTCCTAAAGGCCTGGAGAGAAGATTCTGGAATCATTCTTATATTGGTGATGGGTAGTTGAAACCCAGAATTGAATGAAAAATCAATTCTCTCATCCCCCAACAGAGGACTAGAGCATTCAGTGTCTTCCAAACACGAAGATTCAACATCTTTCTCTGGGCTAGGTAGGCTCTTGGGTTTGCAGACCCAGACATTTTATCTAGGTAAACATGTTTCGTTGCCTATAGCGTATCCGTCTCCTCATCCCTTCTTTCTAAAAGGCCCTAGCCACCCTTTACCCGTCTCCTACACGTTTGTAGGTGGGAGTCCACCTCAGTCCTAGCTTCAGTGTGGGCCCCAGGGGTTAAAGCCAGTGAGTGAGCGCATTCAGTCCTCTGGGCACAGTCAGGGCTCGGAGGCGCCGCGGCCTAAGTGGTGCAAGTCAAGGTGAAGCTCCAGATTCTCACTTGGAATGTTGGCTCAAACATACTCTCTGCTCTCCTGGATGTAAACATGGAAGGATGTACCTGTTCTGGCTACTGGCAGTTATCCTCCAGGCACAAGGGGAATTAGCCTCAGGATGAAGCCGACCGCCTGAAGGCAAAAGAGAATTGGAAAGAAATGGTCCCCAGTGTGGATCGCTGCACTGAGCAATTCCAGAGTCCACACTCCTCTGACTTCTGGCTTTGTGAGCCCAGCAAAGCCCCTGTTCAATTGGGCAAAATAGTGTCCTAACTGATAGAACCACGCAAATGTCTTCTGCGTTCGTGATTTCATACATAGAGCCATTTGTTTGAACACTGCCAGTGTTTAAACACAAGCAACAATAATATTTGAGAGGACAGACCATTTATTCAAATCTTGCCCTAAACACTGGAATTCTCAACCAACGTTTTCATCCCAAGGTAACTCCTCCAATGATCTGCTTTTAGCTGTTACCCTCTCGGGCACCTCAGAACTCAGCACGTCCAGACCTGCCCTTGTCCTCCTCCCCAAACTCCTGAGCCTCTGGGGTTCGCAGGTTTTGTCAATGGCTCCATCATCACCCAAACCCCCCAAGCTGACCATGTCAAACAAGTTCCCTGATAACCTTCGCTTCTTGGACCCACCATTAGTCACCACGTCACAGTCTTATCTCTTAAACATTTGTTTGCTCTGCCCCCTTTTCTCTGCCTGGGTTTTTCTCATTACCCTGGTTTATGCTCTCTTCCTTTGTCTCCTAATTACTAATCTATTGAATCATACTAATTGCTTTTTCTGATAGTTTTTTTTTTCTTTAGCAGAAAATTGAGATCTTGCTGCATACCCAGCATGTTAGATGAAAAGGAGGGGACAAAACTGTCCCACTCATCATGAAATAGTCTTTGCAAAAGTAATTTTTAATAGCAGCGTAATAATCCATTGTATGGGCTATCAAGATTCATTTAAACATTCCTTTACTACTGTGTTTTTTTACTACTGAGTTTTTGCTCCAAAAGACGCATTAGAGCTGATTGTCCGGCTAGGTCTTATTTTGGGGGAAACACGGTGTTGACCATTTAGATTGCTCCGTTCTGGGCTGTGAGAATCTTTGACGATCCAATTATTTTTCCCTTTGACTCCACCCTCCATAAGGCAAGTCTTGACATGTCCTTCCTTTGCTGGAGCCCCATTCATGGCTCCCCCTCAGCTAGATAGAGTCTAAGGCCCTTTGCACAGCCCCCAAGACCCTCTGGACCTCCCTGTGTTTCCAGCCTTATTTCTTGCTACTCTCAATTTTGCATTTTACACTTTGGAAATGGAAACCATTTGTGATTCCTTACAAACGCTCCATGCTGCTTCATGCTCCAAGGTTTTTCCTCGTGTATCCCTTCTCCCTGGACCATCCTTCCCATCCTTCTTTGCTTGGAAAACTGCTACTGAGACTCAGCGCAGGGATTGTTTCTCCCAGGAAGCCCTCCACTCTTACCTCCGATGTGGCATGTTCTACATAAAAATGTTACTACCTCTGATTGTGTATTTTCTTCACCACCGACTATAAGTTGATTTTTTTTTTGAAGGTCAAGGATGATAACTTACTCATCTTTGAGTCTCCAGCACTGAGCATATAGTATATATTTAATAGTTATTTTTTAAAAAGCAAACTGAATATGTATAGCAGCTTACAATAACAAACATCTGTTATATCACACAATTTCTCAGGGTCAGGAATCTGGGCGTGGCTTAGCTGTGTAGTTCTGGCTGACGGTCTCTTATGAGATTATGATCAAGCTGTCAGCTATGGCTCCAGTCTTTGCAGACTTGACTGGGGCTGAAGGATTTGCTTTGAAGCTCATTCATGTGGTTGTTGGCAGCCCTCAGTCTCCTTACCCATGGGCCTCTTCCATAGGCCTGCTTAGCATGGAAGCTTGCTTTTCCCAAAGCAAATGATCCAAGAAAGGAAGGGAAGGGGAAGGGGCAGGGGAAGGAAAAGGAAAGGGAAGGAAAAGGAAAGGAAAGAGCTCAAGTCTTTTATAACCTAGCAACCTTATAACTCATTGGTCCCATAGACCATTCCTGCCACAGTGGGGGAAGGGACTACTCAAGGGTGTGGATGCTGGGAGGCAGGGGTCATTGAGGGCCATCTTGGAGGAAATGGACCACTGGTGCATTTCAAGCCATCCCTAGGGGCAGAGGAGAATGACAGCACATCTCCTGGAGGTGTGGCACCAACGCCCTGAACAGGGAGCTCACTGCAAAGTCTTGATGTCTCTCAATTTGTCCCTCTTATTTTAAGTATTGAATAGTTACATTACATCAAACGTTTTCACCTCAAATTTTAGGTAAATATGGTGCACTCGCAGCCCCATGGCATACACTGGGTAGGTCCAGTGGCACGCTTCTCCCAGTTGGAGAAGCAGGGCAGGGGGCCCTAGTCCAGGCCTGGTTAGATGAGCTGTGGAGGCCGAAGCGCGCACACACACACACCGGAAATAGCCCAGTGTCCATCAATGAAAGCTGGTTAATTAAATGACAGTATAAGTGACTAGACATTAAGATGGGATTCTTTCCGTCTCTGTTTCAGCTGAGACCCCAAAGGCTGAGAGTGCATAATAGATGCTTCGTTCCCGTACAGCCCAAAAGAGGGGTGGGACCACATATGCAGGACACGCTAAGATATCATGAAACCAGCTCTGCTGGCAGTAATACCCCATTCAGCCCACCAAGGGACAGAGGCCTGAAGAATTAGTAGAGTGCTGAAGCCTCGTCACCCTCCCCACCATGCCCCACCTGGGGAGGGACAGTTGCTTCTCCCTCACCTAAAACTATGTGACAGGAACCTTCAGGGGACAGCTAGAGGACTTACATGTGCCCCTGGATATTGGGGGACAGAGGAGGCAGTGTCTGTTGCCTCCCTGAGAAGTGTACAGGCAGGGGGTGTGGGGGAGCTGCCTTCGCACTGACAGTGCTGGGAGCTGGCGTTCAGGACGCAGGGCTACCTGCACTTGAACGTCTGGAAGGATAGAGACCAGAATATTAACTGTGACTATCTCTGCGGAGGGGAGTGGAGTTAGGGGTGGAAAGGAGTGGAAAGGAGCTCTCTGATGTTTTAATCCAAATACTTCTATATTGCCCAAAATAAACGTGTTTGTATGTTATCAAAAAAAGGAAAATAAAGGAATGAAAAAAGTACATACAATGAACACATAACAAGTTAATTGTTTGCTCTAGGGGGTAGTTCTAGGAAAACATTATTTTCATGGATTTCAGACTTTCGTTATGTTTGAATTTTTTACAATAAGCACATTTTATTTTCAGAAGCAGAAAACTATCCAAATACAGCACATAATGAATGAATGAACACACGAATGAATGAAAGCTACCACAAGGATGAGCTTTGTGCCCCTCTTCTCCTCTTTCGTTTGAACACAGAACTCTGACTAACTGGCTGCAGCTCCCAAGTCCGCCCGGTGCCGTGGGGCAGCTGCCTACACCAGAATTCTTCTTTTCTCCGCTCCACACCCAGGTGGGGTGGGGGGACTGCGAGCCAGTCAGGATGGAGAGCAAGTCTGTGTTTAGGACCAGCGATTAGTGGGACGCCAGCACCTTGAGAGTCCTGCCTGTCCCTGGCTAGGCCTCTGCCACCTGCTCAGACCTCACTGCTCCCTCGATTCGCCCTGTCTGAGCCCAGCCCCCACCCCCACCCACCTGCCTCCCTGCACTCAAGCTGCCTATCCCTCCTCCCTCTTCTTCCCCAGTGCACTGGTCTTCAGTGGTTGGTAAACTTTCCAATGGAGAAACTGAGGCACGAGGACAAGGGACTTACCCAAGGTGAAGCCGAGGATTAGAGGCAGGGCCAGGGCTGGGAGCCAGGTTTCCCAGTAGCTGGTACCATGTTCTTTCCATGAGTGGTTCATGGGGGTGGTGGGCAGCAAGGAGACTTTTTCTTCCTTTACTTTCCCTCAACCACCAATGCACCTATTTGCACTTCAGCAAGTAAATGGGGGACAACGGGAGGGCAGGGTTGTTTTATTTGTTTTGTTTTCTTTCTTTCATTGTGCTTTGTTTTGTTCTTACAGCATTGGATTCCTAGGGAAAATGAAGAAAGAACTCTACTTACTCTGGCCAGATGTCAACCTCAGCTTTACCAGATCAGAAAGCTGGAGGCTCTGTTACATCGCAATTATTTTCCTACATCCCCCCCCTCCTTAATCTGCACATTAGCTGGGGGTCAGTAGACAACTATTCCTGGTGCAGTAAATCTGATGAGCGAGCCCAAGGCCCAGACCTTGGCAATCCCCAGAGGTCAGTGCTCGAGCCACCCATGCCAGTTCCAAGGCAGCCAGCTGCCAGCAGGGCCTCTCCCTCTGCTCCACACCCCTTCCTGTTGGCCCCTGGCCACACCCTTCTAATCCCTAAGACGGACTTGGAGAAATAGGGGTGGAGAGCAGAGTCAACATGTCCTTGATACACAGCCAGACTCTATAACATTTTCTTAATAAAACACAGAAACTTCAAAGTTCAACTGGGTGTTTTTGTACTGAGCTTTGGCTCATACACTCAGTAATCAAACAGTAGTTTGATTATGGTCATCAAACGAAGACCATAAAGTTCATCTTGACCTTCTCGAGGAAAAGATGTTTCGGGGTCTGGGAGATTTCAATAGGCAGGGCAGCTCCCTGGCAGATGTTGGGTGTTAGGACTGAGAGTTTTAAGCAGGCAGGTGCTGAGTCTGCAAGGAGCCAGCGGATGCTGCGGCGTGAGAGATCCCTCAGCGGCGGGGGTCTCCTCTGAGCCTCTGTGGTTCAGCAATAACTTACGTGCTTAGAGTGGGTTATACAGTGTGTTGTGTGGTGGGGGTTAGGGGTGTCACTATGCCCTTCCTTTTCTTTATGTCTCCAGGGCCCTCCACCCATTCTTCTCAACCATGTCGCCATCCTGCTCTGAGTTGGTCCAGGGCAACGTGCATGAGCAACAAAGGGCTTTGTTTCTGTCTTCTGAAAAGGATGTTGAAACGGAACTTCACAGGTGTTTTCAGAACCTCCCTTTGCTGGCAGCTGCTCTGGGTTCTTAACCTTTCTGTGGGCCACGAACTCCGCCCTTTGGCACAACATGGAAGCCTGTTGGTACTTCTCAGAATGATGTTTTTAGTGCATGAAATAAGCATAAAGGACTGTAAGGGGAACCAATCATCCTGAAATTCAGTTATCAAAATACACACACATTTGTGATATGGAAAATAAATGTTACTTTGTTAATGTATTAAATGACAAGATCTAGCAATAGGTCTAAAATGGCTGCGATTTTGAAGAAGTGATGAATCTAATTGAAATTTCAAGGTCTCTGCAACAATCGTAATGTGATATGAAAGTTGTGACAGTCACAGGTGCTCACAGGTTCTCTAATTCACTATGGTTTGTTGTCTGCATTTTTAACAGAAGGAAAATCTAAATTGTAGTCAGAGGTTAGTGAAAATCAGGGTGTAATTTTTTCCTTTCTAAGTGTACAGACTCTCTCAGTTCTATCTGTGGACCTCTCTCTGACTGAGCCCCCAAGTCAAGGCTCCTGCCTGCAACAGGCCCTACGCCTGGCAGAGCCGCCCTGGGTATCACAGCCAGGCTCCCACTTCGATCTCCGCTCCTGCCCTCTCTCTCGCCCCTCCTTTGGCTTCTCCCAGGCGCTACTCCCACAGGACTGAGGGTTGACAGTTTCAGATTAAGACTGACATCGCTAGAGGCAGGAATTGCATCTAACTCCCCCAGGGACCTCGCTGGTGGACATGCAGTATTGGGCTCCAAACCCAGGCCTGTCAGTGTCCTCTAGGCTTGGGGCTCTCCCAGTCATCAGCATGTACTGCCCCCTGAATGGCAATGCATGTCGCTGCCTCCCTCTAGCTCTAGAACAGGTTCATCTAAACTCACAGCACAGCCAGGGGGTCTGTGATACGGGAACTTTCCGGCGCTGCCAGTACATGGCGGAGCAGCCGAGTGCTCACCTGACCTTGACTGTCTGTTCAAGGGCTCTGGCTGGTGCACCCCAGCGTGAGGGGCTTCACAATGTCATTTTGGCAAAGATTTAAGAATGCCTTCCCCTGTCACAGGCACTACTAAAACTAGAGAGGAGGGTCCAACCCAAAACCTCTCCCTACCACGGCCAGACACTTGCTTCTGTTTATTGTCTCTGTGTCCTGCAAACATTAATCAGAAAGCCTCTTTGACTGGACACAGGGGAAATAAAAGTCATATTATCTCTTGCAGACAGAGATCCAAGGCTGAACAAAGACTTACCCACAAAAGGCAGATATGTGCTTCTGCTTTCTTTGCAACGGGTTTAAAAACCTGTCCATCAGACAGACTTCTTTCTGGATGGCTCCTGTGGCTCTCCACCCTGCACCCTGGTCACCCTGCTCCAGACCACTGAGAGAATCAAGACCGCCTCTGGTATTTCTTTCATTCGTTCATTCATTTATTCTCCACCCATTCGCCAAATGCTTGTTGAACCCATCGGTATGTGTGTGACCTGGCACTGTGCGGATGAAACCAACCCCGGCTCACCACCATTGGATCAAAGTCTCATTTATAATGGTCTTAAAGCCATGTTCTTGTGATGCTTTTTAGTTTTTCTAGAAACGCTTTTAAAAAGAAGGTAGCTTTTATCAGGAAGGAATTTATACATAAACCTATGGGTTACGGTTGTTATAAGTACACAATAGCCAGAGCTTTAGTTCTGATCTGCAGGACTGAAGGATGGAAACCTGTCCGCCCTTCCCCAGTAGCCAGAGCCCTATGGATGGCCACAGGGACAGACCCAATATTGCTATTTTCTCAGGGCTGTCCTGCGTAAGCCCTTGTCTCCAGGAGTTCTAGTCTGGTACATTCTGATGTAACCTCAACAGGAAATGTGTCCCTGCTTCAGCCTTGAGAACCCTTCCACCCTTTGAGGCCCAGCAGGTGCTTCCCTGCCCACAGTGAAGTCAGTGCCCTCTCCTCTGTGCGGACCTGCTTTTCATCTGGTTATGGCCATGCGAGTTTCCTGACGTCGCCTGCATTTTGCCTTGTTTGCACCTAACATTGCTGCTATTTATGATTTAGCCATTCTCAGGTCTTTTCTCCATGTTCTAAAGGCACTTCATAGTATTTCTTACATCTGAACCCTTTTTTTCAGTTAGCCCAACCCCTTGTTACTTCATCCCTGAATATAACTGTTTAGTGTCAAGAGCCTACTTGATGCCAGGCCTTGTTCTTTTTTTCAGCTTTATTGAGCTATACGGTAACTGATAAATAAAATTGTAAGATATTTAAAGTGTACAACATGATGCTTTGATATATGTATAAAATATATATACTATAGCTTTGTAATGTAGTTTGAAATCTGAAAGTGTGATGCCGCCAGCTTTATTTGTCCTCAAGATTGCTTTGGCTGTTCAGCGTCTTTTGTTCTTCCACATAAATTTTAGGATTATGTATTTATTTCTGTGAGAAATGCCACTGGAATTTCAATAGGGATTGCATTGAATCTATAGATGGTTTTGGGTAGCCCATTTAAAAACTGCTTCTTTGTTTGCTATAGTGCTGTGGGACTCGTGGATTCAAGCCCCCCTGGCTATCAGAGCTAGGTGATTTGGGGGCCCATTCTTTAGATGAGAGTCTTACAAATTGGGGTGCTAGATGTGTGGTTCAAACACTGCTCCTTACAGGTAGTGAAATCACCTCCTTTTTAAAATGAGGAAATAAAAAACCAGATTGTAGAAGCGAATTGCTCAAGGTCACATAACTTGCTAGCCATAATGTTCCTTCCTTCCAACCTAGGACTTTCATTAAGAAAAAAATGAACTACATGTGTGAATTTTAGAAAGCAAGACAAATTGACTATCAAGTTATCACTTTAACTTACACCCAGAAAACAAATATGCCCAAGATGGTTTAAGTAGTAAAGATTCTGGTGCTGTAGGAGGTGTCAGGGCTATCCAAACATTACACTCCAGATCAAACAGATGCTTGAAATTGTAAAATAGGAGTTCAAAAAGTTAGGTGGTTTTTAAAAAAGTCATCTACCATGAGCTAAAAGTCTGAATTTTTATTAGGATTTGTTGTCTGATAGCTTGGGCAATTACTCATTCATCCAGTCTTTAATTTGTTCTTTCATTCATCTAATGTTCCCTAAACATTCCTTAAGGAGTTTAGTTTAGTGATGGAGACAGAAATGGAAAAAGTAACTATAATCTCTGTGAGACAGAATGCACTAACCGAAAGAGGCCCCAGTAAAGAATTCTGAGAGCATCCAAAAGGAATAATAATAAATAACTCCTACTGGACACCCACTGTGTTCCAGGCTTCTTCTACGTGCTTTGCATGTACTAATTTATTTAATCTTCATAAAACCCTATAAGGTGAGCAGTAGCATTCTCCCCAGATTTATATTAGTAAACTCAGGCACAGAATGGTTTTGTAACTTGCCAAAGATCACAAAACCAGTAAGTGGATTCAGGCAGGCTGGCTCTGCAGCCTGCATCTGTTATCATCTCATTAGAGCTGTTTAGAGGACAAGCAAGGACGAGGTAACTTCTAACCAGAGGCATCAGGGAAGGCTTCCTGAGAGATGGCATTTGAGTTAAGCCCTGAAGGTGAAGGAAAATAGCATTCCAGGTGGGGAGAGTAGATCTAGAGATGCAAAAATCAATGTTGTATTGGGGGCCTGGCAGGGGTAGGTGGACACTATGAAAGGGGAGCGTGAGCTCTCTGATAAATTGTTCTCACGTTATTCTGAAGGCGCTGGAAAGTTAAAGAAATTTTCTGAGCAGGGAAGGACTCTATTCTAATACCTTCTATCTATCCTTTCAATCAATATTTATTTAACATCTAATTAAACACCTGTTTAAACACCTACTTTTAAAACTGTTGATATTTATTTAACATCTAATATTGGGTGGTGGTAGAGGGGAATAGTTCAAAGAAGTACCACTTCATTGAAGACACAAGAAATAACACTTTTTAAAACTGTACAAGTTAAAAAATATATATGATACAAGAGGTGTTCCTAGGTGGCATGCGATGAATTGTTTAATGAATTTTGCACATTTCAGGGTATATAAATGATGTCTTCAGCATGGGTTGCGGATTTGCAAGGGCAAAGGAGGAGAGTAGTGTGAGAAGCCTGTTGGGGCAGTTTGTGGAGGGAAAGCTTAAGTAATAGCGCTACACACACAGCGAGCCCTTGGGCTACCAAGCACAGGACCAAAATGGTCAATGCTGGCACTGAGTGCCCAGCACCCTCTCCCAAATCGTCCTCGTGGCCCAGGGAGGGGAGAATTGCTGTAATCAGAGACAGGGTATGGAACTGGCTATGACAGGGGCCTGGGCATTTAGATCTAGGCTGTGCCAGGCTGGCTTTGTGGTCCCACAGTTCAGAGTGAGAAAATTCCAAGGCCACCTTCCTAGACCACATCCTATAGGTATAGGTATCTTTGGGAAAAAGTTGTCCAAGGTATGGAAATGGGCAAGAGATTATTAGGTTTCCCTTCAGTGGAATGTTTATTATTGCCTCCTGGACTCTCTGATTTTCTGATTCCATAGGCTTGTACAATTTGACTGATTTCTTATTGACTAATCTAGTCTCCATCTCTGTAGGGACTGAGGTAAACTTGTAAAAATTGATGGATGCAAAAAGTTCTTGTCCATAGTGATACAAATGGATTTTGTCTGGTAAGGATACAATTGATTGCTCCTGTGTAGAAAAGATAACGCCAAACATTACATTTTATTGCACTAGGATATTAACCAATTTTGAATGTCTTAGCAAAACTATTTTATCTTGCCTCATTGCCTCTCTGTTCCTCAAATTCTCCTCTGACACAGTCTTAACATCTTACTGGCACCCTCATTAAGTAATGGGCATCTTACTGGTTGGGAATCTTACATCTTACATTTGACCAATGTTATTTCATATTTCTTTGAAAGTCCTATTTTTACATTTTTGAAAAATTGTATTTTAACACTGTTAATTCCTACAGGATTTCCAGCATCTGGGTTAATCAAAAAAAGGGAAATGCCACAATTTCTATATGTGGACCAAAAGTAGTTTCCAGAAATTCTAACTGTGGTGCTTTTTGGCAACACTTGGAGAGTTTTAAACAGATGCTTTATGAGGATTTAGCAAGGAAAGGGAAGAAAACATTTACTCTGTATATTGTCAATTACTATGCTAGGTGATCTACATATATTATCTCACTTAATCTGTACGAAATCTTTGAAATCAATATTATGCATTGTCCTAATTATGCAGGTAAATAAGCAGGAAACATTTGAGTAAGTGTGGCAACACCCACCTGCAGATCCAGTCCTGTAAGTGGAAAATTACAGTGATGATTCATAAACAGTGGTTAAAAGGTCACACCATAATTCAATAACGGTGTTTGGGAAAGACAAACAGAGAGATTAAAGTCATAAACAAGAAAAACTGGTGCCAATGCTTGCTTGGTAGGTGCTCTGGATTACATGGGTACAGCCTGAAGGCTTCTTTCAATATCCCGTTTCTTTAGACCTCAGTTAACAATAACCCTGCCTACACACCCACCTTCTGCCTTCTGCCTCCTTTCCTGAGCAAGAGGGAATTTAGGGTCCACTTCAGTGCCTGCCTTCCTACATCAAGACCTAGCTACTGTGACTCTCAAGGGGATGTGTACATGGCTGGAAAGCAGCCCCACTGCCCGGAGCTGATGCAAAGGAAGTAGCCTCTTCGAAACAGAAAGACTAGAGCTTCCCACTGTATCTGTGATATTTACTCTAAACTACAAGAGCTGAAGCAAAATGGCATAATGCTAAAAATGAAAAGCTGGGTTGTTATATTTTTCTCTATTCTTACCTCGACATTACATTAAAAAATGTTTATTGTTATATATATCTGGAAGGGCGAAAGGTTTAAATTCTTCTGTTTGATTTTGACCCACCCTCTAACAGCAGGCAGATGAGAAGGCAAGCAGAAGCAGGGGTGGTGCCCGGAGTTCTCAGCCCCCGTGATCTGCTGCGGCCCCTGGGGCTCCCAGACCACGGGGCGCTTCCTGATCAACAGCTCTTTGTCTTCTACTCGATAGACACCTCCTTCCCTTAGACACCATCTCTAACATATAGGACCTGCCACTGTGAACCACAGAGTCTCTTCAGGCCTCATTTCCTCCTCTGGCTCTCGAGTCCTTTACCCTGCCTTCCGCCCCTTCTCCTCCTCCTCTCTGTGTGCGCTTGCTTCGTTTTATAGTCTCATAAACATTACCCGACAAACACACACACACGCACACCCCAGGCCCGGGTGTTAGGTTCTGCAACTTATTAACAAGTATCTGTTGGTAATAATGCAGAGCCTGGAGGTGCCTGCCTAGTTTTGCCTGATGCTTACACGTCGACTCTGCCTCTGAAAGCGGCTGCTGGAATTGGGCAGACGGGGTAACCCACCTGCTCTATTCCTTCATTACATGTTGGCGAGTCTGCCCAAGGCGTTCGGGTTTCACATTCCAGCAGCATTTGGGTGCTGCTCTAGAAAAGGGACTCACTCCTCCCTAGAGTCCCTGTTTTCTGAATAACAGAGAGCTTTCTACCCGCTGCAGTTAGAACCCAGCGATGCTTCAAACGGGTTTTGCCACTGCCTGATAAAAACACCACCTGTAAGGGCCTCCAGGTCTCCCTAGAGCACTAGAAATCAGCCTGGGTGTGTTGAGGGGAGCCTAAAATAGCAGCGTGGACCCCTGCCCACCTGCTGGGGGGTTGTTCCAGGAGCACTGCTCGGGCCTTTATTTTCCCCTCAGCTTTATCTGAGGAGCCTCGGGTCACTCTGACAGGTCTTGTGCTTCAGGCGCCCTTCCTGTCCCTAAGTTCCACCCACAGTCTTTACAGTAAATAGTTTTACTTCACTCTCACCTGGCTCCCAGGTCTCCCTCTTGTCCGTAAGTCTGTTACGATAAGCTTTGATTGACACCTCTCTGAAACCGGATCCCTACCTGCACATTGCTCTGACAGCAAACTAATTTGCGTCCTGTCAGTAGAAAGCAAGGCGGCTGATTCACTATGTCTTGTTTTTGATGAATCTCCTTGTTTTTCTGAAGCGCCCAAGGATCACATTTTCTTTCTGAAACCCCGAGCCGTTCCCACTGTCCTGCCCAGAGGCTTTGCCAGAAGGCTTTCAACATTTCTCTTTTTAGTTCTGGGCTCCAGAGGGTATGAGAATGGAACCGAATGCTGTACCCTTCCTCTCTTGGGAAGGCTGAAGGTAAATGCTGTGTTGAAGGGCAGAAGATGGCACAGAGGGGACTGCTCCATGAGAGGACAAATGCAGGGAGAGGGGGAAAAGAAACCAGAAAACAGCCCTCGAGGTGTCCTCACCCTGGGGTAGGAGAAGATGAGTCAGGAAAAGCTCCATCTGGTGCTGGAGCCAAAGGAGAGTCAATGCGTCACAGGCTGCAGAGGAGGAGGGTCATGGAAAGGTCACTGCTGACTTTTAAGAGCAGGTTAAGGAGGGTGGTGAGGCCTGACGACAGACTGGGCAAATTAAGGAATGAGTGGCAAGTGAAGAGCCTAAGAGTAACCCATTCTCCCAATATTATGTAAGGAAAGAAGGAAAGACATGGCACTGACATGCAAAGAATATACCGTAGAGAGGACTGGTGTAGGTTAGCTGCGTTGATGTTTGCCCTGGAGGCCCATGTTGGTACACAGAGAGGAAGGCCCTGGGAGACAGGACAAGGCGAAAGACAGAGACCATTGACAAGGCCAAGTCCCAAGGAAGAGGAGCCTTGGGAAGTCACACTGAAGGTGGGAGCTGTATTAGCTGACGCAGCATGTGCTCCACAGTGCAAAGTCTAACAGCATCGGATAAAGCCAGTTGGAGCTCTGGGCTTATCCCCAAATCTGAGTCTTGGCATCTTGTCCATGCATGGACCTGGAGCCCCAAGCAGTGTTGCGAGCAGGATGAGGAAAAGCAAAGAGGTGCATGCGGCTGGCTTGCCCAGTCTCTGTGGGCCCTGAGCCAGCTTACTCATGCAGCTGCCTGGAAAGAGGAGGGGAAGGGAGAAAACACACACACACAATGGCCAAACCCACAGAGCAGGCTTGAGTCAATTCCTCTTTCAGTCACCTGTATGGAAGAATTAGATGGAAAGCCAGGACAAGATGCTCAGGCCCTAGAGTAGATTTCCCCACCCCTTGTAACTTCCCTCCCATTGCATGGAGGTAAATGAAGAGCAGAAGAAATCATCCAACCCAAGACCTGGGGTTCAGTGCACCCTGACCGGGCTCCTCGGTAAATGCATAACAGAGCTTCCTAAACAGTGTGGCAAATCACCAATCTTCTCAGTCCTAGGAATGCGTGGGCTCGGGGGGCAAGTGCTTCGGCATGGGCGCTCCAGAGCCTGGAACCATGCCAAGCTGTTCTAATAGAAAAAAGCACTCTAGGATCTGCTGAATGAATGACTACCTGACTGTATTCATCATAATGTATCTTAGAAAAAAAGATCTATAACTAGCAGAAAAGGTGCTTTAAATAACTCTTGAATGTGTAACTAAATCTATTTACTGTGCATTGAAAAAAATATACAGTTAGAAAGTAAAATCCATGATTTCACAAATATTATTGGTTAGGACAAAGCTAAATTAAAAAAAAAAAAAAGAATTAAAGATGATTTCAGGAAAAGCATATGTGAAATAATATTACAAGCGGATAGGGCAGTCACCAGACCTGTATCACCCACAAGAGCCTGTGTCACCATTCCATCCGGGTTGGGGAGAGGAAGGGAACTCTGAGTGTTGGGTGCTGTGTGTACATTTTTCACAGGTGTCTCCTTCACCCTGGTCACATCTCCATGACTATTATGTCTATAGAAGTATTACCAACCTTAGAAAAGTTAAGTCAGTTCTCCAAGATCAATCATCTGTAAACAGCAGAGCCAGAATTCAAACACAGCTTCGGCTGACTTCACGGCCTTGCTCTTTTCAATGTCTGCCAGGCAAGGAGAAGAGTGAGTCATTGTGTTCAGCTTGGGAGAGGAAAAAATATTCAGCTTGGGGGAGGAAGCATGAGGGCAGTTCCTCGGGAGGTTCTCCATCTCTGTGAAGCTGGCATTGAGTCCGTCTGCGGAGCCACTGTGGGGGGTTTGATGAGAAATCACCCTGACTGAAGCTTTCATCCTAATCTAATAGAAAATTACAAGAAATAAAAGCTCTGGAAAAGGAAGACTCTTAGAGAGTAAGTGTGCAACTTACCATGGCACCTCAAGTTAGGAACTAATACCTATGGATTATCCATTGCAAAATACTTTTACACTTATCCCCATATTTGAGGGACATCTCAAGTTTTCACAACCCCCCCCCCCCCACACACACACACAAGGGTCTCTAGCCCCTTGCTACTCAAAGTGCCATCTGTGGACAAGCAGTAACCAGCCATCCTGGTTTGCCTAGAGCTCAGGGGTTTCCTGGGACAAAGGACTTTCAGCACTTAAAGTGGGATAGTCCTGGGACAAGTTGGTCACCCTAACCAGCAACCGCACCTGGAAGGTTGGTAGAAATGGGGAATCCGGGTCCCCTAATCAGATCCCAGATCTGTTGAGTCAGAATCTGCACTTGAACAAGATCATGTGCCCATTCAGATCTGAGAAGCAGTGCTGAAGACAGGATACCGGTGTAGTGCATTGAATCGCAGCCCCTTGTATCAGAGTTCTCCAGAGAAACAGAACCAGTAGAGAGGTTCTGTATGTGTAGAAAGAGGTTTATTTTAAGGAATTGGATCACATGATTGTGGAGGCTTGGCAAGTCCAAAATCTGATGGGGCGGCTGGCAGGCTGGAGACCCACGAAGGGCCAATGTTGTAGCGAAGTCCAAAGGCCGTGTGCTGGCAGAATTCCCTCTTGCTCGATAGAGGTCAGCCTTTTGTTCTATTCAGGCCTTCAATTGATTGGACGAGGCCTACCCACATGGAGGACAATCTGCTTTACTCAAAGTCCATCAATTTAAGTGTAAATCTCATCCAAAAACATCCTCACAGAAACATCCAGAATAATGTCTGACCACATTTCTGGACACCATGGCCCAGCCAAATTGACACCTGAAATTAACCATCATATCCCCTAAAAGATATGTCCACATCAAATCTCTGGAACCTTCTCTAGGAAGAGTCTTTGCAGCTACAATTAAGTATCTTGAGATGAGATCATCCTGGATCATCCAGATAAGGCCTTAATCCAGCGAATGACAGGGGTCCTTATAAGAGACACACAGAAGAGAAAAAGGCCACATGGAGGCAGACAAGACACTGAAGTGATGTGGCCATAGCCAAATAAACCTAGGAACACCTACAGCCACCAGAAGCTGGAAGAGGCAGATGATTCTCCCCTAGAGCCTCAAGAGGACATGTGGCCCTGCCGAAAGCTTGGTTTTAGACTTCTGGCCTCCAGACCGTGAGGGAATAAATTTCTGTTGTTTTAAGCCAGCCCGTTTGTGGTAGTCTGTTATGGCCTCCACAGGAAACTCATGCAACTGGGAAATGGCAAGAGGCTACTTCTCCCTCACTTCTCTGCGATGGCCCATCACCCATGCACTTGCACACCCGGGAGAAGGAAGGCGATAGGCAGTCCTCCCTTCCTACTCCCTGCTTCTACTACTTGGGTACTTCACTCCAAGCCCCCAGGCCCCCTAATCAGGACCTGTACACTCTTCTCCTCAAACCTCCTGCCCAGGTCCTGCTCTGCTCCCTCACTTCCGGTCGGCATCTCCTGCCTGCTCAGCACCCGGGTCCTGCAGGCCTCACGCCTCACAGACTACCTGCTTCCAAAGATGTAATCCTGATTCTCTCTTCCAGGCCAAGGGGGCCTTAATCCTTCTGCTCAGCCCTGGACCCACACACTGTCACTGTCGCCAGTCAGCAGCACGTGTTCGGGGTTTACTAAGAGTTGGGCGCCCCTCGCAGTTCAGGCGGCACCTAGAAGTGCCTGCCCTCCATAAGTGTCCAGTCTGCTCAGGAATTTCCCAGCCTCTCACCTCTCTGAACACAGCACTGTGGCCACTGATTTCTGCTAAGTGCCTGCTCCTCCTCGGTCTCTCTGGGTGCAAGGATAGGGTACTGGGACTGCAGAGCCTTCTCTGAATGTACGTAGTTTCATTTGTTGGTCTTTGCTGTGGAAGAAGCCACATACCAAATGAAAGGAAGGCGTGGGCTGAATTGGACACACAGAGTTACAAATCGTTATTTCACTGAAGCCATAGACCTAATGCTTAATCATGTTTGTATAAGAAAAGATAAGGACCAATGATGTTATATTTTTGAATCTGGAGTAGTTAAAATATATAAGTATTAAGACAATCACTAGAAAAATGTGAGGTTTGGCCTGATTGCAAATTCTGCATTTGTAAAAAAACTAAAAATAAACAAAATAAAATTACCCTCTAAAATCCACTTCAATAATCAAAGTATTTAATCAGTATACGAGGTGTGGTCAACAAACATTTAAATAAAAAAATGTATTATAGAAAAAGACACATTGCCATTAATCCCCCTCAAAATACCCCCTCTAGCTTCGAACATGCTTATCCCATCATCCTTGCCACTTTCTGAAGCAGTTCTAGAGTCCTCTTTCATGAGTGTCTTTAGAAACGCTGTCATGGCTGCCTCGATGTCCTGAATCGATTCAAAACGTTTCCCTTTCATGGTCATTTTGACTTTGGGGAAGAGCCAGAAGTCGCACGGTGCCAGATCCGGTGAATTAGGTGGAGGAGGACACACCATAATGTTTTTATTTAACAGAAATTGCCCTATACCAGAAGTGATGTGTGACACTGATCATTGTCATGTTGGAGGATGAAGTATAAAGACACACAAAAGTCAGTGTCATAACACCCTTGAATTTCCAGAACTTGTTCAGAAAGTGGCAAGAATGATGGGATAAGTGTGTTCAAAACGAGGGGGAATATTTTGAGGGAGATTAATGGCAATGTGTTTTTTACTGTAATAAATTTTTCAAGTTTAAACATTCACCATATCTTTTGATCACACCTCATTATTCTCATTATTTGCATTAGTTGTGTGCTATAAAGAGGCTGTGAACACTGCACTGGCAAATGCTAGACTATTGCTCCTCAGGGAAATTAGGGTTACGTTCCTGCTAATCACTGGTCACATTTTTGTCAATAGAAAACCTTGTTTTATGCGTGTTTCTGTTTAAAGACACCTTAACATGAGAGAATGGGAGGCTGGTAGGCCATCTCCCATTCACCTTCCCACCTTCCCGGGGAGGATGTCATGACATGGTTTCTAACGGCCTTCCAGGTTCTGGTGAGGTAAGGGGCTTTCTGCCCCAGTCCCCTCAAAATACAGCTGCAGAATATTAACCCCCTTAGCTGCAGCCTAGAATGAGCTCCTCAGCAAGGGGATGTCCCACATCTCACTGCAGCCAACTGGCCTTTTTTGTTTCTGTGTTGTCCTTTTGGGTGCATGGGACACAGGCCCAGGGACTGGGCACCTTAAACGTGGCTCATTGTAGCTTTACTCTTCAACTAGTTCAGCCTGGTCCTTGGCTTGGTGTGCGCCTGACAACTATGAGCGACTGAAGGGCAGACGTTGGAGGGGTACACTGTCAGGTGTTCTGCTCATAGCTGGGCCATCTGAGCCCCAGCTCCCCACCATGAAACCCAGTGATGAGAACATTCTCCAAATTTTAGCCCACAGAGTTGAGCTTTAGTGATAGAGACTAGAAAAGGAGACAGAGGAGAAGACGACTTTTTCTCAGAGTTTTCAGTTAAGCGAGGAGAAGCAGACCAGATGTGAGGAAATGGATGGGCATGAAGAGTGGAGATTTAACAATAAAAAAAAACATTGCTGAGGGTTATGTATACCCTTTTATCTTATTTGGGAAATGTAAGAAAAATAATTGAGTTATTTTAACATTACTCTTTGGTGGGCCAGGTGGTTTCTCTGATTGCAACACTGCTTTAAGTTCAGACCATGGCTTGTTTCATAACCTGTAAACATGTAATGATTAATTAGGAATTTCTGTGTCCCGAGGGGGTAGGGAGGTAGGGGAGACTCATGATACATAACACCCTTGAACTTCCCAACAAACTGCTGAAGACAATTCTATATTTTCTTATGTAAGTACACATTCCTTAAAGTCTCTACATGTGGGCATAATATTTGGGCAGAATTTTTTAATAGGAGCAGTCCAGCCATTTGGGGCAGGAGACTGTTTTATTGCGCAGAACAATTCCTGGCATTGCAAAAACTTCCTCTTAGCCAATGAAAAACAAAAACACCCGCTCCTCACTGTGACAACTAAGAATACACACACACACACACACACACACACACACACACTTTGAAATATGCCCCTCTTGGTGATGGAACTGACTCCTTTGAGAACAATTGTCTCTCAGGAGTAAATGGAGAATATCTGAGACATTCAGCTCAAGCTTCCCTCTGCCTAACCCTGCCATACCATTTATTTCACTCCTGCAGCCACCCCATGGTGATGGGGCAGGGGTGAAGGGGTCCTGTGAGGCTTTGTTATGAACTAAATGTTTGTGTCCCCCCCGCCAAATTCATATGTTGAAACCTTACCCACCCGCTGTGTGGTGCTGTTAGGAGGTGGGACCTTTGGCAGGTAAACAGGATTAATGAAGTCACCTCACGGAATGGGATTTATAACCCTCATAAAAGTCAGGAGAGCCCTGGCTTTCTCTCTGCTCTCTGCCACGTGAGGCTACAACAAGAAGTCGAGATGTTGACAGTCTGCAACTTGAAAGAGGGTCCTCAGCAGAACCCCACCATGCTGGAGCCCCATCTTGGACTTCCAGTCTCCAGAACTGTGAGAAATAAAATTCTGTTGTTTACAAACTACTATGTGTTGTGGTAGTTTGTTCTACAGCCTGAACAGACTCAGGCACCCGGAGTCCCGAATGGTAAGTCGGGTAAAATCCCCCTACTCCTGGCATCCCTTTGAACCCATCAGCACCCCACGACCACACTCCAGACTTTAGCCTGGGAGGGAGAAACACGAGCCACATTCACCTGCTCACTTTCTCATCAGCTCCGCCCCACTCACATTTTCCTCTCGCCACCCGTGGGTCTGGAAGAAGTGGACTTTCTCTTTGCAAGAATTTTCCCAGTCGAATCTCCCTGCTGTGGTAGCATTTGACCTCATCCCCTCTCTAGGGTCACAGTGGTGGATATAGTGGGGGAAGATAATAGAAAGTGAGTTTGAAGGTGTTGTTAAATTTTATTTTATGTGTTGCTGCATTCGCCTTTAGAAAATCTTGGTATCACACTTTGACATTTGTCGGTGCTCCCAGTTTGGGAGGTCGGCTGGGGTGGCAGTAGGTTCTCCCCTCCCCCAGAGGTGTCTCTACTTGCTTCCCCTGTGGCTGCCCTGAACTTGCCTGGCAGCCTTGAGCCTGCAGAACCCAGTGAGCAGTTTCTGTGGGAGGGAGGAAGCAGTGCTCCCACCAGCTTCTGGGGGCCTTTTTTTTTGACCTGGGCAATGGTTACACAGTGTATTCACCTTGTAATAATCCACTGAGCTGTACACCTTATGATTTGTGCCCTTATTTATGTGTTATACCTCAATAAAAAAAAGTTTTAAGATTTCCTTTTGTGCATTGATAAAACTCCAACCTGAACTAGAAGGTAGTAAGCAACCTAGTAGCTCCTGAACTTATGGAATTAGACAGCACTGCCCTTCCATACGCCCTATAAACTTTAAATATTGTGACACTTTCTTTTGCTTATTATTTTTAATCCTGTCTATTATTTTATTATAAAATATTACATGCTAATTATAAAGTTAGAAAAAAAAGAAGAAAATAACAATTTGCAATTTTGACACCCAACCACTGTTGTTGTTTTTATTTTCTTCTTAGTTTTTTGTATGCATACATAAAAAATTATAGTCATTTTATTTTAAAAATTCTGAAACCTACTTTTTCATGTAATATGTTGTGAACATTTTCCCATAATTAACTATACTTTGAAAATAAAATTTTAAATGCCTGCACAACATTGTATGTTGAGTCATTATGCTGTGGTAGGTCATTCATTCATTTCTTCATTCATCCAACCAGTCCAGAAATATTTATTGAGCACCTACTATACTCCAGTCATTGGGCTTGGTGAAAGGAACACAGTGAGAACAAGACAAACATGGGCTTTGGTCATCAAAGAGCTTTCAGGTTATAGGAACAGAGAAAATTTAAAAGTTAATTAAACCAATAAAAATTCCAACTGGAGTTTCTCATGAAACTTGGCAAGTTGTTCCGAAAATTTATATGGAAAAGCAAAGAATCAAGGAAAAAAAGAATAGTAAAGAGTGTCATAATAGTAAAATAAATAGTAAGGACTACATACATACCTATGTAGTCTCTAAGAATAAGAGTGGAAATCTTGTTTGAATTGTGCTTTTTTGAGTGTTAAATTGCTTTAGGAATAAAATATGTGGTTTAGTGATGACGATATGGTTATTTACATATCTGTACATATCTATAAAATGTATAGAATGCAGTTTAGATTTTTTTTACATACATGGGATCACACGATTCATATAGTTTTTATGCTGCTTTTACATTTAATAACGTGCCCTAGGAGGTGTTTCATGCAAATACATACAGACATCGTATGTATTTCTTTTTAACAATTACATAGTATTTTATCATATGTATTTTTATAACCAGGCTCCTATTGAGAGTGATTTAGGTTATCTCCAATTTTTAAAAAGGTATAGTGATCATAACTTCGCATAGATCTTTGTATATATTTGCAGGAATATATGCAGGATAAATGACTTGAAGTGGAAGTGATGAGCATATACATTAAAAATTCTGATAAATGTGCCAAATTGACCTCCAGAAAGGATGTAACCTTTTATACCCCCATCAACAGACTATGAGGTTTTGTTTTTCCAACAGCAGCACCATCATTATGTATCAATCCTTTTAGCTTTGTACGATTTGATAGGCAAAAAATAATTCCTCCCGTTGTTTTCACCTACATTTCCCCGTGTGCAAGTGAAGTTGAGGATGTTTTCAAATATTTATTGGAATAGTTGCATTTCCTCTTCTAAGAATTATCTGTTTTTCTCCTCTGCCACTTTTTCTCCATTAGCTTGCTTTTTTTAAAAATAGTATATTTGTAGGAATTCTATATATTATAGTTACTAAGCATTTGTTTGAAGTATATGTTTCGAACAGTTTTCCTGGTCTTCCATTTTCATTAGGAGTTTTAAATTTCATTTTTTCCCCCCTTTCTTCCACCTCCCCTTTCCCCCACTCTGGTTCAAGCCGTTGTTTCTCAGTCTAGTTGTGTAGGACACAGCTCCCTATGTTTCTATTTAATAAAATGTTTTTTCTTCTTATGACTACTAAGTCTTTCCTACTCTATGATTATAAAAATATTTCCCTGTGTTCTCTTCTAATAGCTTTATAATGTAGATCTTAAATCTGGATTTATTTCTGTGTATGTGTGTAAGGTAGGGATTCACTTTACTTTTTTCCTTGTGGCTCTCTTATTGTTGCAGTAGTATTATTTTTGAATAATCTTTAATTTCCCACCATTAGAAATTCCACCTTTATCATATGCTAAATTCCTATGAGTAATTAAATGGGTTAATTTCTGGACTCTATTCTCTTTCATTAATCTATTTGTTTATTCCTACTCTAATACTGCATTGGTTTAATTACTGTAATTGTACATATTGTTTTCATATCTAGTAGGGAAAATTATCCACCTCAATTTTTCCTCAAACTTTTGTGTGTGTTTTTTTTTGTTGTTTTTTTTTTTTTGCTTATTTTCTATTCTAGAAGAGCTTGAGAAGCAGGTTGTCGTGTTCAATTAAAAATCTTGTGAAATTTTTCAATGGGATTGCCTTGGATTTATAGATTATTTCGGAAGAATTATCTTTATAATATTTAGTGTTCCCACTTAGGCACATAGAATGTCTATGTATTTATTGAACTCTTAAGTCTTCTAGTAAAGTTTTAGAGTTTTCTTCATATAAGTCTCTCACATTTTTAATTGGGTTAATTCCTAGGTACTCTATTGTCTTTGTGGTTCTTGTGAATGGGATTTTTCCCCCCATTACATTTTCTTATTAGCTATTACTGGGGGGTTTGCATCCAGTCACCTTAGTAAAGTCTCATTGATTATAATAGTTATTTTAGTTGATTCTCTTGAGATATGTAGGCAGACAACCATGCAATCTATAGATAATTCAGCTGACCCTTGAACAACACAAGTTTGAAACGTGTGGGCTGTTTTTCAATAACTACCTGTACTGGTTTTGATCCACAGCTGGGAGTCTGCAGATATGGAGGGCCAACAGTATGCATTGATCTACACCATTTTATATGGGGGACTTGAGCATCTGCAGATTTTGGTATCAGTGGGGAGTCCTGGAACCAATCCCCGTGGATACTGAGGGACAACTTAAGTGTTGAGGGAGTCAAAAGTTATATGCAGATTTTTCACTCCATTGCGGTTTGGTACCTTTCACCCCCACGTTATTCAAGGGTCAACTGTAATGGCTTTAATTCTTATTTTCCAGTATTTACACTTCATATATTTTTCTTGTCTTGATGCATTGGTTACAACCTTCAGTGCAATGTGAATAGTGATGGAAATAGCATGAGAAGATTTTTGTTTCACCATCACTTGTGATGCATAGATTTTGGTAATTTTTCCTTAATGAGTTAAGGAAGTTTCCAGATATCCTACATGACAGAAAGAGCTTTCGTTTAATTTTTTAAAAAATTAGAAATGGGTGTAGCCAATGCTTTTTCAAAATCTAACATAGTTTTTCTCTTTAATATAACAGATTACATCAAAACATTTTCTAAAACTGAGTCATCCTCACAGTCCAGAGACAAATGTTATTTTTTTGGTCACTTGGTATTATTCCTTTCAAACATTGTTGAATTTTATTTACTAATACTTTATTTAGGATTTTTAAAGTTGATTTCATTTTTTTGGTTTGTGCTAGCCTGTGCTAGTTCAGTAAATGTGCTAGCTTATGCTAGTTTATATATGCTTCCCATCCTGTTCATTGATTTTTAAAAACAACAGTATAAAGTGTTCTCTTCTTAAAAATGGATTACTTTTTATTTTAGCTTTTCTTAAGCAGAATGTACAGTTGTGTAGTAGGTAAGGCTAGGCTGGTGATGTGTTCAAATGAACATACACCAACGAAATGGAGATAAGCAGATCATCAGCCTATATTCCTTGTCACCAATCTAGCTGTTGGGGGAATGGGGTGGGGTGGGAGTCCCTGAGCACCAAACGTGCAAGGTATATCCTCTATAAAATGTAGCAACAGTTTTCTATTCCAATGCAGCATAGATAAAATGCAACAATATTGGTTTTTCCTTTAATTTCATGCAACTAAGGGTTTTAAATATGTTGAAGTCTGTGACTATTAAGAAACTTAAATCCTCTAGGTTAATCTTTTATTTTACTTTTTGACTCAAAGTAGTATATCAATAAATGTTTTGAATGTAGCTGTGGATGAAAACGACTATGGAGATTTTGATTGTAGATTTTTGTTTCTACCTTCAAGAAACTCAGAAGAAAATAATTTTTCTAGTGGAAAATAAAATTATCAGGTAGCATGGTCTATCAAAGACAGGGCAGTAACATAACACTCAGACAGTAACTGTTCTCCTACTTTCAAGCTGCTGTCCAGGAATATGAGTTTAGAGCCACGTTTTTTTTCCTTCCTTTTCAGCGAGGCGGGGCTCAACATTTAGTCTGGAATTCAGGTGCCTATTAATGACTGCTCTGTGAAAGCTAAACCAAGAGAACGAACAGCTGCCCTGCTCATTGATTCAAACACCGGGGACAGAGCTTGTGCTACACGATGGAAATCAATGTGTATCCTTTCCGAGAGCTGTGCTTTCAAGGACCTCATGTAAGTAATTTAGCAATTCGGTAGAGCCTTATCATTGAAATTGCAATCAGAAACAAAGGGGGATTTACAAGGAGAAAGAGGAAAGCTTTGGTTTTAAAGCTATCACATCCATCATTTATTTTTAAAGGTTTTTTGTTTGTTTACTGCTAACTCATATTAGTCATTCTATGGTTGCTATTTGTTTCTCAGTTACTGTGCTGAAATTCATGGTCTCAGCATTTCTAAACTGAGAGCTGAAAATGAACTCTTTCCTTCAGACTCCTCATGTTTTCATCCGGTAAAGTGGAGTAGGTTTTACTTTTTGAATCTTGTACTTCATAAATGTAGTTTATTTCTAAAAATGCAAAGTTTGCTGCAACTATTTTTATTTTTTCCTTTGCTTTTGAGACATAGTATATAGAGCTGCCTGGCTTGTACTTTTTCCCCCTTATTTTAACTACTGACTAACCACATTGGAGAGGGGAGTGCACTTACTCTGAGTTAATTAGTATCTAAGTCAAATAAAATGGAAATTACCATGTTTGTCAATATATCAACGTCATATAGTGAGCTATATTATAATGCAGCTTACTTAACCTGAAATTTTTATTGAGGCCTGTGGAAATCCAGATGTTTTAGGAAATCATCATCACATTTCAAGTTGGTGATAACAAATATATCTATATATTCAATTTAAAGATTATACTTAAGGGATGGCTTACAAGCACTGTTCAGTCAAATAATGTCATTCTTGCAATTATTTTCAACACAGTCTATTTTTGCTGTACCACCAACCCCTAATTTCAATTTGCCTTCTTCAATGAGAATTTATATTTTTTGTTTTCTTAGTAGCGCTTGCACTTACATTTAATTTCAAGGTCAGATTTTCTGAGCTCCTAGTTGGAACGCTTAGCTTTTTTTTCTCATGTCTTCAGTGAAACCCAAGAAATGGTTGTTTCTAGTTACTAAGGTAATAGTTGCTCTGACTCCTATTTCTCATGTGACTGATTTTTTAAAATGCGCCTTGAAATTACCATTTCATCCATCTGCCAACGTTTGGTGGTTCTACAACCACATCAACTCGGAAATACTCTATGTGGCCTTTAAGTTACGTTCCAAGGTATTCTCCCACTTAATAATACAACCATATTTTCCGATATTCCTCAACAAAACTTTTCTCTTGTCAGGCTAGTCTTTGTGTGCTATTCTCACTCCTTTCTTATCCTCAATCATACCATGTTCTCTTCTAGGAAAATGGTCATTTAAAAGGCAAAATTGATAGGATTTCATGGCAGACTGAATTTGAGAGATAAAGGAGAAGTCAAGGATGCCTCCCAGATTCCTGGGTGCCTTATAATACTATCCACCGAGACTTAGAATGAAGAAAGCCCAAGTTTACGGAGAGGAAGAAAACTTCATTTTGGCAGTTGATTTGAAGTGCTTGTGGGACCCATACAAATAAAGATGTCCTAAAAAGTGTTAGATGTTTGGGTTTGGGCTGAGAAGACTGGGGTAAAGATTCACATTTAGAAATAATCTTCAGTGGTTGTTTGTGAAGCTGTGCAAGTCGATGAGGTCACATTAGGTATCTACTAACATGAGATGAAAGGAAGGCTAAATAGGAAATCCTAGAAAACATTAATTTTTAAGTAGAGGTTTGAGGAAGTAGAGCAACCAGAGAGGCTGGAGGTAGGTGGAAAATCAGGAGGTGTCATAGAAACCCAGAAAGAAGACAGTTTCAAGAATGAGGTAGTGACCAAAAGTGTAAAGAAAGGGTTAAGAGAAAAGAAGCTTGAGGGCAAAAAGACAGGGTAGTTGGAAAAAGTGAGTTGAAAAGAAGGAACATGGCCAGGAAAGCACCCCTGAATTTTTAACGCAAAGCACAACAAACTGAAGTCCCTGGGTTTCCACAGAACTTTACATGCTATACAATTAAAGTTAATAATGTCTAAGACTCTATTGTCTAAGACTTAGATAACTGACATATGTAAAATATTGTCACAAGAATCTGAACTGGCCAAGACTAAAAGTGTAACAGACTGGGTGGGAGTCAGGGGCCTTAGAAAAATCTGGCAAAACAAGTAGTACAAGAAGTGTAGTTGGGTGCCTTGGGCTAGGAGTAGCAGTGTATTTCAAAATAGATATAAATTTTGGAGGGTGAGTTATGCCTTACCACAAATCTGTATCTGCAACCCACGTCTTTCTCCAGGTCCTCAATTTCATGAAAATGTCCTTTAGGTGCTGCAAATTCAACATACCCTAATCAGACGTCATTATCTTCTCACTCCCTCCAGCCCTCCCTGCATCTGCTTCTCTTCTGTTTCAGATAAGAGCTTTGCCAGTCACTCTGTTGTTTGAAGTAGAAATATCAGCCATTCTCTTCCATGATGATCCCTTCACTCTCATCTTTGCCGTCAAGCTCTGCCCACAGCCTTTTGATTCCAGCCTCTTGCTTTTAATTCTCACTACCACCACCTTAATTCCAGTCCTGAAATTTTATTCCTAACTAGCCTTCCTTCTTCTAGTCCTTCCTCCTCTTCCCAATCCATCTTCCACAATTCTAATTAAGCAAATCTGATCATGTCACTCCCCTAATTAAAAAAATCTTCCAATCCCAGAGAGGAGAAAGGAAGTCTGATCTCCTTAGCACGACCTGACCAGGCCTTACCCCACATCTTAGCTGCATCTCCAGTTACTTTCTGCCTTCACACATCGATAGCACCACTGAGTTTCTCCTTGTTCTTCAACTCGCCATTCTCTTTTACACTTGGTTCACTAAAGACTGAGCAGCAGTGTTGTACGACTACATAAGCCTGGGTGCTGGAGGAAAGTGGATAAGCGAAGTTCATTACAAGTGACTTGGACTCACCAGGGAGAAAAGAATCAGGATAGCAATGACTCTTTGAAAAGCGATGTGACCTTCCCGTTTGACTCAATGCTTATTAGACTGTATTTCTTAAATAAGTCATGATTCAAGGATATATCCGGGAGTCAAGAATACCAACAGAGCCAAGTTCAAGGCATGTATGATCTGATGAGCGAAATAGGACACGTGGAGTGAAGTAACTGATGTAACTGATTTTCTCAGTTTCCTGATAAAACATCAGATCGATTGCTGGTGGTAATTAGTAATAAGTATGAAATGAATAGTCAAGGAAAGTGCTACAGGAATTTACAGGAGGAAGAGACCATTTTGAAATAGGGTGTTCAGGTTAGGTTTCACACAGAGATAGGACTTGAAGCCCGAGGAGGGTGTAAGCAGCAGGAGGAATAACCTAATCGTGGGAATGACACCACAGAGGTAGAGAAGGACTGAAGACCTGGGTCGGGAAATAATGCTGGTGAGAACAGGAAGAGGTCAGGGCTGTCGTTGGGGACCTTCCATGCCCGAGTTGATCCCCTGGGCATACTTTACCTAGCAGGCAGGGAATGGGAACCACTGAAGTCTTCCTTAAGCAAAGAAATGACTTCATGAAAGCAGTCTTTTAAGGAGATTAACCAGGCAGTAGTGTGCAGGACAAATTAGAGAAGGGAGAGAATGAAGGCAGGAAGAGCAAGTAGAAGCAAAATCATCTAGGTCTGAGATGCCATATTTGCTTAATTTTAAGACACTTGACATAACAGATTTTTGTAATAAAAAAAGTCTACATTAAATGTATATGTTGATCATAAAATAAATCTTGAGTTTAGGTATGTAAAATCATGAAATATAGGCACCTCAGAGTTAAGGAAATAAGAAGAAAATCTGAATGAACTAAGGTGGTGATGGTAGGAATGGAGAGGGAAGAGTAGATGAAAAAAAAAACATTTTGAAGAATTTGAGAGATTGGATGTTAAAAATTAGAGAAGATTAAAATATGACTCTATGATTTTGAGTCTGAATGAAAGTGGCAAGTTGACACCATTAAAAAAAGAGAGGTCAAGAATGGAGAAGTCAAGAGGAAAAATAAACAAATAAAATTTTATATGTTGAGTTTATATATTGAGGAGATATCTAGCAGGCAATTGAAGATACAGGCCTAGAACTAGGAAGATCAGGCTAAAGTATGCGTTCACGGAATTAGCTACACGGCAGTCAAAATGGAAGGACTTGAGAGTGAAGGGATTCTGAAAGACAGAGCATGGAGAAGACCAGGGGCAGAGGTGTGATCACAAGGTGGTGACCACATTTAGAGACAGGAAGCAGAGTAGGGAAGAAAACCAGAAATGATTTGAAAGGTTGAATTAGATTCATTCCAAAGGAGGAGAATGAAAGACATGGGAAGAGAGACGTTGAGGCATTTTGTTCACGCTTTGGATTTATAGATGTTAATTATGTGTATCTGAATGTGTCTCAAGCATTCACACAGGTATTAGGAAGCCCACTTCCGTACTCCGAGGGGATGCCATGTGGGACCCCACCTGCACTACTAAATGTGGGCCATTCCTCAGCTCCAGGAGTTGTGGACCAAGACCTTGGCTGGTTCCTTAACCTATGTGAGAAATCATGAAAATTTCCCAAAGGCTTGTTGCTGGTAATGAGTGCCGTTGATCTTAGCCTGATCCTTTGAAGTCCAAAAGAACATACTTCCCACATAATTCTGCAAGCAGCATTTTAGAACATATAATTTTGTGGATTCAACTTTTTACAACAGAGTCAAAGTTAAAGGCAAACTGGTTTTCCAGTTCTTCTGGAATAGCTGTGTCAATTAAACTCGCTGAACTCCTATTAGTCAGGGATGACTGAACTTCTTTATCTCTGGCTTACCTCATTTCTTTAGCAGACAGATAAGTAATAAAATTATTTATAGGTTTAAAGTACAATACTTGCATAGTCCATAAAATACATTTTAAAATCCCAATAAAGGGCAATATTTCCCAAAAACAAACACATAGTCATTGTATTTATTCTTACTGTTCTTCTGTAATTCGGAAAGCTAGCACAGGGATGGCTCACCACCACAGGTGCTCTGTAAAGTAGATTGATGGATATGATAAACTAATTAGTCATTGGGGATATGAATAGTGATTAATGGCCCTGAAATACGAATTTCACAAAGGCTTCTCTTCCTGTTACGAGTATCTTAATCAGCACATGTGTAAGCATCTTTTTCAATGTCATGCTCTTGCAAACCTGAAGTTGACCCACACAGGTTATTCCTGAATTCTTTTCAGCTAATGTAAACTTAATCTTTACATGCTTTTCCTAGAGGGAAAAGAATTGCTTTCCCATCTGTGTAGTATAGCCTCATCAGTGTAACAAGAGTATTTCTCTCTGTTCCAGGGAGGTGCCTATATGACTTGATTATTCTATAAACAATCTGGCTTATGCAGTCATATCTAGTTTATAAGACATCCTATACTCTTTACGTACTCAAGAGACTCTGGCAATTAAAAGTGTTGTACCTGAGCTATAGAGTGGGATGAGGGGAACAGCTAAGGGAAAGTATTTATTAAACAGAAATATCCAGCTTAATATTGTGATTAATTGCTCATTTTTTTCCATCTCTTGATTTCTTCATGATATTGGCTAACAGCAGCGATGGCAAGTATATGACACCATCCCTGCCTCCTTTCCTTTCTCCTTCCCTCCAAACGTGGCAGACACCACAGTACTGTTTTACATTGAACTCAGCCTCAGGGTCATTTCCCACACAATTCTCTAGGCAAACACGACCAATTGGTGGGAGTTGGGAATCACAATCATGGGGTTGAGGATTCTTCCTGCCTTACAGTTTTGTTAATATCTTCCGCTTGCAAGAAAAAGGGCACCTTAGGAAAAGGATGCTTTATTCTATGGATACACATGGATTGAAGTCAGAGAGTTGTTCAGGATCCAAGGCAAGGTAGGACTAGCTGCCCTCCCTGTGGCCCCCCTGTGCTACCTCTCATAGCATGATCTGTGTCTATGTTTTTAATGTGCCCCATTTTCCACTCACTTCCAACCGGCCAATCCTCTCTGTATTCCACAGTCTAAATGCTTCAGAGAAGTAGGATGACATGCTTAGTACCACTGTGTCTGTTATTATGTACAGCTACGGTGCTGGGTCTTTCCATGGGTCATGGATAAGCAGCCCTTGGGTAAGCGGGCCATGGGCACTTATGATGTTTTCTTTCTTTATTTTAATTGTAGTTATCCGGATGTTTCACTTCACGAAAATCGAGAATTCAATACATGCTTATTATGTGCAAGTTTGTTATACTTCAACTAAAAGTTTATTTTTTTAAAAATATTGTGCCAATTCTCTTTTTTGAAGGCTTTATCAAACTAGTACATTAGGAGAATGTCACAGATATTACATATCTTGATTTTAAAGAAGATATCTTTTAAAATCTCTTAAGACATTTACGTGAGCAATTCAGAGATGTGGGCTGGATAGTAGAAGAATTATATAAATTCTTAACTAGTGGAACAACTTGTCCCAAAATAGATGATCAACATTAATCTGAAGATAGATTTCTATCATGATGTGTAAGGGCTTTGTTTAGTATAAAGAGGACATACAGGGCAGTGGCTAAGCATGTGACATCAAGGTCTGGCCTCTTCTGCTTAACAGCTGTGTGACCTTATACAACTTACCTTCTATGCCTCAGTCTTCTTATCTATAAAATGGGTGTGATGGAATCTACAACGTAAGGTTGTTAGGAGTATGAGTGAATATAGGTAAAGGGTTTAGAACAGTAGGCTACTAATATGTGGGTAGAATTCACAGGGAGACAGTGTACTTTATAATTAGATCACCAAATATAAGAGCAAGACAATGACCTGTTAGAAGAAATGTTCCCAAAGGGTCCAGATGAACATCTGTCCGGGATGGTGTAGAGAAATCTCCTCCTTTGATTAGAGGTTAGATTAGATGATCTCTTAAGGTCTAAGATTCTTTGATAGTTTACTTATGCCCTGAATGCCTGAAATTACAATTCTGCTTATGGAGTAATTGATAGAAAAATCTGATTTTATTATACTATAAAACTATAAATACTGTTTTGCAGCTTGTAGAGCCCTCAAGATTAAAGCCAAATAAAACCAAACCAAACCAATAAAACTCAATGACTTGGAAAGATTTTTTTGGTATGTTAATTCACTCTGTTAAATAGCAAGTAAGAGAAATCAAGAACTGTAACATTATTTACCCACAGAGAAGTGATCCCAAAGAGCCAACAGGAAATGCCTCCTACAGCTCCTTGCTGCAACTTTATCTCAAGAGAACATAGGGAAAAATTCTGAAAAGAGGGTCATTTCATTTAAGGTTAAATGATTCCAGGAATGTATAACTACTCCATCTTACATGGAAATATAAAATTCTCAATATTGGTCAAACACAAAATCTACAAGTGGCTTAATAAGTGCATAAATTCTCAAAATTGTATTACCTATTATTAAAAGTATTTATATTTCTAGTTACATTTTTTCTAGCTATAGTCTATTAAGCATTAAGTATTTAAAAACACTGTACTTATAATATACACACAGAAATGTGCACAGATCTTAAGTGTACAATTAAAATGTTTACAAATACACCCATTTAATAAACATCCAGTTAAAACCTGAACATTAACACTGTTTTTGAAATTGATTTTTCTTAACTTGAAGAGAAAAAAATTCATGTTCTGTTCTGGGTATTTGGTTGCATGGCATGTAACTTTAAAAGCAACATGCCCACCTTGGATATCTCCTGGGACTTTCAATACCACTTGTGGTGGGCAAAATAATAGCTCCTCAAAGCTGTCCATGTCCTAATCCTCACAACCTGTGAATATATTTCCTTACACAGAAGAGATTTTGCAGATGTGATTAAATTAGGATTTTGAGATGGGAAGATTATCCTTAACTACTTGAGTGGACCCAATGTAATCACAAGGGTCCTTTTAAGTGAACAAGGGAGGCAGAGAGTCAGAGAAGGAGTTGTGGCAAGGAAAGCAGAAGTCAGAGGGGCCACAAGCCCAGGGATGTGGGCAGCCTCTAGAAATGGGAAAAGGTAAGGAAACAGTTTCCACTCTACTGTAGCCTGAGGAAGGCAGATCTACTGATAACTTTTTTAGAAAATTGAGACCTATTTGACATATAACATTATATTCCTTTCAGGTACACAACACAATGATTCCATATATGTATATATTACTAAATGATCACAATAACTGTAGTTAGTATCCATAATCATACATAACTACAAATTTTTGTGTGTGATACCTACATCGCTATTTTGATTTCAGCCCTGTGAAATCCGTTTCAGACTCTTAACCTCCAAACTATAAGATAATACAATTGTGTTGTTTTTAGGCCACGAAGTTTGAGGTGATTTGTTATAGCAGCAATAGGAAACTAATACACCATCTATAATCTGGTGTATCTGTGCTCAGATTCATGTATCCTATTCCCTATTTAATAACTTCATGTGGCTATCTCATAGGCATCTGAAACATGGCAAACTAAAACTACTTTTAACTCCCCAAACCTGGTCACTCCCCCAGCTTTTCTCATCTTGGTCAATGTCACCAATCACCCAATTACTAATGGCAGACAGCTAGAAGTCATCCTTATTTACTAAAGTTAAATAGGCTCTTGGGAGAGGGGCGGGAAATGACAGAAAGTAAATACCTAATCCGTAATTAAGTTTCATCAACTCCACTTCCAAACTAAATCTCATATTTATCCACTTTAATTTTTTCACTGCCGCCATTTTTAACAATTGATTTTATTTTATTCTCTTTAATATGAAATATGTGCATATACTACAAAATACAAAAGATAGTATAAACAGGAATTTAGTGAAAAGTCCATCTTCTCCCAGCCCTATCAGACATAATCAGTGGTACCATATTGTTATATATCCTTCCAAAGGCTTTTTTCACTGCTACAGTTCTTGACTCCCATTCAATCCATTGTCCACACAGTAGTCAAAGTGATATTTAAAAACGAAATCCGATGGCACTTCCTCGCACAAAACCTCCTTTTGTGGCTGATGTGTCCTTTTAGTGACTCCAAGCTAGCTTCAGGGGAACTAACAGTTAATAAGTCTTATGCAAATGAGAGCTTTGTCATTAATTGAAGTACATTAAGTGCATTTTTTGATTGGATCTGATATTCACCTTACAGGAAGAACTCTCAAAGTTGTTAGGCTGTTTAAACAGTTTCTCCTGCGGTATATTTAATGGTTGTAAAAATGTTTTATCACCAACTCAGTTTCTTATCCACGGTGACTCAGGAATTTGAAAAGATCACTATAAAGTCTTCATCGGGAGCTGCGTGAGCCTTTTGCCACCACTTTTTCTGCCACAGCCTTGTTCTTCTCTGACGTACCCCTGGGGCCTGGACTGGGTGGGGTTTCCCTCAGGGGAGGCCGAGGCGGAGTTCATTTTAAGGATCAGCTAGTATCTGCCTTGCACTGGTTGTCAGGAAAACTCACTCAGACAGGGTTCTGGAGTGGCGCAACTCAAGAGAGGGCTCTGGGGTGGACCCGCTACAAAGGTGTTGTTTTGGTCATAGCCTGTGAAATGACTGAGTGAATGGAAGGCGTAAGAAATTCCATCTTGGGTGCAAGGCCAAAACAACTAGCGGGGGGGGGGGGGGGGGCGGGGGAGCTAGTGTGGCTGGAGGCGGAGAACGACCCGGAGCGAAAACACACGCCCGCAGGACCAGTAACGCCACGACCACAGAAAGCGCTCGACCCGCCCCGCCTCCCCTAGAAACCGTTTCGGAAGGGGGTGGGGCGCGGATGAACACAGCCAATCACGGATTCCTCTCGGGTGACGTAAGGCGCACTCGCGGATTCGGTGCTCGGGATAGGGGTGCAGGGGCACTGGGGTCGAGCGACGAGTCATCGACCCGAGGGGCCGAGTAGCGGAAGCCCGGGGGGCGGGCTGTTGCCCGGCCTCCTTTCTGGCTCTACCTACGTCTCACCCTCGAGGCGTGGCGGAGGCCTGGGCGGCGGCGGCGGCGGCAGCGGCGCGGGAGGGAGCCCTGGACCTGCGTCCGGTGAGAGTCGCGTATTAGCCAGGGTCGGAGGGGGCGCGCTTGGGGAGAGCATCCTCCCGGCCTCTTAGGGCCTCCTCCTCCAGCCCCAGCCGGCGGCTTAGCACGGCACCACGCCCCCAGGCCCGCACCCATCCCAGGCCTCGCCCTGTGCCCCGCGGGCCTATCTGCCAGGGCCCCTCTGTAGTCCCGTTATGGGCTCCACCTTGTAGCGGATGGAGCAGACAAGTTCAGTGCAGCCGGGCGAGTTGGGGCGGGGTGGTGGTGGTGGTAGAGGGAGGCTCTGCTTGACTATCCTCACGGGCAATGCTGTCCAGTAAGGAAACAGGCTGTTCCGAACCACAGTGAGTGTACTGTTAACCGAGAGGTGCAAGAGAGAGTAGAGAGTTTACTTGGCAGGCAAGTTGCCCTGGGGTATAAAGGTTGAGCTAGAAGCTACTTTGAAGGTCCGCACCCAACCCTGAGCACCTTCTGAGTCTGGGCTTCCTTGGAAGTTGGGTATGCGTTTATTCCCCCACCCCCAATCCTGAGCACACTTGTAAAATTGTTAGAGGATGAAAAAGTATTCTTTGCTCTTCTGATAGAGAAGAGGGATGGGGTACAGCTTAGTATTATAGATAACAGGTTAACCCAACTATAGAAGCTCTGGAAGAAGCCAAACCGAGGTACGGTGTAGCTCAGGAATAGGATTCTGAATTTCAGACCACTTTTATATAGCCCCTTCTTTTTTCTGTAAGTCTCATCCCCTCTGCATTGAAGGAAGAGTGACACACAGTAGTCCTCCCTTATCCACAGAGGACACGGTCCAAGACGCTAGGTGGATGCCTGAAACCAACAGATAGTGCCAAACCCTATAATATACACTGTTTTTTCCTCCTATGCATACATACCTGTGATAACGCCTTTTCCATTTAACTAAGCACTTAGGCACTGTGGCTGTAACTTGGCAGTTTGAGGTGTGACAGTAAAACTAGCACAAATTTTTTTCTGCTTCACAATTTCACCTATAGAAGATTCTTTCTTACTGTAGATCTTAGCAACGTCTGCATATGATTTTTTTTTCTTATTAAGTTGAAAACCTTCACTTTTCACTTAAAGAAAGCACTTTATGGCTTCTCTTTGCCACACCTGAATCGCCAACATCACTCCTCTCTGGGGCTACTGTTAAGTAAAATAAGGGTTACTTGAACACAAGCAGTGTGATATTGTGACAGTTGATTTGATAACTGAGATGGCGACAAAGTGATGGGGAGCGTACAGCATGGGTACTCTGGGCAAAGGGATGATTCACATCTTAGGAGGGACAGTGTGAGATTTTATTATGCTACTTAGAATAGCATACAGTTTACACTTATGAATTATTTATTTCTGGAATTTTCCATTTAATAGTCTCAGACCGGGGGTAACTGAAACTGCAGGAAGTGAAATCTCGGATAAGATGCAGGGGAGGACTACTTTATCATGTTCTCATGGCAGGACCAGGAACAAGGAAAGTTCTTTTCTCACTCATGGATGTTTATGAAATGAACAGACACAAGGCAAATACTGGATGTGGGCAGTATCCTGAATGCTCGGTTTGATTTTTGGTTCTGGTAGCCATTAACTGACTTGGGGCATCAAAATTATTTTTCTTTGTACCTCAGTATGCCCATCTGTAAAATGGTGCTAATAAGATAGGACTGTGAGGATGAAATGAGTTGGTATGTCTAAAGCTCTTACTAGCACAGTGGTTGGCACCTCAGATGTGCTTAGCAAATGTTTACTGTTAACAGCTTCCAGGGAGAAAAACTACATGGTTGGGAACAAAGATGTGAAGACTTTTTGCTATTAACCTTATGTGAATGTACTTCCTAATCAAAAAATAAGTTAAATTATTATTTAAAAAGAATTCTCCACGTAAAAAGGCATTTTACCATTATTTTCTTCTTAAGATTTACCTTCTTTCCTTAAAAAAAAGTTTTGACCTAAGTAACTTTGTATTTTTCATAGTTTATTTATATGGCTAGCTTACTCTGAGTTTGGGCAGGATAATCTTTGAGTTACCTGGTAAATACTAACCATTTTAGTATTGTCAGATGGAAAGTTTACTGCTCTTTTAAAATAAGTGCATATTGACCAATCATGAATGATTTGCTTTGCCACACCTAGCAAACTAAATATCACCAACAATTTATTCAGCCTAAATTTAAAGATGAGTGGAAAAAGGATTTTGTACAAGAACACTTATGACAACCATTTTTAGAAAAATATTTTTGTCTCTTTGATGATTAGGTAAGGCTTAGATCTTATGACTACAGTAGGTCCTTGAATAACATCATTTAGTTCAACATCATTTCCTTATAATGAGATGCTTTAGGCATTTAACTCTTGTTTATATCAATTAGCCCATGGTAAAAGTGGTTTTGCTTCCCTTAAAGTTGCAGAACTAATCAACAATGTTAAGTGAGCACTTACTATACAACTCTCTTGATAGAATGCTCATTTCATTATCTTATAAATGCTTTCCATTGGGTGGAATTAGCTTTTACTGGAGATTGCAAATTCAGAATGGGCCTCATGATGGACAATTTGTGTGAGCACAGAAGTTCTAGCCTAAGAGAGATGAGGTGCCTACAGGAGAGGGCTACTGATGGGATTTCCACTAAGTCTCAGAGTTTACTGTAATTTAAAGGGCAGCTCCCCTTTTATTGACTCCCTTACTCAAGCTTCTTTGGATTCCTGAATGCAAATTCTAAATTTTGATACACTTCCTGAAAGATATGCATTGAGGTCAGTCCAGGAAGTGACATTTTATGTTGATATAAAGAAGTTTAAAATGCTCCATAAAAGGGCTGGCCTGGTGGCTCAGGCAGTTGGAGCTCCATGCTCCTAACTCCGAAGGCTGCCGGTTCGATTCCCACATGGGCCAGTGGGCTCTCAACCACAAGGTTGCCGGTTCAAGTCCTCGAGTCCCACAAGGGATGGTGGGCTGTGCCCCCTGCAACCAACATTGAACACGGCACCTTGAGCTGAGCTGCCGCTGAGCCCCCAGATGGCTCAGTTGGTTGGAGCACGTCCTCTCAACCACAAGGTTGCAGGTTCGACTTCTGCAAGGGTTGGTGGGCTGTGCCCCCTGCAACTAGCAACGGCAACTGGACCTGGAGCTGAGCTTCGACCTCCCCAACTAAGACAACTTAAAGCTGAACGGCACCCTCTGCAACTAAGATTGAAAGGACAACTTGACTTGGAAAAAAGTCCTGGAAGTACATACTGTACACAATAAAGTCCTGTTCCCCTTCCCCAATAAAAATCTAAAAAAAAAAAAAAAGTTAAAAAAAAAAAAGCTCCATAAAAGATAATCTCTTATCCCTTAACCCCTGATTTTTACTTTTTGAATGGAGGATATAGAATGGTGGAGGGATGGGTGGGCAGAGGAGTTGAGCAACGGTATATGTCTGTATGGTAGGGCCACAGTGCTCAGAGGCAGGCAGCAATAGGGTGGGGTGATGAGGAATGAGGTTATGTGAAGGCTTTCCAGAAGAGGTGACACTGAGGCTGAGTTTGAAGGATGAAGAAGAGTTGAGGCAAGAGGGAAAGGAAGTTTTAGGTGTAGGTACTTGCATCTAGAAAGGTACAGATATGGAGACTCACTGATGGAACTGCAGGCAGTTCGGTATGGCTTTGGCACAGAGTAAGGGTGACTGTAGTTAGGGCAGAAATAGTTAGAAGGTTGGGCTAAGTCCAAATCAGCAATTTGGACTTTATCCCTAGGTGGTGTATCCTGATAATCAGATTTATGAACTTTGGTAAGGTCACTCTGAAAATTTGTGGGAGGTAGGGAAAAGCTAGAGACCGGTAAACCACTTCGATAACTGTTATAATAGTTTAGAACTAAGATGAGGGATCCCAATAGGGGATGTCCTGGTGGGGATGGAGAAGAAGAGAGAGATTTGAAAGATATTCAGCAGCCTTGTAGCTCAGGTGGTTGGAGCGCCGTGCTCCTAAGGCTGAGGTCGCTGGTTCGAGGGAGTTGAACTAAATCAATAATTCTCAACGTTTTCAATAATCTGTAATGTTGGGATCAATTATGAGGTATGGCAAGTAGTTTCTAACTAAGAATAAAGAGCTGACGTTGCTTGCCTTTTAAGTGGGAGTTGATTTGTCACTCTTTCTTAATTGCATTCTAGTATATTAAGTGTGAGAGAAAGGGGTGGAGTTATAGTTAGTCTCATGGAGTTTCATAACTCTGGACATACCAGTGGCTGTGTCACAGAAGTGAGGGTGAAATAAAGTTAAGACTCACTATACTAAATGGTGGGTAAGGCCTTACAATTGCAAAGTTGTATTTTTTATCTAGGACCTACCATTCTGACCATAAATAATTTTTATTTTTGCAATTTCAGGAACTCTATTTTAAGGACCTTTCAAAAAGAAAAAAACAAGTCATGGAGAAGAATGGGAATAACCGAAAGCTTCGAGTTTGTGTTGCCACTTGCAACCGGGCTGATTATTCTAAACTTGCACCGATCATGTTTGGCATTAAAACGGAGCCTGAGTTCTTTGAACTTGACGTGGTGGTACTTGGCTCTCACCTGATAGATGACTATGGGTAAGATGAAAGCATTATCTTATATTCTTTATTGTATGGGGTACTGGAGGGAGCTTGGATCTAGGAACCACATGGACCTAGCTTCAAATCCCAGTTCTACCACTTAGTTTTTATGTGGCCTTAAAACCTATGGTGGAGTAAAAACCCATGTTGTAGGTTATTGTGAAGAATAGAAGAGGTGGCGGGTTAGCTCAGTTGGTTAGAACATGGTGCTGATAACACCAAGGTTGTGGGTTCGAGCTCTGTATGGGCCACTGGGAGCTGCGCCCTCCTTAAAAGAAAAAAAATGGAGATAGTGATATAAAGGATTCATTACAGTAATGCTGCCTAATAGATGCCTGATAAATGACAGCTATTAATGTTATTATATTCAGGAGAAATACCACTTATATATTGTGTGATATAATAATGTGATTCCATGTAATCTGTTTTGTGAGTTCTAATGGTAATTCTACATTAAAACTGGTATATAGAGATCAATAGTATATAAAGTAGGGGATATGGAACACGATTTTAAAAATCTAATTGACCTACAAGATAAAGTAGAATGTTGTATTGATACTTATTTTGGTGACGTTAGGTTTGTTATTGATCGGAGCTGAAATATGAAAGATGCAAATTGGGAAATCCTTGAGAGAAAATATATAAACCAAAGATGAACATTCATTTTGTTATATGTAATAAAGTGGCATTTAGTGCACCCTTGTGGCATGAAAATGTTAATGCAGCCTCCAAAGATGGTCAAAAATACACAATATTAAATATGAAAGAAGCTTGTGTTAAAGTAAAATTCTTTTTCAGACTGTTCTTTAAAAATGAGATAATAACAGCAAAAACAAATAAATAAAAACCTGCCTCCAAAAACCAATTTAGCAATTTCTTTTAACAAAATACTTAGAGAAAAAATTTATAGTTAGCTCAAAAATTCATAGATTTAAAAAATGTGAAATGAATTCTGGCTAAGAAAACCCACTTGGGTTTCCTTACATACATAGGACAAAGATAGGATGAAATAGAAAAGAAATTTTAGTTAGAACCTGAGATGAAAGTCTAAGTGGATTCTTTTACTTCTATGAGAAAATTGACAGAAGACTAGTGGAAGAGATGCTCTCAAGGAAATTGTGGTACATTTCTTATTTGCCCTTCACAGTAGTTAAGGGTGGAGAGGTGGTATTTTCTGGTGACACTTAAATAGGAAATTTGACTTGTACTTAATGGGAATGTATGTTTAAAGTACATTCTTTTTTTTTTTTTTTAATTGGGGAATGTTGGAGAACAGTGTGTTTTTCCAGGACCCATCAGCTCCAAGTCAAGCCCTTGTTTCACTCTAGTTGTGGAGAGTGTAGCTCACTGGCCCATGTGGGAATCGAACTGGCTACGTTGGTGTTATGAGCACTGTGCTCTCACCAACTGAGCCACCCGGCTGCCCCTTAAAGTACATTCTAACACAAGAAATTGGTTGCTTCCGGGGAGAGGAATTGGATGACTGGAAAACAAAAGTGAGAAGGTAGCCTTTTCACTGTATAGCTTTTTATATCTTGAATTTTAAACCACATGAATGTATTATCTATTTTAAGAAGACATTAAACCAACAGAAAAAGTAACTTTCCTACTTCAACTACTTGGATATTTTTTTAAAAACAGCATTTTTATACTCTTAAGAATTGAGCTAAAAAAGGAAATCAAATACTAACAGACTACTTAGAAATTCATTTGTTAATTTATTTATTCAGCAATTTTTAAGAGTCTAGGGGTGTTTCTAAACATCCTACAATGCACAGATCGACCCTCCACAAGGATCTACTCGGCCCAAAATGTCAGTAGTGCTGAGGTGGAGAAAGCTTGCTCTATGGTGTTTTCCCCACAAAAATGTGAAAAACATGATTGGAACAATGCTGGTTTTTGGTCTGACAGTTGGCTTAATCATTAGCTAAGTGACTCACTCCCTTACATTAACCTCAAATAGATGGGATTCAAATTCATGCTTAGAATTGCACATTACTTCATGACTCCAGGACTTGGCACTGCAGGATTGCTTGGGAATTTTAAAGTCATGCGTGCCAAAATCTGTACTGTCTGTGTGTGCGTGCACACGCATGCATCTCTCTCTCTCTCTCTCTCTCTCTCTCTCTCTCTCTCTCTCTCTCTCACACACACACACACACACACACAAACTTATCACAAACAGAGTGCCCTGCAACTGGTGCTCATTACATTGTGAAGACTGGGTCTCATACCAATCGGTTACTCAGAGGGGGTTAAAATGACTTAGAATCAGAAGGATTAATATCCTAATTATTAAAGGAAGTTGCTCTGGCTAGAAAGTAAAAATAAAAAACAAAGTGGAAAATTCAGAATAAGGCTGTGAAACATGCTAACTAATTATGGAGGTGGGAGTGTCTTCTTGGGAGGGATTCAGAAGGTTTTAAGCCGAGTTGACTCTACCATAGAATAGGTGTCTTGAACATGATTATGGTGCATAACTTTTGTATCTCAAGACATCACTAGAAGATATTTGGTGTGTACACAGCTGTCTGAGCGTTTTCTGCTGGAAGAGACATGGTAGGGGGATTATCAGCAATGGAAAAGCTGCGGAGAAAACTTAAATCCCTCAAGGATCAGATTCCCTCTGATGATGAGAAAGCTAAGTTTGAGAGCTGCTGGTCATGTTTCTTTATACTTTTAGTATGCAACAGCACAAAGAAAAGAAGTAAAGAATCAGAAAACAAATAAAAATGGATAAATCATTGAACTCATTTTCATCTAAGAATGATCCTTCCAAATTAGAGACAGGTTATTTAAAAGGGGAGACGTACTATTAGTAAAGATGAATAAGAGAATTGGTTGTGGTGGTATGGGTCCCATGAGGACCTACTGCTGTGAGGAGGTCCATGTAGGGACCTGGGACAAATGCACTGGATCAAGTCCACCTCATTTAGAGACTATAGTGATGGCCTCCTTTTGTTATAGTCCCATGGTTTTTGAAAATGTTCAAATTTGGCAGCAGTTCAAACTAAATACTTAAAACATGTTTGGCCAAACAGAATTTAGTTTAAAAATAAACTCATTATGGTTTAATTCATACTTGAGCACATTCTTAAGTATATCTAGTGTTATGGAACATAGCGTTGTTTTGTTTTTGAGATGCTGTTTCAAGGGGATTCTGATTCTGGCTCCTGAAAGACTCATGGTCAGGTATGGACATTCTGTAGGAGAGACAGTCTCAGAATTAAAGCTATGTTGCATGAGCTGTCCATCAGAAATAGAACTGAAATCCAGGTCCTTCAGCTAATAAAGAATCATTTATGCTCAATTGAAATATGTATTCAATTACATTCTGCCTCCATTAAAAGAAAAAGATTGTCTTTATTTACAGGCAACATCATGGCTTATATAAGAAAATCCAACAGAATCTATAAAATAGATTCCTGTTAGGGCATCCATATGATGTAAAATGATGTATGTAAAGAATCCTTCATGATCTGAGAAAATATAGTGTTAAGTGAATTAAGTAGATTACAAAATTGTATGTATAATGTGTTCTCAACCATGTTAAAATATTATGCATAAAATGGCTAGAAAGAAAATCAAAATGATAACACTGATACTGTTGAGTGGTACGTTATGGATGATAATCTAGTATTTTCCAAATTTTAAATAATAAATGTATTATATATTTGGGGAAAAAAATATCTTTTAAAATCTCGTGACAGGAAAACTTTAAAGCATTGAGAATTGCTGTTGTTTACTGAAGCAGGAAACAGACTTGAAACTACATTTCACAGCCAATTTAATGCTGTAAAACCTACATTTTCACCCCAATCAGAATTATGCTCCATTAATGGTACCATACAAAGAGAATTCAGATGATAATTTCCATCATTCAGCGATTTATATTATAGTGACATGACGGGTGTCCTGGTTCCCTACTATTTTTTAAATGAGCTTTGTTTTTATAAGTAACATTATTTTCTGTTAAGTAACACATTTCTTTTTATAAATTTATAAAAAATAAAAAGAAAGAAAAAAGTCGTGACCACTGTAAAATTTGGTCTTTTTTTCCTAACAAAAATTCTCCCTCAGACGTGTTTCCCTCCATGCACTCAGTGAGAGCAGCACAAGTGAGACAGACCTCCAAGACACTGGATGTGTATGTCTTGACCTGGTGGTGGCTACAGGGTACGCAGGTAGACAGATTACCAAGCGATCTATACATTTATGGGCTGGACTTTTAATTTTTCTGCTATACTTCAACTTATTTGTTGAACAAGGACATTTTATAAAATATTTCTTCCTTCAGAACTGATATTAGATTGCTTTTCTCATGCTCTTATGGCCCTATATTTAAGAACATTCTATCACATTTTTATTTCTCTCCTGCTTTAGAAATACGTACCGCATGATTGAACAAGATGATTTTGACATTAACACCAGGCTTCACACGATTGTTCGAGGGGAAGATGAGGCAGCCATGGTGGAGTCAGTAGGTCTGGCGCTCGTGAAGCTGCCAGATGTCCTTAATCGCCTGAAGCCTGACATCATGATTGTCCACGGAGACAGGTTTGATGCCCTGGCTCTGGCTACTTCTGCTGCCCTGATGAACATCCGGATCCTTCATATTGAAGGTGGGGAAGTCAGTGGGACCATTGACGACTCTATCAGACACGCCATCACGAAGCTGGCTCATTATCATGTGTGCTGCACCCGAAGCGCAGAGCAACACCTGATCTCCATGTGTGAGGACCACGATCGCATCCTGTTGGCGGGCTGCCCTTCCTATGACAAACTGCTGTCTGCCAAGAACAAAGACTACATGAGCATCATTCGGATGTGGTTAGGTACGGATCGGACTGTATTCAGTCTGACAGCTGTGTGTGTCAGTGTTGGGTATGTTTCCGTCCTTCCAGAAACGACTGTGTATAGAATATTCCATCTGCAATCAGAAGGCTAAGGTTTTAGTTCATAGACTTCGCCCTATGATACGACTTTACCTCTCAGACTTTTTCTGTAAAATAGGCTTAAGGGATTGAATTTTTTAAATCTATGTTATATTTATACAATGGAATGATTTTAATCCATTAAATATAATGTTACGGGTATTTAGTTACAGAGATAGATCCTGACATAGCAAAAGGGGACAAAAAAGCAAGCTACAAAATTTATATATATGCCATTTTTATGAAAACGACAACATAATGGGAAGTTTAAGGAAGTATGTATACCAAGTCATTTATAGTATTTGATTCTGGTTAGGATTACAGGTGTTTTTGTTTTCCTTTATTTTGCTTTGTAGTACAATGAAAAATTTATTTTTAATTTTAACACCATTCTTACGTGATTATTGAAATACTCAGATGAGATAATGAATGTTGAAAGCAGTTACTAAACCTTAAGCACTTATTAAAAGGGATTATGATGATTATTATTGAAAAGCAAAAGTCATAGTTGTACTATTAGAGTTTGTTATCTCTGTAAATAAGCCTTAAGGTCTGAAATCCTCAGTGTTCAATGATCTAGCTTCCTAGAAATTACTTTTTGCTAATCAGAGGCAAAGAAAAGAGGTTTACAAACAGAATTTCATTTGGTTAATTTATAGTGAGAGTACTATCTAGAGGACAAATCATGAGTAATCATCTATGTAGGTATTTGGGACTCTCCTTTTTAAAGAGGTAGACTACTGAATAATGAAGTTAATGAAGGTAAATTGTTTTGGTGATTGTGTATATTTTAAATCAGATCACATTAGTACAGGAAAGGAGTCAGGCTTTCCTACTACATAAGTTAATCCATTCTATATATTTCTTATTCTTGGACAGATTTGTACTTATCAGGGAACCTGTCTAGATAACGCTGGTGGAACAAACTTGTCTCTTTAGTCTCCTTTTTGTATACTTCTAAGTAAACACTCTTGCATTCTGTTCTGATTATGCTGTTAGCTACATATGTATTCTGAAAAACTTTGTATATGTGAAACACTTGTAATGAATAGAAATATAACCCTTGTAAAGCAGAATGCAGCAAGATTGTACTTGTAGAGCTTACAGTTCTATTGGGAACCACTTAAGCAGTTTCTTTGTGAAAAGAAGGATAACAAAATAGCGAAAAGTAGATTTTTATAAGCCAGTGGGGGAGACTGGGGGAGGACAAAACGATGAGCCCAAGCCACCTACTCTGGCAATACTACGTTGTGTGCAAAGCCTGCACCTGCTTCTCGACCTGCAACTTCTGATGTTATCACTCTGCTTCCAGGAATTGGGTGGGCCACTCAGAACACGCAGCTTTGTAACCAGAACATTAATAAATAGCAGTCCAAATAAAAATTTAGCAAAGTTAAAATAAACATGTTAAATTCCCAATAATGAAAGAAATACCACAGTAAATATAGAACTTTACAACACGAAACAAAATGAAAGTACTGTAACGCAAAGGGTTGTGTGGAAGGGATGAAGCTTCTGAGTTCTGGAGACAAAGGCAGAGTGATAATGTCAGAAGTTGCACGTGGAGAAGCAGGGGTAAGCTTTGCACAAAATGTATTATTGCCAGGGGGAGAGGGCTCCAGCTCATTGTCCTGTTTTTTCTTTAAAAAACAAAATATTTTGCTATCTTGCCATCCTTTTATGAAGAAACGCTTAAATGGCACCATAATAGAGCTCTAAATTACAAAGTCCAATCCTGCTGCATCATATGGTTATTTTGCATTATAATGGTACAAATGTTTCTTAATCACACTTAAAGGAGAAGAGAAATGACAAGTGGAAAGCTTTCATGGAGTCAACTGCTGGCATTTTTCTTCCTCTTCACCTTCCACGTGCCCCTTAGCAATCAGTTGTAGCAATAGCTGTGTATGAACCTGTGCACGGAACTGCAGAAGCTCTATAACATCCTCACTCCCAAAGAAAAATTGCCACCAAAAAACCAAAAACACGACGATCAGAGAGATTTAGCCCGAAAGTGTTCTCAAGACAGAGTACATGGGCACACTGAACCAAGAGAAAGAATGTGGGGTGAAGGGGCCCGGTGACAAGTATTGTTATTTCTCCACAGCTTGTTGCATACATTTACGTTAAGGTTCTTTGTGTTCAGCTGTGGGGAATCATGTATGAATAACTCAACTACTGCATTAAAGGCTGACATCATTCCTCTATTTACCAGTCACAGATGAGCTAATTCACTTTATAGAAACATGCATTACAGTGGGACCAACTTGTATCTGTAGTCAGATTGCAGCATATACGTAATATTTCCAAGTCCTTTACAGTGCAGACACCTTTTATTGCTATTTCTCTCTCCATAGTTTCTAATGGCTCTGATCTGTATCTAGTGAGTTACCTAAATTTATGTTGATCTCATTATTCTAGATTTCTGTTTCTGATAGATTATTTTAGGTCTTTAGTTCTTTTTCCTACTTTGTACAAAATTATAGTAATTATATTCCCCTGACCCGGAGTTTAGAACATAATATTGGAACCAATAATTTTTTTAAATAAAATTTTAGAGCCTATAGTCTTTTAAATAAAATAATTACTGAAGATTCTTAGTAAAAATTCTCTGTTACCATGAAATCATAAAAAATAACTGCTACTATTTGACTTTGGAAATTAACGATAAATTTATAGTTTCATGATAAAGTTGATCATTAAAATTAATATCACAAAGAAAAATATTCTTTCATTAAAAATAAACAAATGGAGCTCATTTTCAGTTTTATGGGATAATACAGGCTCTGTTGATGAATGTTTTGTGTCATTTGGCATAGCACTGCCCATCTGAACCATTTACATTTTACATGTTTGCTGAGGAACTGTTTTTGGGATCCCAGCCTGGTGATAAGTGAAGCCTTTCTAGTCCTGTGAACAGAGTTAGAAACACTTGCCATTTGTTGAATCTGGTGGGTGGTGGTCTGGGGAAGCACCTATGTGTTATATGAAGTGTATTTAATACTCACAATCCCTACATGTCCTAATTTGTAACATATTAATATTGCTGATAATTCATTAGAAACACTAGTTAAAAAGTGGGAATATTTGCATTTTTCTACTGCTTTGAAATATTTTGGATTTTAAAACAGTTTCTGATTTCTGCTACTTAAAGTTATATGTTTTGTTTGTGGTAGCAAGCCCCTTTGTAAAATGTTAAGTTTGCTGAATCCTTGGACTTGTTGCTCTAAATTCTTATCATTTGAACCTAATTTGGCTGCCCTGCTTAGAATGTGACAAACTGTTTTTTCTGTAGAATTTTTAAAAGCACAGACTGTGTGGGGTCTGATTTTTAGAATTTGCTTCTTTCTCCTTTAAGATTCTTCACTAATGAGCAATGTGCTTTTTCTTTAAACAGGTGATGATGTAAAAGCTAAAGATTACATTGTTGCACTGCAGCACCCTGTGACCACTGACATTAAGCATTCCATTAAAATGTTTGAGTTAACCTTGGATGCACTTATCTCGTTTAACAAGCGGACCCTAGTTCTGTTTCCAAATATTGATGCAGGTAATTGAACTTGAAAATGAAAGTATGCCACCTACCTTTTCCAGTTTTATGTTTCTATTATGTCTTGTTTTGACTGCCTTATCTTGCTCATTTTATCAGGGAAGGCCACTCTGCTCTGAAATGTATTCCAGTTTTCAAAGGATCATCAATTTTGCAGTAGATCAAAGAGTTTGTAATGTTTTTGTCAAGTCTAATAGACAATAGGAAAAAAATACTAAAAAAAGACCTCTCTAATCTTCTCTCTAGTTTCATGTTTAAATCTCTAACAGTTTCCACCAATGAGAAAATGCAATAGTCAAGAGACATAAACCTTAAAAGTTGAAAGCGTGTCTTTAGGAAAACAGTGACCCCACTGACCACAGTAAAATAGCCACTAGTGTTGTTTTTGGCTCTCTCATTTATGTTAGCTATACCTTAACGTCACCCTGAGCTTAAACAGGTTAGACCTCGAGTCCCTAACCACTTGATCTTCAAGCCTGACCTGGCTGATCAACTACTTCCTGGTGGATGATATTGTTCTTTGGTGCTTCTGACACCTTAGCCATGTTAAGGGGGATATGAGATATAAATGACAAGTGCCAGAGCAGGGCCTGACACTGAGGAATTTTCAAATACTGGTTATTATTAGCTGACACCAGTCACTGCTGAGCTCTTAGGCAATTTTTAGTAAAGGAGGCAGGACTCCTCTGCAATGTTAAGATGTTACCATCTTACTCTGAAAGAATCCCTCTCTTAGCGTTTCTTGAATAATCTTTACTATTAGGGGAAAGAAAGTAGGGTGTTAATTGAAAAAAAAAATTAAGAACCCACAACACAGATTTTGTCCAGGGAATTTATCAAGTATTTCAAAAACCTTAGTATTTATTATTTTCTAATCCTTTAAAGTTTTGTATAAATATTTGTAATGTAATTATATATCTTTCAATATTCATTGTCAATGATATTCTGTTTGTAATATACTTTCCTGATTGTATACACTTTAGATTTGAGATATTTTCCCCCTCTGAAAGTAAAGGGTCCCAGGAATGCCGAATTCATACCTACCACTCATCTCTCCTCCTCACAGGGTTTTTGATAAAATATACATAAGGAACAAGAGGGAAGTAAGAACCAAGGCATCACTTTATTGTCTGGCTTACTGCCCAGCTCCCTAATGTAGAGCTCGCTGAGAAACAAGATTAGGACCTGTTGATTAGGCGTAAGGCAAAAGAGAAGCCTTCAACTGAGCCCAAATCAGAGCCTTGGAAGTAGCACCTTCTTGCATTGCATGTACCACAATAACTGTAGGCAACAACTGGTGTGCTCTGCAGGGAGCAGTGGCCAGGCCTGCACTCAGGAGTAGACCCAGAGTCTATTGCCTGCCTCACCACAGAGAGGTTAGAAGGAGAGAACACTGCATACCCAGCTTCTGTTAAATCAGTGGCTCTTACCCTCTGGGGAATGCAGTGTGGTTGCTATTCTGCCTTCTGACCAACCAGATTAGCAACTTGACCTCCCCTGGTAGCTAGGAAAGGGTGAGCAGAGAGGCAGGCAGAGAGGCATTAAATGTTCCCTCTTATATCTGTAACATCTTTTAAAACCATGCATTTAAAATATCAGCCACAGTATCAGAATCTGTCTGTATTTTCTTGGAGCTTAGTCCATGTAAGTGGGAGTGCTTTCCTGTTGAGCTGTCTTTCGGGTAAATGTGAGCATAGCCGAGGCAGAGGCTCTCTGATCAGCTTGGTGTGGAGAGCCTGTACCTTTCCATTTAGAACTTGTAGCTTGAGAGAGAGAGACTGTTGACCTGTCTTGAGCCTCTGAATTGTTTAAGGTAAAGGCTTTGCTGGGCATTAATAAAAGGTATTTGTTTTGCTGAGTGCTGTTTGAAAAGTCCCAACTTCTGTTTAAACTTTCTAGATGAGACGAAGCAGAGAGCTGACCAGACATGTAGATATCCATCACTCAGTAATTAAAATTACTATTTCCCTAATAACTGTTGTGAGTTTTTATGGGGAGATTTCTTTAAGTGGGGTTATACTTGCCAATGAAAACTGTTTCTTTATCTCATTAGCCATGTACCAGTTGGTCTTTTTCTTTTTCACAGGGAGCAAAGAAATGGTGCGAGTGATGCGGAAGAAGGGCATTGAGCATCATCCTAATTTCCGTGCCGTTAAACACGTCCCATTTGACCAGTTTATACAGCTGGTTGCCCACGCTGGTTGTATGATTGGGAACAGCAGCTGTGGGGTACGAGAGGTAGGAGCTTTTGGAACGCCTGTGATCAACCTAGGAACACGGCAGATTGGAAGAGAAACAGGTATTTACCTTTGCTTACATTACAACTGACGGCTTAATACATATATACGAATTATTACAAGGTGTGCACGTATCTTTGCCGGCATCCATTTTTATCAGCGAGTGAGTGAATGAGGTTAATGACTATTGTAGCCTAAAATCCATAAATAGCACACAGTGATTACCAAATTTTTTTAGGGCTCTACTTACATTTTTATTGTCTTTGTAGTATTGGTTAGAGCTAAGAGTTTCTTAGTTAATTGTGGTCTTTGGTGGCTGTGTTTAAGAGAGAACGTGGTTGAATGTGTCATCAGTATGTAAATGCTAGTCTTTCATTTTCTGGGCCCAAGAGTCACTTTAGTCAGTACCTTTAGTCAGTTCTGAGTAAGATACCCCCTTAATAACTGAAGTATAAGGAGGATTATTACAACTGAACTTATCCTGTTATTAGCATTAGTTCAAGTTCTAATACTGTACACATGCAAATATATTTCTGTAGCTAATGGAAAAATACATGTACTTCATAGAGAAAGAATTGGACCAGAACAAGATTAGTTCAAACTCTGCTCTTTTTCCTATTCTTCATAACTGCCACCCAAACTTTCTATTATCTTTTAGACCGTCCCCTTTCATCCCCAAAGTATTACTTTGCTCCCTACTTCACAGAGAAAAATAGAAGCCATCAGATGAAAATTCTTTCAACTTCATTCATTCATTAAGAAATGTTTAATAAGCACCTACTATGTGCTAGGCACTGGGATTCAGCAGCAAAATCATTTAAAAAGGACTGAGCTCTAATGTAACTTCCATTCTAGTGGGACAGGAGATAGATGATAGACTGGAAAAAAAAAAGAAAAGAAAAAAAAAATCAGGATTTCCGTGCACTGTGCAGATGTAATGCAAGATAATATATGTGACGGGCTACATTACATTGGATAAGGGAAGGCCTCTTTTAGGAGATGACACTTAAGCTGAGATCTGAATGACAAGGAATCAGCGGTGTGAGGATCGGGGACAAGCAGAGGGAAAAGCCATTGTGAAGACCCTAAGGTAGGAAGAAGCTTGATGCATTTGAGAAACAGTAGGGTTGGTGTAGTTGCAGAGCAGTGGGCAAGAGGAAGGTGATCCAGATGACGTTAGAGGGAGGCAGCCCGAAGCCAGGGTAGATAGTTGGGAATTTTTTCTAAGTAAGATGAGAAGCCATTTAAAAGAGAGGATGGCACGGTATGACTTGCATTTTGGAACCATCACTCTGGCTGCTGTATGGCGAGTGGAATGTGGGGCGTGAGTGGAAGCAGGGACACTAGTTGAGAAGTTAGTTCAGTGCAGATGAGAGATGACAGTGGCTTGGACTACGTGGTCGTAGTAGAGATGGAGAAAAGTTAGATTTGGGGTTTGTCATAATACTTGCTGCTGGTTGGATGTGAGTAGTGGAAGGAAGGAAGTAATAACTCCTAGATTTTTGAATTGAGACGTGGGGGTACTCTTTCTTGATATGGGGACACTGAGGGAGGAGCAGATTTGGGAGGGGGTGGAATTAAGAATTCTCTAGTGGCCTTGTTAAGTTTGAGGTGACTATTAGGCATCAAAATAGAGATGGCAGGTAAGCAGCTAGATAGTTCTAGGGAGAGTTAGAGTTGAAGAAGCAAATTTGAGAGTAATTGGCATATAGATGGTATTTAACTAGGAAATCAGTTCAGCTGCTGTAACAGAGAGACCCAAAATAATAGTGTCTTAAGTAAATTAGATTTTGTTTCTTACTGGTATGGCAGCTCCAAAGTCCTCAGAGACTCAGCCTTCATCTGTCTTGCTGTCAAGTCCACTTTTATCCACATCAGTTTGCTATCAAGTGTACATGTTAGCCATTGGGAAGTGGGGAAGGAGAAGATGTCCCTTCCTTTAAAAGTGCAGCCTGGAAGTTGCAATATTTCTTCACATATCCAATCAGAACGCAGTCACATGGCCACGTCTAGCTGCAAGGGAAGCTGAAGAACAGACTCTTTAGCTGGGTAGTCAAATGCCCATCTAAAAATTGTTATTAGTACAGAGAAAGGATATTGAGGATAATGGCACACTGCCAAAGATGGTGTTTAAAACCAAGGGACTAAATGAGATCACCCAGGGAAAACACATAAATAGGAAAGAGAATGGAGCCCAGGACCAGTCTCTGGAGCTCTTCAACATTTAGAGTTCTGGTGAGGAGGGAAGGCCCATCAAGGAAGACTGAAAAGAAACTGCCAGTGAGGTCGAAGGAAAACCAGGAGCAGGGTATCATCAAAGCCCAGAAAAAAATGTTTCCAGGAGATGGTGTTCAGTGCTACCTAGAGTTCAAATAAGATGTGAACAGAGAATTGAACACTGGATTTGGCAATGTGGCCTTGTGTCAAAAGCAGTCCCTGCACTTTCTGCCTCCACATTTATATAAGCACATGCTCATCCATCCTTTCCTTCTTACCTTCTTTACATTGCAGGGTGTGAGGTGTGGGGTCTTTTGCCTGTCCACTGCTCAGCCTTCTAGAATATGTTCTAAATCACCCCTCCTGCCTTCTCAGGGACCTATCAGTCATCCTTTCTCTTCCATGTATTTTTAGCTTCCTTATCATTTAAACATGCCTATATCTTAAAATCAAAACAATACAAAACAACGCCTTCCTTGACCCACACCTCTTTCCAGCTACCACACTTCTGCTCTTCTCCTCTCAGCCAAGTCTATTGAAAAACATGGCAAGTTCACTGTACTGACTCCTTCACGTTGGTCAGAAAATATATGGAGAGAAAGTGACTGCCTGAACAGCTGACTGGCTAATTGACTAACTGACCAACTTGGCCTAATCAGTTGATCGAACAACCGGCTGAGTAGATGGAAGGGAGGGCAGATTGGAAGAAAATACTAGACTAGATGAGTGACAAGTGGGTACTAGATTAATTTACTTCATTTATTTCAGCAAACATACAAAAACTTGATTTATTCTCTTTGGGAATAAAGGACCCTAGTGCTCTTAAGTATTTCATATCTTGCTGAGAGTGCTTTAAGAGGTGTAAAGTAGAAAAGTTGGCATTTCTCTAAAAGAAGACAACTTACTTGAAGTCCTCCAGGTTTCAGGACTAACAATGAGCATGACACACTGCTAAATTTCTTTATTTTTTGGGTATTCCCACTTCTGAATCATTGCACTGTGTCACTGCATTTACCTAGGGGAGAATGTCCTTCATGTCCGGGATGCTGATACCCAAGACAAAATATTGCAAGCGCTGCACCTTCAGTTTGGTAAACAGTACCCTTGGTGAGTATATGCCCTCTTGTTTAAAAAAGTGATTTAAAAGGGGAGATGCCTCGGGCACCATTTTCAAGCTGAGATCACTGTTTAATCATCCCAGCAGAGCTCTCATTCTCCATCACCAGGAGTCCCTAGCTGCTGGTAAGACAGAGCTTGCTAATATACCCCCTATTACTGGACCAAGGGTTCCGATGGAGAAAATTTTATTTATTTGTCTCAGTTAATTAACAGAGCCCTTCTTCTAGGAAATACTTCTTTAGCCTACTTTGAATTTCCATAAGTATTAGAAAGTAATGTAATTGATTTTCTTTGAAAATAGTCTAGTTCAGTATTTTAGACTGTCCTCCTTTGTATTTCAAATTAATGATATTTTCCCGTATTTGTTTTTTCCTGAAAATAACTTCCCCCCCACAAATGTAAAGATAAAAACTAAAAACAAAACCAAAAAAAAGAATTCATTGTCTCAAACTATGCTATATTTTGAAATTAGCTTACCAAAGATAATTTTTCTTTGATGATATAGCCATTTTTTAATGGTATCTCAGGCTGGAAATAGTTATATTTCAATCAATAGTGGAATTAGACATTGCATTGGTGATACCAAGCTACTTAGTTACTATGTTGCTGAAGAGATGCAGATGTTGTGTTTTTAAAAGGAAGAAGTCCAAACTATTACCTCCAGTCTCCGATTCTAGTACTACCATGTCCTCAGTGTTATTTCATGTAGGAGAAAAGCATTGAATTTAATTGACTTTTTGGATATTGCAGTTCAAAGATATATGGGGATGGAAATGCTGTTCCAAGGATTTTGAAGTTTCTCAAATCTATCGATCTTCAAGAACCACTACAAAAGAAATTCTGCTTTCCTCCTGTGAAGGAGAATATCTCTCAAGACATTGACCATATTCTTGAAACTCTGAGTGCCTTGGCTGTTGATCTTGGTGGGACGAACCTCCGAGTTGCAATCGTCAGCATGAAGGTAAAGGAACTCCTCAGGTGTTCACTTTGTATCTCATATCAGTAACTGATTTTTTGAAAGTATGGGAGGAAGGTGAAACTAGAAACATTCTCGTATGCTTCTTAGTTTAGACCAGTGAGGACGGATTTTGTGTTTTTCTCTTGTAGGGTGAAATAATTAAGAAGTACACTCAGTTCAATCCTAAAACCTATGAAGAGAGGATTAATTTAATCCTACAGATGTGTGTAGAAGCTGCAGCAGAAGCTGTAAAACTGAACTGCAGAATTTTGGGAGTAGGTAAGATTGGGAATCACATAGCCAAGAAATGTTCATCTTAATGTGCAAAATTTACTGAGTTCTGATGCATGACTGAGCCCTGTGTGTAGATGGCTCTAGGTCCTGTCTGTGGGCCCTAAGCAGTGGGTCTTCCCAGGACACCACAGGCATTATGGGAGAAGCTGATGGCACTGTAAATCTGGGAGCTCCGCATTTAGCTCAGAACTGCTTGACATGTCCTTGCAGTCTTGGTAATGTTTGTTTTTGGAGATCTTGGGTGAATTCATTTGTGTTCCAAGCCCAGACAGTTGGGACACTTAATTGTTAATTAGAATTATTTTCCTTGTGTTTGTGGGGGAGCTCAGGTATATCCACAGGTGGCCGTGTAAATCCTCGGGAAGGAATTGTGCTGCATTCAACCAAACTGATTCAAGAATGGAACTCTGTGGACCTCAGGACCCCCCTATCTGACACTTTGCATCTCCCCGTGTGGGTAGACAATGATGGCAACTGTGCCGCCATGGCGGAAAGGAAATTTGGCCAAGGCAAGGGCCTGGAAAACTTTGTGACACTTATCACAGGCACAGGTAAGAGGAATAAGAGAAGGCTGCTTCAGGAACTAGAGTTTGTGCTGGGACACACACACCTCTAATACTCAGCCAGGCAGTTTACAACTCTGCTTTAGCCTGTTGAGTGGAGCTTGAAGGTGAGCCACACGTGAGAGCAGAGGGTCTGCTCAGGTCTTTTCTGAGCATGTGCCTGGCACTGAGCATGCGTGTGGCCTTTTAAATTCTCAGGAACTTGTTAGAGCTATGCAAAGCCCTTATTCCCCAAAGCTTCTCTTTCCCCAACTCTTCCTCCCAGTCCTTTTGGTTAGTATATTGTTTGCCCCAACCGTTATCAGTTGCCCTAAGCAGCAGACTAATAAATATATTTTGCCTTGAAATGTTTTTGATAAATGCCCCCTGAGCCCTGGGAGTCTTCTGAGTTAGGTGAGATAAAGGCAAGCCCTTTGAGCTGGCCGTCCAGGATCCACTGAGCTGGTCAAAACAAAGCACCACATTTCTTTGAGATAAGTCGTTTAGCTCCCTCCAGTACTGCCATCTGTACTGGGAATGTGAGTTGTCTTTCAAGGCCCTGCCAATTTATTGGGGGAACGGGGGGTAATAGGACCAGAAAAAGCCATAAAGCTCTCTTACTAATATTCAGTTATTTTCTCTTAAGCATACCTCTGGTTGTTGCAAACTTTTGGTTTCCAGAGTTCCAAAAAAGTTGATTCTGACAGTTTTTGCCAGCTTATTCATTGCTTTAGTGGAAGGATGGACTTTTGGAGTTCCCTACTCTGCCCTTTCTGCTGATGTTCCAATTTATTGTTTGTTTGTTGTTTTAATTAAAGTTTATTGGGGTGACAATGGTTAGTAAAGTTACATAGATTTCAGGTGTACAATTCTGTATTACATGATCTGTAAATCCCATTGTGTGATCACCACCCAGAGTCAGTTCTCTTTCCATCACCATATATTGGACCAATTTGTTTTTTAAATAAGGAAATAAACTCAGTAAGTGGTCAAGCCAGCATTTGATCCCAGATACGTCTAACTTCAAAACTTGTGTGCTCTTAAACTTGACGTTATACTACCTCCCCTTGAAGCTCACGCACTTCTTAAGACACACACAGTTTTAGCAAGTTTGGCTGTCTTGTGTAGCTCAGAGTAGTTCATAAGCTGCAAAGTAGAGGGGTGGTGGTTGAGTAGGTGCCATAAGAAGTAATAGATGGCAGGACAACTCTAAAAAGCAGAGCCTTCTAAGGTGACAGAACGCCCTTTGCTCCTTAGCAACTCCTGAACTCCATAACAAGACAGTCACTGATTTCACAATTACTGAAGCATAGAGTTTTAGACATGATGGCATTAAGAAGAGGCAAAATCATATTTCATATTCTCTGTTTAAGAATGCAGGTGGCGTATAATAATACCACCTTCGAAAGATTGCCTGACCCTAAAGCAGAGTCTTAGACAAGATTTAGATGTGCGTATTTTATTTTGGAGGTGATCCTGAGAAGCAGGAGTGAGGGAATGGGAAGTGTAGAATAGAACAGAGTAGAAGAGCCGTCAGAGGATACGTTACGAACCTGTCTGAGGGCAGTGGGGGCTGAGATCGACCAGCACCTCCCAGGAAGCCTGCAGAAAGCCATCCAGAATTGTGCACTTGGATCTGCTGGCTGCCGTCCTGCCTTGGTTGAGGGTTGCCGCGGGCACTGTGCGTGTGTGACTAAGCGTTTGCATCAGTGGTGAACGCCTTGGTGAGAACAGTGGGCAGTGTGTGCTTGAGGTGTGTACTGTTGTCACCAGGTGAGTCTGAACTGTCTGCTACAGCTGTGGTGGGAACCACAGTGAGCCAAGCAGATGTGGGTATCAGAGATCTGCTAACATTATTTCCATCCAAAATGATTCCAAAAAAGTTTAGGTACTCAGTGAGTTTCAGCTCTCTAGGAAAGGGGCATCATATAGAACCTCGCATTGCAAAGCTTCGCTAAACAGCTGAGGCTTTGCCATGTCTGTTTTCTGTTTCAAGCGAAGAGCCACCTCAATGATCGTTGTCTCTCACCCTAGGAATTGGCGGGGGAATCATCCATCAGCATGAACTGGTCCATGGAAGCTCCTTCTGTGCTGCAGAACTTGGCCATCTCATTGTGTCTCTGGATGGGCCTGACTGTTCCTGTGGAAGTCACGGATGTATTGAAGCATATGCCTCTGGGATGGCCTTGCAGAGGGAAGCAAAAAAGCTACATGATGGTTGGTTTCTTTCCCCTGAGGAATTAAATAGCCAAATGGTAGACAAGTACTTTAAAGTAGATATTCCAAAAAGAGCTGAACACTAAAGCCGGAACTTTTAACCTTTTCACTCCTTAGAGGAAAAGTGGGGCTCAAACATACTGAAGCTCTCAAGTCTTCTTGGTCCTGACCCACATAACACTCTTCCTCTCCAGTGGTGGGGGCGGGGGGGAAGGGGTCCTCTCGAGCTCCAGGATAGCAGGGAAGATTTCTTTCCTTTTTGTTTTCTCAGCCCCTAGCACAGTGTGGGTATTTAATACACATTTTAATGAAGAATTAAATGGATGAATGTATTACAGTTTTTGAACTCTGAAAGGTCTATTGGAATTAAAGCTGTTTCTGGACATGTTATAAAAGTTAGGATGGTTTCTAGTCTAATGCATGAGGGAGTCCTTTAATATAGTGTGTCAAGTGCAGATGGCCAAGAATATAGCTGCCTGTAAGGGCACCGGGGGGTTCCCTCCCCACCTGGGGGGTGGAGGGTCGCGAGTCAGAGGTAGTGAGGCAAGTTTGGATGAGAAAGGGAACCCTTCCAAGCATGTAAAACAGTGGTGTTGGTGCATAAAGGGCTAGGCAGAGTATAGCGGAGCAAGAGGTAAGCCAGAACCTGCAGGAATTTAGGAATCTAAGAGGAGGAACAGGTTTTGGGGGAAGGTGACGGTTGGGACATTCAGGTGGGAATGCATAGAAGGCAAATAGCTACAGGGGTCTGATATGCAGGAGAGATGACTAGACTGGAAGGAGGGATTTGGGAATCGGCAGCATTGAGCTGGTGGTTAAAACCTATGATTAAGACTGGGAATGAGACACGAGTGAAAAATGGAATCCAGCAAAACATGAGCATTTGAGGGCAGGGAGGAAAACCAGGAAAAGGCAGTCACAGAAGCCAAAAAGGGCTTCTGTGTTTCAGTACAGTAGTCGGCAGTGTCAAGTACTTACTGCTTATGAGTAAGAGAAACTCAGAAAAGGTCACTGGCTTTGGCCATGAGGACATCATTTGAAGCCCTGAAACTGTTTTTCAACTTCGTTTTTATTACCCCCCCACAAGGAGCCTGTTGAGATGTTTTTTCCTAATCTCACCCCATGAAACTTGAATACCACAGATAGGTTGTTTATCTGTTTATGATTATATACTGTCTGTACAGAAAGAGTAAGACTGTTTTGCTCCCTTGGGGGCAAATGCATGTCTCGAAGTTCAGTTCAGTGGGGGGGGGGGGGGGGGCGCAGAAGACTGACTACACTGAGTAGAGGGCAGAAGTGCTTTGAGGACATGGACTTTGTGAGCATGTGATGATGGAAAGAGACAGTGGGAATGGAAGCAGAGGTGGAGAATGCGCGAGAGAAGGACTGGTCCCTACAGTAAGAGGGGGGAAGAGATGGGTACAAAGCCCAGGCACAGGGCGCAAAAGGAGCGAAGTGCATATACCGACGGGTTCCTAGGTGGGGGCCGCCAAGTAGGAGAACTCCTGCCTGGTGCTGTGCTTTATCTGAGCGGGCAGAAATACGGAAATCTCTTGGTCGTGGGGGGTGGGAGGGCAGGGTTTGAGGAGGTGAAGGCTCAGCAGAAGAGTAATGAGCAGGGATGGAAGAGGGCAGCTGTGAGGGCCTCCCAAAGGTCGGAGAGCCTGGTTGGTGTGTGGGTAGCAGTCTGCACGATTCGGATTTTCTCCCATCAGAGCCCAAGTATAATAGAGAAGGAGGCAGCTCGACCTGGGTTGGTGACCCGCAAAGTGAGGGTCAGAAAGACAAGGATGATAGATAACAACAGAAATACCTACTGTTTGGTTAGTATTTACTCTGGCCCGCGCTTAACTACATCCTTTATGGCCGTTATCTCACGTAAGCCCTAAAATAGTCCTGCTTGGGTGGGGTTTCTGTATTACTCCAGCCTTACAGAGAACAGCACACATGGAGGTGGCGTGATGTGGACAGGGTGTGCGGCCAGTAATGGCCGAGCTGGCAGCTGAGCCCAGGTCTGTGTCTGCCCCTCAGTGCTGTGCCTCCCGGCCCGAGAATGAGGCACTGGCAACAATGCCAGGTTGCATCTGGGTTGCTTAAGGAAGGAGATGAATGCTGACAGAGGAGTCAGATAATTCAAGGACTCTGCCTCATATGGAAGTGAGAAGTGAGGGAGTAAGAGCGGTGGGTAGGAGGCTCCGGGCAGAGTTGAGGCTTGTTCCAGGCAGGGAAGTCCTGGGTGATGGAGAACCAGCAGCAAAGGCCTCTGGGGGATGTATGTGGATATCTGTAAATGATGAAAAGCTTTGCCACTGTGGAAAGAAAACAGTCTTCCCACTTGGGGGCTTGCTGCCCACCGGCAGTGGTAAACACTGGCCTCGCCACAGCGCTGCCACCGCTCAGTAATGACTGCTTCTCCTTCTCATCTCTGTGCCAACAGAAGACCTGCTCTTGGTGGAAGGCATGTCGGTGCCTAAGGATGAAGCCGTGGGTGCCCTCCATCTCATCCAAGCTGCGAAACTCGGCAATGCCAAGGCCCAGAGCATCCTGCGGACAGGTGAGTGTGGGCGCCTGGCAGCTCTGCCGCAGGACCAGGCCCTCGGCGCCCAGGGCTCCCGCACACCACGCTGCCCTCAGGACCAGCGCTGGCTGTTTAGAGGTATCTTTCCGGCTTACTGAGAGCGCAAAAAGGAACTGTTTTCAAGGTACTTGGCAGCACTGCCTTCTTAAACAGGTTTTTTTGTTTAATTTTACAAGTATGAAGAAACTATGACTTCATTTTCTAGGAAACTTCGAGAAATACAGGAGAGTAAGAAAGTGTCCCTCTGAGTTTTACTGCTCAGAGATAGCAACCAGTAACATTTCCTTCCAGTCTTTCTATTTTTTACATAGTTGAGATCATGTAGTACACAAATTTATACCCAGCTCTTTTCATTTCAAAGTATCCCATGATCATTTTCTCATACTAAGAATAAATCGTGAACAGTTTTAAAGGTACGGCTTCCTGTCACGTAGTGTGAACGTACTACCTGCTCCTGGTTGCTGGCTCTTTTCTACCTTCCTCTTGGGCGTCTGTGATTTGGCTCTCCCACCGAAACTTCCTGTTTGTTTTCCCGTAGCTGGAACGGCGCTGGGTCTTGGGGTTGTGAACATCCTCCATACTATGAATCCTTCCCTTGTGATCCTCTCTGGAGTCCTGGCCAGTCACTATATCCACACGGTCAAAGACGTCATCCGCCAGCAGGCTTTGTCCTCAGTGCAGGACGTGGACGTGGTGGTTTCGGATTTGGTGGACCCTGCCCTGCTGGGTGCTGCCAGCATGGTCCTGGACTACACGACTCGCAGGATCTACTAGGCCTCCCAGGAGTGGGCACGGCCCGAGCGAGCGCTCCTTCAAGGAATCAGGTTGTCTTTTAGACGAGTATTTTTTTTTACAGGACTTTATTGGGGAACAGTGTGTACTTCAGGACTTTTTTCCAAGTCAAGTTGTTGTCCTTTCAATCTTAGTTGTGGAGGGTTTTGTTCAGCTTCAAGTTGTTGTTTCAGTCTTAGTTGTGCAGGGCGCAGCTCAGCTCCAGGTCCAGTTGCCGTTTTCTCGTTGCAGGGGGCACAGCCCACCATCCCTTGCGGGAGTCCAACCGGCAACCTTGTGGTTGAAAGGACATGCTCCAACCAACTGAGCCATCCAGGAGCTCAGCGGCAGCTCAGCTCAAGGTGCCATGTTCAATCTTAGTTGCAGGGGGCGCTGCCCACCATCCCTTGTGGGAGTCGAGGAATTGAACTGGCAACCTTGTGGTTGAGACCCCACGCTCCAACCAACAACTGAGCCATCCGGGAGGCAGCTCAGCTCAAGGTGCTGTGTTCAATCTTAGTTGCAGGGGGCAGAGCCCACCATCCCTTGCGGGACTTGAGGAATTGAACTGGCAACCTTGTGGTTGAGAGTCCACTGGCCCAACGAGTATTTCTTAAAAAGCAAATTTGGTATTTCAATTTGGTTTTGGCAGGTGACATTGGCAGAGAAGATTTTGCTTTTAGTCTCCTCTTCCCAAGTCACTTTTCCCAACCCCCATTTTTGTAGATCCTCTTTCTTGGGTCACTTCAGCTCAAACCCTGAGTACCAGTCAGTTTTTTGTGCCAAGAAGCTACACTAGAAGAGGAAGCCGTAGGCCTCTGCTTTCTAGATGCACCACTCAGACTGGCAGGTATTGCTTGGGACGTGACCTTGATACTAGAGTTTGGATTTTTAATCCTTCCTCCTCTGACCCTAAACTTAGTTTGCAGAAAGGGATCCAGTCAGGGGATAGAAGGAAATCTCACTAGGAAAGGCTTCAGTAAATTCTTTTTAAAACAGCTATATTGAGGCATTTTTTAAAGTACACAAATTGATAAGCTTCAATATATGTATTTACCCATGAAACTACTACCACAATCGTGATACTGGACGTATCTGTGACCCACAAAAGTTAGTCATTACTCTCTCAGAACCTCGAGCAACTTTAGACCAGGGATCTGATGACAGTGGCCTTAATGACCTGGTCCTTATCTTCTTAAGGACAGCTCAGAAGCCACTAGGACTTACAGCCTCTGAAAGGAGACTAACCATCCCAAAAGGATCTTTGCTCCTGACCAGCAGACACCTCTCCCTCAGTAACTTTTCACACTATGTTGAATACGACCCTGGAGTGTCTGTGAAGGCAGTGTTTGTGTCATACCTAGAACCCACATCTGTGAATCTAGATTTCAGCTAAATAAGATTCCATGCTTTCATTCCTGTCAAGGTACAAAGGCCAAGATTCTTGCTGTCAATTACAACCTGGAAGAAATACCAATAGCCACCATTTATTAAGTGCCTACTGTGTGTCAGGCTCCAAACTAGGTGCCTCATATACATTATTCTAACGTCTCATAAACTGTGACATAGATGTTTTAATTCCCATTTTATAGAACCCCAAACTACGCCTTAGTGTATAAGCATACCTAAAGCTATGTGGCTAGTGTCTTAGAGACAGGGTTTGATCCCAGGTCCCTCTGTGCTTTTTCTGTTAAGCCATATAACCTCTCATATCCAAAACGTTCAAAATGCAAATATAGTCTAATTTACTGTAGGTTACCAAAAGCTTTAATAAGAATATTTCGTTAGTAATGACTTGATTTAATCAAATATTCCTCTATGCTATGTAAATTTTGCTGGTACAGTATTTGGACTAGTGATAGGTTTTATGGGTACTTTCGGACGATCTAAAAAAGCGTATGAATACATTTCCCAGACTTTTATTATTTTAGGAAAACATGAAGGTTTCTACAATATATTGTTTCGGTAGAAGCATATAAAATAAAATGAAGGAATCGGCTAATTCCTTCCTGGTGGGTTAATGTGAAAAGATAGGTTGTCTGATGCCTAGAACTCGACCACGTGGTCGTTACTGTTGAAACATTCCACAGTGATTCCTGGGATGGAAGTTAGTTTGCTCAGCCATCAGTGTCTGGGGCAAGATGCTATACTTTGACGGGGCATCAATTGTTCCTTGGTGAAATCTCTAACCACTTTATACACCAGACAATTGCATTGCTACCTAAATATATGAAGGATGGTACTAAATCTAAAACTAAATCATAGTTTTTTTTTAACTCGTAGGCTAATATATTCTATATAGTACATATACTTATTTACATCTTAATTTATTTTAATGTAAATATTTTTGTCAATATTGTTCTGAGCCAAATTCTAAAGAAACAAATAAATATGTTTCCTTGTGGAAATCCTAACACTTTTGTATTTTGTTTTCTTCTTAATTAACTCACTAGCTAAAAGCATTTCCCTTCCCAGGATAGATTGATATTGTTGCATTGCTTACTTTTTGAAGGTCCTATAACTTCTTTAAGGCATCTAATATAGATTTCTTAACCAAAAGGAAAAAAATGATAATAAAAAGCATTGTTATGTAAATAGTTTTAAAATGTATTGTGAAATGATCCCAATAAATCTAGTTAACATCTGTCACCACACAGTTACACAATTTTCTTGTGATGAGAACTTAAGATCTACTCTCTCAGCAACTTTCAAATATGTGATATAGTAGTAACTATACTTGTCATGCTGTACATTACATCCCAATGACTTAGTTATTTTATAGCTGGAAGTCTTAGTTATTTTATAGCTTTAAGTTTGTACCCTTTGGCTTTCTTCACCCATTTCTTTTTTTGTTTTTTAAAGATTTTATTGGGGAAGGGGAACAGGACTTTATTGGGGAACAGTGTGTTTTTCCCAGGACTCATCAGCCCCCATCCAAGTCGTTGTCCTTTCGATCTTAGTTGTGGAGAGCGCGCTACAGGCAACTTTGTGGTTGAGAGCCCACGCTCCAGCCAACTGAGCCATCCGGCCGCCTCTCTGGAAGCTCAGCGGCAGCTCATTGTCTTCAGTCTAGTTTTCGAGGGCGCAGCTTGCTGGCCCATGTGGGAATTGAACCTGCAACCCTGTTGCCCAGAGCTCACGCTCTAACCAAGCCACCTGTCCGCCCCCTTCTTCACCCATTTCACCCACTCCTTACCCCTCACCTCTGGCAACCACCAATCTGTCCTCCAGGAGGTTTTTGGGTTTTTTTTAAAAGATTCCATATGTGAGGTCAAACGGTATTTTCCTTTCTCGTATTTCACTTAGCATAATGCCTTCAAGGTCCATCCATGTTGTCGCAGATGGCAAGATTTCATTCTTTACGGAGGAATAATATTCATATACACACACACACTCCGCCTACAATTTATCTATTCTCGATAGACACTTAGGTTGTTTCCATTATCTTGGCTATTGTAAATAATGATACAATGAACACGGGTGCAGATATATTTTCTAGTTAGTGTTTCTGTTTTCTTCAGATAAATACCCAGGAGTGGAATTGCTGGGTCTTATGATAGTTCTATTTTTATTTTTTCCGTACTGTTTTCCACTGTGGTTGCACCAATTTACAATCCCACCAACAGTGCACGAGGGTTTCCCTTTCTCCACATCCTTACCAGTACGTTATCTCTTGTCTTTTTGGTAACAGCCATTCTGTGTGAGGTATCTCATTGCAGTTTCATGGGCATTTCCCTGATAACTAGTGACGTTGAGCATCAATAATGTACCTGGTGCCTGTCTGTTTGTTTTCTTTGGAAAAAATGTCTATTCAGATCCTCTGCCCATTTTTTAATGATTGTTTTGTTTTGTTTTTCTATTGAGTTGTATGAGTTCTTTATATTATTTTGGATATTAACTCCTTATCAGATACATGATTTGCAAATATTTTCTCTCGTTCAGGAGGGTGTCTTTTCATTTTGTTGATGGTTTCCTTTGCTGTGTGGAAGCGTTTACATTTGATGCAGTCCCACTTGTTTAGTTGTGCTTTTGTGGCCTTTGCTTTTGGTGTCAAATCCAAAAAATCATTGCCAAGACCAATGTCAAGCAGCTTGCTGCCTGTTTTCTAGGAATTTTTCTGTAGTTTCAGGTCTTACATTCATTCATCCATTTTGAGTTAATTTTTGCGTATGGTGTTAAGATTGTGGTCTGGTTTTCCCAACATGATTTACTGAAGAGACTGTCTTTCCTCAATTGCGTATTCTTGGCTCTTTTGTCATAAATTAATTGATCATGTTTGTGTGGGTTTATTTCTGGGTAATCTGTTCTGTTCTATTGATGTGTCTGTTTCTATGCCAATACCACAGTTTTGATTACCATAGCTTTGTCTAATAGTTTGAAATCAGGGAGTGTGATATCTCCAGCTTTGTTCTCTCTCAGGACTGCTTTGGCTATTCAGGCCTTTTGTGGTTCCATATAAATTTTAGAATTGCTATATTTCCATGAAAAATGCCATTGGAATTTTGATAGAGATTGCACTGAATCTGTAGAACGCTTTGGGTCGTATGGACATTTTAACAATATTAATTCTTCCAGTCCATGAGTACAGAATATCTTTCCATTTATTTACGTCCTCTTTGGTTTCACCAATGTCTGATAGTTTTCAGTGTACAGGTTTTTTACCTCCTTGGTTAAATTTATTCCTAGGTATTTTATTCTTTTTGAGGCAGTTGTAAATGGGATTGTTTTCTTAACTTTTCTTTCTGATAAGTTTGTTATTAGTGTACAGAAACAGATTTCTGTATATTTTGTGTCCTGCAACTTTACCGAATTCATTTATTCTAATAGCGTCTTGTGGAGTCTTTAGTTTTCTATATATAACACCATGTCACCTGCAAATAATGAGTTTGCTTTTCCTTTCCAATGTGGATGGCTTTTCTTTTTCTTGCCTAATTGTTTTAGCTAGGACTTCCAGCACTATGTTAAAAAATACTTAAAATGGCATAAAAAGCAAAGTGGCCCCAAGAAAGAGGTTTGAAATTAAATGTTGAGCACTCACTGAGTTCCTGGGACCAACTCCCCCTCCTTCCCATGAAGCCCCACGTGGGTAATGTAGGCTTTAGCAGCGATCCCATTACTACTGCTGTGTAACAAGCCGCCTCAAAATTTAAGAGCCTTCAACAGTGATCATTCTCTTTCAGGGTTTCTGTGCATCGGGAATTTGGGAAAGGCTCTACTTGGTAATTCTGATCCAAGGTGTCTGATGCACTTAGTGGCTGGAGCTGGAATAGCAGGAGGCTGGCTTACTAGGGACTAGGCCTCTCTCTCTGCTTGTAGTTTCAGGGTATCGCGATGTGGGCTGGTTTGGGCTTCCTCAGAGCATGGCAGCTTCAGGGTGGTAGAGCTTTTAATGTGGTGGCTCAAGGACTACCAACTTGGGTGTTCCAACAGACGAGCTGTGAGCAGCATTGCCTTTTATGACCTAGCCTGGGAAGTCACATAGCTTTACTTTTGTCCTATTATCCAGTCACCTCTTGATCTGAGGAATGTCAGACTTTACTGACATTTCACAACCTCATCCACCCTCAAGAAGCCCATATGGTGTGAGAAGCAAAAACCAACCCAGACGACACCACCAAGATAATACCAAAGGTAAGCTGCCCTGCACAGGAGAGCTGTGGGAGCTCAGAGGAGGGACTAAGGGAAGGCTCTGTGCAGGTGGCCTTTGAACTAATTCTTAAACTGGATTTTGACATTTTGAATGGCATTAATATGGCCCAGAAGTAACAAATAGGTGGTGGACAACAGCGATTGCTTGATTGCAGTCTGGGGTGGCTAAAGGGGAGAAATGAGCCAAGACCGGAACTGGGGGCCAGATCAACGAATGCCCAACTACACTTGGAAGGAGGGAAATAGGTGGAAAAGTAATGAGGGTTCCTCTTTCCTCCAGACACAATTACCATAGGAGATGGTGGACTTTCCCTCTTGGCAATGGCAAGACCTACCCATCCCCACCCCACCCCTGTCCCGAGTGTGGTATTACAGGAGTTTACATCAATCTCCAACTTGGAAATAGTATCAGGGAACTATAAGAAGATTTCTGACACACGGCTTTAGTCTCTGAAAGGATAGAAATGTTCTATGATCTACGCTCTGCCATTCATATAATACCTAACCACATGGCCAGAACATAGGAAATGTAATAAGGGCTAGAATGTCATTTTTCACTTTAACTAATTTTGATTCAAATAGCCACATGTGCCTAGTGGCTACAGTCCTGGCCAGCAAGCTGTAGATAAAGGATTTGACAATAGAGATATGAGCAGAGCACTAGGGGAATCCGGAGTAATGGGGCCAGCCACACTCTCATGCCATCCTGACTCAGGTGTAACGCAGAGGAGTCAAGTTCTCACTGTAGACCCCAGAGACCCCCCCCACTGAAATCTATCCGAGACCCTGAAGTAAGGGACAATGACAAACACGAGCCATCTGGGTGAAAATGTCTTTAGGCTGGTGAGGAGAATTCACAGAGCTCTATCTAGGTGGGCAACATGGGGTTCACTTTAGCCCTGGAACTCCCTTTTCAAATGGAAACTCCCATGGAATCCTATTATAGACTCGGAGCATTTTAGTTCAAGACGGGTGGATGCCCAAGGGCTGTGCCTCTTCAGCCCTAGAAATGATGGAAGTAAATTCCTCCTCCCTTCAAACCTCACTCCAAACTGCAGCGTATCTTGAGGTAAATAATGAAGCTTCACGTTTATTGTTTGAAACAGAAATTTATTCTCAGAATAATGCACAGAAGCACAGGTCGAGGCTACTGCTGGGAGGCTTCCCTCCCTTCCTCCGCCACCTCCGCCCCTCCTCTCTGAATGCCAGGGAGAGCACAGATGAAGGAAGAAACATGCAATCACAATGATCAACTCTAAAGACAAAGGTTTGGTCCAAAAGAACTCAACATAATTAATCCAATTTTGTGAAGAGCTTCACCGAGGAAGATTAAGATACTGCAGACGTAGTGTTTCCACAGGGTGGCTCTTCAGTGCACCAGGGGGGCCTGCTTGAGGGAGATGAGCACAGAGCGCATGCGGGAGACGTCTTTGGCCTGCTTGCTGGACTTGGGGTTAAAGTCACAGAGCCGGGCCACCCGTTCCCACTCAGTGCCTGGGGACGATTCGTCAATGTCATTTACAAAGGCTTCTTCTGCTGCCCTGGAAGCAACAACAAAATATGTTGGTTTAATGCAGAACCTCCGGTGAGCTACCTGGTGGCTGCCTTGTTACAGAAGTGACTGTGTCTTCATGCCTGGCATTCTGGTGTTCCAAAGGATCACAGCCTCTGGCCGTGGTCAGCTCTCCTAGGCACGGGTGCCCGGACTGCCGTGTAAAATGGTGGAATACAGGTGTTTGGTTCAGGCTCTCGCTCTGGTCCATCTCTGCTGATACAGAGCATTAAACAAGCAAGTCCTCAGCCCGCTACACTGTCTTCATTACTAAGAGCAAAGCAGCAGGCTGGTCAAGAACTTGAACAGTAGTTTATGTTGGGCTGTACTAAGTTTCAAGTAAATTTAGAGACTTCTAAAAAGCCCACAGGTCATTGCACAATAGCCTCTGGATTTATTCGTAAGGCTGGAGAGAAACAGGGCAGATCCAAAGAAATTCAAGACAAGCTCCCATGCTAGCAAGCACTAGAGACTAAAGCCATTCTGGAAGGGGTTTGTTGGGACATTCTCCAGTTCAGCCATTTTCCCTCCAGCCAGGTGCCTTGGGCCACCCGGCACACTGTGGCAGCGGTGGGCACCCAATGGCTGGAGAGCCAGTCAGTGGTAGGTGCTTTGTGGTGGGACGCTGCTCCAACATTCTCTCAGTCAAGGTCGGCCCACCCACAGTTGAGAAGCAGCTGGTGGGAGCTACAGCCCAAAAGGACAGTGGTAAAAAGGGGGAAGACGCACTATGTTCATCTACTCCGACAAGCACCACGGGCAAAGCAAAAGCGATGGAGATGGCTGGTCTGTGGGGACAGGGTGGCACTCACAGGGATGGCCGTGGCAAACACCGCTGAAGCCAGAGCCACTACAACACTGCGACTGCATGGCACACACAGTTAGGGGCAGTGAGAAAGATTTACTTAACTGTTCTAGGCTGTAGCAAGGATGGTTTATGTTTGTGCTTAAAGGTGAAAAGAAAAACAAGGAGAGAAACTTTAGGTCAGATATAGAAAATGAGAATGAGCTCAATGCAGATGGCCTGTAAGCTAGACATGCCCTTGCCGCTCTGTTTACGCTTGGGGACGTGCAGCTGGCTTTGCTGGGCCACCCTGCTGCCCAGCAAACCCAGACTCGACCTTTGCAGTCTCCATTTCTACTCCAGAGAGAATGTGCAAAAATCAAATCCAACACCACCTGTAAGTCCAGCATTTCACAAGTCTCATTGCAAATACATCTGGGGGCCCAGGAAACCCAGTTCTGTCTTCTAATGGGATGAACAGCTCAGTCACAAGCCCTCAGCCTGTGGTCCACCCTCCCCACAAATTCCTCTTTCTCCATTCCACCCTCATCTCTCTTTAATCAAAAGCTAGTCCTAATGTTGATGGAGCAAACTGAACTGTTTCCAAGTCCTCAGCAATACTGCTGTGATAACAGGAATCTTAAAGAAAACTTCTTTTAAATAAGCTTTTCCAGAGAAGATGCAGTGTTCTTTCGGGGGGAAGCCCAAGTGGCCCGTACCAGATAGCTTTCGCTATCTCAGCTTCAAAGCTGGGGCCTCTCTGCAAGGGTGAGGAGACAGGGCATCAGAAGCGGGCCACTAAAGAACGACATGCGAGACCACAGAGACACAGTTAGAGGCCCCCACTGGGGACAACCACCCTGTTCTGGACTCTTCTGCCCAAGGGAGACAACCAACTCTATGTTCTTTGAAGGAACCAAGTGTGGAAAACGCTGCCCCCACTGGCTCCCCAACCTGGGACGTCCACCCTCCTTCCTACCTGGGATAGGGAAGCAGCAGTGCTCAGACCCCACCCCACTCCCCAAACCTTCCCAGACAAGATCACAAATGACCCACATTCTGAAAGGAAGTCAGCTTCCTTCCCTCCAAAACCCCAATACGAAAAATGGCCGAGTTGCAGGGAATCATGATTCTGCAAGACAATCAATGGATCGTACCCCCAGCTAATCAAGTCTTAGGCAGCCCCCACAGTGCCAATTTGCAATCATTTAAAAAGCAAAGCAACTTGTGACATAAAAGGAACATTAACTCTAAATGAAAAGTAGAAAGAAAACAAGAAAAGGAATTAGTTTTGCAACATACACATAACCAATCACGTCAGCGAAGGGTTGTTTGTAGAAAGCTTCATCTGCCACCCTAGACAGCAAGAGATCCAAAAGGCAGGCAAGCAGGCAGGAAAAAAGAGAGAACATTGAGAAGCAGAAACATCTCAAATCCACAATAGAGGCGCAGCTGTGCTCCGGGGAGCTGTTCCCAAGGCTCCATCCTAACCCAGCAAGGCTTCCAGCACTGGAGACCAGTAGGCAAGGCTTCCCACTGGCCTTCCCCAGGGGGGTTCACCCCGGGCCACAACAAGCATTTCCTAAGCACCCACTTACGAGCTAAGCCCTTTTATAGCCATTGTGTTGGTTCAGTCTTAACCCCAACAAGCTCGGACACTGAGCGTTCTCAGCACTTCACAGATGAGGGGAGAGGCTGAGATGAAGCATCTCGCTCAGCAGCCAGTGCCAACAGGGGCCGCAGAACTCACAACCAAGCTGCCTGCCTCTTCTCACTGCACAGTAATACTTCCTCCGGCTGGGGAGTGCCCAGGACGCCATGCCAGCTTCCTGCCAGCCTCAGTCACTATCACCGGACCTCAGAGCTGCCACACACCAGATGCATTAGGTCCCAAAGCCAGTTTTATCTTGGATTATCTAACTACTGCTTCCCACACTGGCTGAGTGGGATCAATTTTCAGTATCCTAGGAACACATATGGTCATTTCCAAATTCCCACCTTAGAAAAAAGGCAGCCGGAGGCAAGTGGTCTGGTGGCAAGAACTACAGACAAGAGTTCTGGCTCTGGCACTGTGTACCCTGAAGTACGGCTGTCCGCTCAGTCCATGCCAGACTTCACTGCTTTGACAAGGTGCAGCCCAGAAGCCAGAACTTCATCCCTCCTTAACTTGCACAGATCGGAGCAAAATGATAGGGCTCTGGGACAAGAAGGAAAGGGGAGGAGGGCATGCTGAGTGGAATTTACACTGCAGGGGACAAGCTGGCTAGACTCTGAGGCCCCAGGCTGCCTACCTTGTCCATGGTGGGCGGGCAGGGCAGGGAACCAACCTCGCCTCCCTCAAGGAGTCTTACCCTGTCCTTTGCCAGATTAGTTCGAGGCACAGGAGTGGGAGGGCCTTTTTTTAAAGGACAATCATGCCTGGTTATTAACCTAAGATCACGTATTTATTTGAAAGGAAATTCTAGTAATTTTAATTTCAGTTTATTTTTAAACTCACACATACCCTTCCTTCTTTACCATTTTGGTTTCTACATAGGTGTTTTGTGGAAATTTAAAGAAAGCAAAAACAGCCTGATTGTAACTCAAAGTGAGTCAGCAGGAAAACAGCTGTTTGTGGGCCGAATGAGTGGGAGGGAAAGGAAAAGCAGGCCAGCTTGTAAACCCATAATCCTTTTAGTTGACACAAAGGACTAAACCTAATCAATTTCAGTGTGTACTTGCTTCTACAGAAAATAAAGGTTTAATGACTCCTGTCAAGGCTAAGACAACAAAAGCTTGAATGTTAGGCTTTTGCTCCTTTGCAGCTTAGCCCCAAGACTAAAGAGCTTGTCTGTGACAGCTCGGCCGCTTACAGAACCAGGACAAAGGGAAGAAACACACACAGTCAACACAGGCGGCCCCTCCAACCTGTTTGTTCTTCACCCACCAGACAGAGTGGCCTTCGGGCAAGGGAGGAAGGGCTCAGGGAAGCCTACTGGCAGGGAAGAGAAGGGGAAATGCCTTCCGGCCTGACCACAGGGCGCTCAGGAGGCCAACACACAAACAGCCCAGAGCTGTCATGGAAAAAATGTTTGCCTTCACTGGGAATCTGGCGTTCCCAAACTTTTACAAGCCTTGAAAGAGGTAAAAGGGGAGCTGTTTCTGTTATGGATTGGAAAGGGACATATTCCGAGTGGTTCTCGATGATTAAACTCACCTGACTTGCTCCTAAGAAAAGAGAATTCTTTCCCACAGGCTGTCACTTAATAATTCATGACACCTGTGCAGAGACGTTTAGGCCACTACTTGGGGTAAAAGAAGGGAAATGCAGCCTGAAGACTGACGCCAGACTAGAGATGCCTCGAGAGCGACATCTACTGACTGTGGTCCGCCCACCGCACAGCAGAGCCTGGCACAGATGTGCTCTGCCAGCTGCAGCTGAGAGCATCTGGAAGGCAGGAAGCCTGATGACACTCATAAAAACAGGCAGGCCCTTGCTTTCCGAGTCTCCTCTTTCGAACTTCTCTGCCTTTCTGCCTTATCTTTGTGGTCCCCCTCAAACACCACCTGCTACAGGAGTCACCCAGGGAGAATGACATCGCTTGAAATGAACACCCTCATTTTCTTTTCTCAAAATATTCACTATTTACCTGTGGACAGACAATGAGAAAGATAAGTCACTTTACACATAAAAATGGGACTTACTCCTTTAGTCCCGCGGGACTCTAATGTTTGAGTCAAACATGGATGGGCAGGGGGAGCCATCAACAATGTCAAAATCCCTGGAGAAGTCACCCAAAGTGGCTTCTACCTCCGCCCACAAGAATCATTGGCAGAAAATGTAAATAAAAACCATCCCTCTGTCTTGGAACTCCAGTGACAGTGGCTAGTGTGCCACTAGCTTTACACATTCAGGGTCAGACAAGGTTTCTACAACACAAGTGACCTGGTCTCTAAACAGCTCAAATTCTCAATTAAGTGGTAAATTTAAGTCTCTTCCCCTCTCTGAAACCTGAGGTTTATCTATGAAACCACCCAACCCAACATTCCATAATTCTACATAAAGAAAGGTACGAAGCCCTTAAATCAATGCCTGGGGAGACTAAACCTTTAAGACTCAGCTCCTAAAAATGGTGTAATTACTCTCTTCAAGGACAACTGATTCTGTATACAGACAGAAGGGATACAGTTTAGCAAAACTCTAATGGGAAGCCTGTTCCCAACATAATCATTTTTTAAGTCTAAGTATCTGAATGTCAACTTAAGCCTCAGGGACCCGTAAGAGGGAGGGTCAGCCCAGTTTTACCAAGTACTTCAAAGTGGACTGACTCATGGGCTGAGGCAACTCGCTAGGGGAAATGGCCTCACGCGGTGCTTGCACGAAGCACCCATTCATCTTTCTGGAGAGATGTGAACTTGCATCTGGGGGAAACCATCTTGAGGGAGGACAGGATAAAGGAGCCTGGACCTGCCAGCACTTCAAACTGACCACAAGCTCAGCAGAAGCCCGGAAGCTAATCCTACCCTCAGTATGTCAGGGCCCAAGCCTGAGAGCAGTCCCCACCGTACTTAGCACAGAACTTCAAAGGGAACCCAACAAACACGAGAATGCGTCCTCCACAGAAGGCGGCCAGGACAGACGCTCAAGCCTGGCATGAGGGGCGGCCACAGGAGACAGGGAGCTGCAGACTGCTGTACAAACAGCCATCTGTTCTGTCACAGGTGCCCCACAGGGCACGGGCGGGCTGGCAAAGCAGTCAGCTCCCTCTTTTCTGGCAGATTTCCAGCTAATATTGCTGACAGAGACAAGGGCACTTAAGCCCATTTCCACCCCGGAGAACAGGAACCGAAGTCTCTTTACTCTGAAAACCAAAACTATCCCAAGACCAGTCTGGCCTGTCTTTACACTGAAGGGAGTAAAGTCTGAGTCCAGCAGGCAAAGCAAGCCCACTGACTTACACCAAGGCGGGCAGCATTGCCTCCGCCTCTCTTTCTGAGCTTCTTCCAAGTGAACTCAAAACATGGAGCATTAAAGCCCACAGCCTCTGATCAGTGGTGATGGGAGAATGTTTTCTCCCACAACTACTTAACCTTCAGTGAGTGAATAAATTCTGAAAAGAGCATTTTATAAGTCAACTCGGGATTTTCTTAGACATAGATAAGTACCAGAGAACCCTTAATTCTGAAATCACTGTGTTGGACGACCATCCTTGGCTACCTAATTACAAAGCACATTTCCCTGCCAAAGGACCTCTCCAGGCAGCTTTCAGAAGGCAGGGATGTATTTAGGGGACGCAACATGACCAAATCTATAATCAGTCCCTCCCAGAGGAGACCCTGGTATAGTCATGAAAGCAGCCTTTCATTTCAGGGTTCCACTTATACGTGTGGACTTGATCCATGAAGTAACTTTTCCTTTTGCTGTCTCATACAATTACAGGTGGTGCCTATTAACCAAACTCTTAGTTGAAGAGCTAAACGCACTATAACTGGAATGGCTGTAAGACTGAATTATGCTCACAAGACTCAAAAGACTTGCAATGCTTATGTTTTAAGCACTTTTTCAAAAACCCTCAAAGACATTTCATACTAAACGAGTCAGCAGCTGAGAAACTACACTGGCCGTTGGAAGTGGATTTGATTCAATCTCGGAAAACAAGCTGTGCTAGAAGCACCATGGACTGACCTGTTGTTTGCTTTTGTTTTCTGTAGCTGCTCGTCCTGCCGCGCATACCATTCTTCCAGCTCCTTTATTGCTTTTTCTTTCCACTCTGCTTCTTGCTTCCGAGAATTGGCATCTGTGAAGAAAAGTAAAAGAAATATAAATGAAACCAACACAAATTCAAGTTCATTTCATCAGTCTCTTTTGGTCGTATCATGTTTATGCTGTGTGCAGGTTTGTGTGCTGGAGAGAGAATAGTTGGGACAGAAGATAAAATTCTGTTTTCCATTTGTACAACCAGCTCTTGATCTTAGTGATTCTACTCAAGGAGTTTGACCACGTCTTATCCCAGTCCACTGACACCTTAGTGGATCACTATTTTGGGGTGTTTATTTTGTGGGGAGGGAGTGGAAATACTAACTTTTAATATAAAAAAAAGCCTTTGGAGGCACCAACTGGGGAAAAGGCAATTATGGATGATTCTTTAATAATGCTACCAATATTAGTTCAGGGTGGACTATTCATAGTCTTTTCACAAAATCTTCTCACAAACTATTCCACAACCCAGGTGGAGAATGGTTTTGTAAAACACACTCTCTTAACTAAATATGGGAGAAGCACTTCTATGAAGCAGGGAGCTATTAGGAATACCAGTGGCAGAGAGGATTCAGCAACCAGGGATGGCAGAATAGAGATGTTTGAGTTGAGGGGACCACAAAATATCTATTCCTGCTTAGATACAGAGCGAGTGTGCGGCAGAGCTGGATAAAATGAAAAGAGAAACTCCAATGGAGAGAATTGCAGGGCGTGGGGGATCACTATTAACAGTTACCCCAAGGTTCTAGAAGTTACAGGGAGAAAATGCACACCTAGCAGGAAGTTTCTCAGGACTAAATATGGGTTTTCCTAAGACATTTAGCCAGAGACATGTCAGTAGATAGTGCGAGAGAAATATAGGTCAGAGCTACTGCTGCAACTGACACTTGAAGCTACCCTGATACTTCACTTGAAACATGTTCTTGGGACATTCTCTCTGGCAGGTGTTTTGTAGATGTCTCATTTAATGTTTACAATCCCAAGAAGGTAAACTCGTATCATATTCAGCAGTGAGAAAAACTACAGCTCAGAAAATATGCGAAGACTTCGTAAAGGTTACAGTAAGTGGCAAAGCCAAGATTCAAACCGAGGTCCAACTCTGAAGCTCATGTTCTTACTTCATGCTGCTGTCTCAGGGGCGAAAGGGAAGCAAGCCTAGAAATAACTAGAAATAACCACAAGATGTGACTAGAAGGTGGTCACCACTGATCCTGACCACAGTTTAGACAGTGCAGCCAGAGCCTGTAGTTAGTAGTGTCCTGGGGGGGGGGGGGGGGGAGCAGTGGTGGTGGAAAAGAACCACTTGGAAGAAGCAATTAAGCATTTTGGGGCGTTTTTAGGGCCTTTGCAAGAAATGTCTTATAAGAACAACCTGCAGGAAGCAGTCTGTAACTACTAGAAATAGCATTAGCATCCAGAAGCTCCCCCACAGTTCCAGATTATAAAAGAACTTTTTACCGTTATCTGTTATCTAACTTATCAGAAGGTGACCTATCGCTCACTAGAATTATTTTACTCAGACTCTCCATTGATGACAAGTATACAGAGTGTACTTCTGATGTGTGTCTGTCCATGACATTAAGTGTATGTGGAATAAGAGATACCATGGGCTGATGGTGACATGTGGACAATTAAAAAATACCAAAGTTAAAATGCAAGGTCTCCTTTTCAACAGTGGTGAAATTACTTCCAAAAAATTATTTTTGATTGAAGAGTATTTTCTTTCTGTGTAGGCTGATAATTTTTTAAATGTTATTATATAGTAGGAACAAAATATCTCTCAAAATTTTATTTAAATAAAAATTGTATCCACCTGCACAAATTGTAGACACTGCATAAAACAGTCTTCTTTATACTGACTTCTTGCTTTTACAGATTTATGAAGTGACACTGGCAATAAGAATTTAGACCTCTTAAATGCTTAGCTTGATGATACAAAGATCCAAACTGTAATATAATCTCTGTGCATCTGGGAGGGAAAAGTGGGAGGGAAGGATATAGAGTCCCCTCAGACAGCAGGGCACACTGACAGCTATCTTCTCCTCTGGCCATCCGCATTACTGTTCACAGAAAATTATCTGAGAACAGCCAGTAGCTAAGCTGAAAACCACTGGCACTGGTTCTCTATTCTTAGCATCTTGTGCTTTCTCATAGTTCTTGCAAGGAAAAAAAGGTAAACATGAAGAAACACCTAGTTCATGGACAAATTTAATCTGATACAATCAGAACACAAGTGTCCAATGTGATAATTGAAAAGGAAACCACAATTTTTCCAAACACCGAAGTGTACTCTCTCCATGGAGAAGACAACTTTGCTAAACTTTGGGGAAAGATCAAGTTGAGTTCTGTAACATGAAAAATATTCCAGTAGTACTAATACCAGCCAAATCTTGCCTCTAAGCCTATTACGAAGAGCTATACAAAGAACAAGCAAGGACTGAAGCTGCCAGCATCATGAAGACCTATTTCATCTTTCTAAAGCTGCACTATCCACGATAGGAGCTACTAGCCACATGCGGTTATTTATTAAAATTAAATGAAATCTGAAAATTAGTTTCTCAGTCATACTCGACACATTTCAAGTGTTTAATAACTACACGTGACTGGTGGCTACCATACCGGAAAGCACAGATACAGCATATTTCCATCATCATTGACACAACTACTGGTTAGTGCTGTAAAGGTTCAAACAAGTGTGCCCTATGCTCTGAAAGCCACATAGGCTGGGCTGGAGAGACAACAGATTTTACACTAATTGGCTGTGTTATCCGGGTCATGTCCCTTCCTATTTCTAGGTGTCAGTTACCCCTTCTGAAAAATAGGAGTCATGTTTTCACTAGTTCAGTGGTTCCCAAGAAGGACTAATAATGCTGACATTGTGGTTACATAGCAGAACATCGAATTTCTAAGTGTACAATATTTAGGCACGAAGTATGTGATATCTGTATCTTAAAAGGAGATCAGAAAAAAATTGTGTGTATAGTCATAATACACATGTGTGTGTATAAAACATACACATACATGCCTCATTTATATAAAGATAAACCAATACGTCAAAATGTTAATTACTGATTCTAGAGGGTACACATGTTCATTTTACTCTTTCTATTATTCTGTTTGAAATTTTAATAAAAAGTTGAGAAAAGAATACTCGTGGATATCATCCCCACATTCTGCCATACCTCTCCAACTTGCATGTACAGATATCAAGTCTCTCCTGATTGACTGAACAACAGCTGACACCAAAGGCCAGGCTGGCGGCAGGCACTGGTCAAGGGCTCAGCCTGCCCGGCAAGATGGGATACACTAAATGCATGTGGCTAAAAGGATGGGTGCGGACTCTGAAGCAGGGCAGACTGAAGCTGAAATTCTGACTCTCATACTTCTTAGCTGTGTGATTCAAAAACTTAGTGTACCTATGCTTCTCACTCTTCTCATCCATAAAAATGTAAAAACTTACCTTCCAAGGATAGTAGGGTAAGCAAACCAACTGTACGTGTTTCCTAACATACCTCACATTTTCCCCTTAAGTGTTACCTTAAATTCAGCCTTCAAATGATAATGGACTATTAAGTCTCTGACATGGATATAACACCTTCAAGTTTCCAAAGCATTCTCAAAAATACCACCTCTGAAAACCCTTGGGGTTGGTAACATTGATCTTATTCCACAGGTGAAGACACCGACTCTGCAAGGTTTGGGTAAGCAAGAGCCCACAGTTGGTAAGAGTTAACGCTGGGCATTACACCCAGTCTTTCCCCCCAAGTCCACGGCTCCTTTCCACACCCCGCCTCACTCTTCCTGAGGATGCACATGGTGGCTCTCTGGGCTGCCCGAGTCCTTACATAACTGCCTGTGATTAAGCATCTCCATGTGGGGAGCCTTGTGACCTTCAGGCCGAGGAGGAGATCTTCCCAAAGACTAGACAAGGACACTATGGCTAATTCAAGTTAAAAAGGGATAAAAGTAGAGTCAAGATCAATTATTCCACTGAAAACAGACACCCACAGACAGAAAGGGATTCCTTACCAAGGGCTTCCAAGCGTTCCGTTTGCTCTTCTCTCCACTTACGGATACTTTCAGGCTCTGATTGCAATCGATCCACTTGTGAAATAGCTGCATAACTGTCTGTTGGACCATTACTCTCCTTAAAACAAAACACAATTGTCCTCTATCAGTACCCACAACTCCTTCCTGAAAGGCACTTCCAATTAGAACCCCTGGTTATGTACAGCACTGACAGCTGTAAAATGTTAAAGGTACCTCAGCATTAACACAACCCTACATGCTGCAAGGGCGCTTTCAGTATTACTGCACTTAATCTTCACAACCCAGGAGGAGGCAGCATAGTTGTTACCCTATCTGTTAATAAATGGGACATGAGCGCAAGATAAGGAAAGTCGGGGAGGTGAGTAGTGGACTTACTAGGAAACAGTGTTATCAGTTTTCTGTCTCACTCTAAAGGCCAAATTCTAAACCAGGGACTGGAAACTACAGTCCAGGCCGGCCGCCTGTTTTTATAAAATTAAATTTTACCACAGCACAGCTATGCCCATTCCTTTATGTACTGTCTATGGATACTTTCGTGTTGTAGCAAGAGAGTAGTATGACAGAGAACGTATGACCCACAAAGCTTAATATGTTTACTATCTGCCCCTTTACAGAAAAGGTTAATTCACCTTTGGTTTAAACCAATTAGACTAATCTCACCCTTCTTGCCAGTTAACTGGTTGAGGGATGGGCAGAAACCCAGGCATAAGCGAGGCACCAGGCTAGTCCCGCAGGCCACAGTGACTACTTGGTTGGTCCAGAGGGAAATGCAGTAGGTGGGTGGGAGAAGAGGAGAAACCTCTGTCTTGTTCTAGATAACAAGACATGCACATGTGAGGCCTGGAAGTGCTGCAGCCATTTCACCACGATGAAAAAAGCCTGAGTATGAAACTGCACACTCGGCAGGCAGAGCCAGAGTCCTAGAAGAACTGAGTCAGAGTTTGGTCTGAGGACACCTAACCTAGCTCAAGGCTCTTTCAATTATATAAACTCGTAAGTTCTCTATGTTTAAGCCAATGCAAGCAGGGGTAGCAAATTGAGGAAGTTTAGAGGTACAGACGAAAATAATGGTATTCATTACAAATACCAGCCCCCCGAACCCCCCAATACAATCTAAAAGGTTCAAATGCTAGCCCCACCACATACTGCCTTTGTTACCTGTCTACTGATTTAACCTGTGTGCCTGTTATTCATCTATGAAACAGGAATAACAACACAGGTCCCTCAGGTTGTTGAGAATTAAATAAGATAAAGTATAAATAGTGCTTGACATGGTGGGTGACAGTGTTTAAATTCACCATCATCATCATCATCATCATCACCACCATGAAGGGTGATTTCTTGAGAATAAAGATGGTAACACCAGGCCCAGATCAATAACACTGTAAAAGAATGCTCTACCAGTGTCACTTCCCTTCAAATCCTTCTACTTTGGCAGGTAACATACCAGCTAATAATACATCCAAAATGTCAAGGGAGTAGGGTCCTTTCCAGGTCAGTCAATTCAAATCACAGGAAAGGAAAACTCTCGCCCACTATCATTCAATATAATCATAATACTCTGTACCTGGTAGTACTCGCCATTCATCACTCCTTCAACAGCATCTGTAAGACATAAGATTGCAGTCTGTCAATCATAGCTGGTCAAATGCTGGGCCAAAGGGTTACAGAGTGTAATGTAGTATTGTATGTTGTAGGTACTCTAAGTTACTCCAGGCCATCCCGGTACTAGATATAACAATAAACAACTTTGTAGTTAATGAAACCAAGATGTGCTTATACAAAATGACTTCACCAAAATGTGGATAAATATGCCCCAAGCCCAAAAGCTTCTGAGATTCTGTTTTCTGGCTTAGAGGTAACACATCAAACAACTCCTCTGGTCTTGGTTCCTAACTGATTACAGGCATACCTCGTTTTATTGCGCTTCACAAATGTTATGTTTTTTCTCTCGTTTGTTTGTTTTTTAACAAATTGAAGGCAAGACCCTCCACCAGCAAAAAGATTACTCCCTTTAATGCTATACTCCCTTTATTGTGGTGGTCTGGAGCAAAACCCACAGTATCTCTGAGGTATGCCTATAAATCCAATTTCAAATGCCCATTTCCCAAGTCAACCCTAACATTTTATCCATTCTTTTGGTTCTCTTGCTTTTTCCAATTACCATCCTCTTGACTTGGGGAGTATTGAAAATTTTATACATCATTTCCCCAGTGTGTCTCCCTGATACCAAAACCTTGGTTTTTAAAAACTGTAAATGGAGACAGAAGAAAATGTCATGTAATTTCATCACTCAGCCCATTGGTTTCTATCCTGTTAGTTAAATGCATATTCATCTATAGTATTAAACTCTCAACTTTATTAATATGAAGACATCTACTACTTATCCCTTCCAACATGCCAGACACAGTGTTAAACGCTTTATATACATTAAGTTCTAATCCTCACAACAAACCTATAAATATCAGCACTTTGCAAATGACCAGCCTTAGAATACACGGAGGGTTCCTGGAAGTTAATAAGGTGTTCTTGAAGGGGCAGATAATGATGACAATATTTTCTCTCAAATTTATTTTTATGTTAAAGATATATAAGAAAAATATTAAATGCACGTATTGAGATAAGCAGCTTTTAAATAGTGGTGCAATACCTGAGCAAGCCAGGAAGTCACATCTGATAATCATCTGATAATTTGACACAAATACAAACTGCAGGATCTACGCATTTACCAACCCACCTCAGCTTTGATCTACGTTTCAATTGCTGGCTATGTATCTTGATAATTTCAACACATTTCTTATCCTTTCTTAACTTAATTTCCCTAATTTTACTCCTATGCTTTACTTATGATAGTACAAACATGAGTTTCTCTAATTTTGGTCACTGACATTTTCTTACTTTAAATTACCTACACAAGTAATTTTTAAAGTACTCTATAAAGTTTTAGAAATGCAAAGTTTACCAAAAAACTAATAAAAGTACTTGGGGCAGGCATATTCAATTGCTCCTCAGTAATAAATTCCTTGATGGAGAACTGCGGGGTCACAGGATACATATTTTAAAGACTTCTAAACCAACCACTTGCCTCCCTTTGGCCTACCATTTATATGACTACTATCAGTACACGAGTGTCCCATTTCTCAGACCTAAAGACTGAGTTTTACCATTTTTAAAAATGTTTGCTAATTTGATAGCAGGACAAAAACCTTAAGGTGGCTTTGTTATGCCAATCTTGTTTTCTGTGAGGTAATCACTTACCTGACATTTCATTTCCTTTACTGAATTGTCTCAGTTTTGCCCATTTTCTGCTATCTTTTGATCTCTAAGTATTCTCTCTGTATTATTTGTTCTCTTGTACTGCAAATACTTCCCCATTGACTTTTTATATGATTTATGACACTTAACACCTAGAAGTACTTAACTTGTATGTGGTCACTATCAATTTATCCTTTATGATTTTTATATCTGCTTTTATGCTGAAGGCCTTTCCTATCGAGATATTCACTTTTCTTCTGGTACTTAAAAAAAAGTTTCTCTTTAATCTACCTAAAATTTATTTTTGTGTAAGACAGAAGAGTGAGATTAATTTTAAATCCTAGCGCCTACAATGGCTAGTCTGGCCAGGCCGACATTCTGGTTAATATATTACAGAAAACACACCAACTATCCAGTGCCTATACTCCAGCCCAGGGCCATTCCCAATAGGAGAGACTTTGATCACTACTCCATCACGAAACTAGAAGCAATTCTCATCCCGTATCTCCTCTAAGTCACATGCTACCTGTCCTTTAGGTCAGAAGACTCAGCCACACCCCCTGGCAAATGCTTGAACTCTTCTAGTAACCGGACCACTGTACTGACACTCAACTGGCCCAAGTCAAAGGATCGGCTGTTGCTACAGAAACATGCAGACAGGACATCTAAGGCGCCTTGATTTATTAGGACAACTAAGCTAAGGAACTTGATGCTCCAGAAGGAAACTGGCTAGGGCATTTCAGGACAGAAACAAGGGGCAGAATCCGTTTCCAGAGATAAGACTCCCAAACACACCTTCAACCTCCCATGTTCCCCCACCACTGAAAGTCAAGCAGACCTGGGTCTGAATTCCAGCGGAGCCGTGTATTAGCTTGCTACCTTAGGATCACTGCTTAACTTCCACGATCAGTTCTCATCTGAAACAGGATGACACCACCACCCAGCCTGCAGACTTACTTACTGCATGGATCTGAAAGTATGGAGAGAACCTGGCATACAGGAAACAGACAGTACTACTGAAGACCATGCATGACATTTCCTTCAACTTCTCTCCACTACTGCTACCAAGAAAATGACTCTTCCCGGAAAGCTTGCCTTTAATTCACACACTTCTCTTCCTCTTTCTCTCCCAAGAAAGGACTCGTCAGGAACATAAGAAACAGTGCCTCACTGCCAGTCTCTTGACCGCTCCTTAATCGCCTCTATTCTCCTCCCTCCTCAGCCCTCGTGATTGAGCTTTTTAACAGCTCTAGAACCAGGTTGCCTCTTTCCTGACCACTTGTTCTCCAATCCCCCAAGCCACTTCACGCAGCTGCTTACCTCCCACATCTAAACTTATGACTCCACCTCTCCTGACAACTGAGGGAGGCAACCAGGGCTCAGGTCTAACTCCTCTGGTTTTTGCCTGCCTCCATCCTCCCTGGGCATTTCCCCCAAGGCTGAGGGAGTTTAGATTATGTTCCTCTCTCCTCAATCTCTGTTAGAGCCTCCTGCTTATAAATCTTTGTAAAGTAACACATCCTATACAGAACTCCCTCCTAAAATTTGTCTCAACACATTCCCCCGCCCCACAAAAACCTATAGGTCTCGTAATACCTTTCTCTCCCTACTCCCAAGAAATAATAATAGCTAGTTACTGTATGTGTAGTAATCATAATACCAGGTTCTGTATGTAAGCACTTTACAGGTGCTCTCTAATGTAATCCTAGCAACCCTACGTGGTGTATAGTTGCACCTTTATCAGAAGAAAAAACTGAGGCAGGGCAGTGGCGCTGGTGGCGGTTATATATGTTGCCTGAGACCACAAAGTTAAACTCACATTAAAGCAGCCTAGGACAGCACAGAATTTTGAGAGGAAGGGAGGGAAGGAGAGGTAAGGAGGGAGAGGAGAGACAGAGGGAGAAAGACACGGAGAGGGAGAGACCAACTAGTTCTCTAATCTCCAAAGGAAGTGCTGACCACTGCACTATTTTTTTCCTTCTGACCACTGCACTATTACCAACCCCGACTACACTATCAGAGATTTGGCTTTTAATCACTAAACGCTTACTTCACTAAGAAAGTCCTTCCTAGGAACGAAGTCAGCAATCATCCCTTCCTTCCCTTTGCTGAAAGCCTGATGCACACGGGACCCATGTGTCCAACACTATTCTCTCCCTTTCACCGCTCCAAAGCGACAATCACCAAGATTTGCTGCTTCTGCATAGGACCCTTGGATCTGACATTTTTGCCCATTCCTTTGTGAGTATCTACTATGTGCCAGACAGCCTGCTAAGTACTCAGGCTACAGCAGTGAGCAAGGTATCCTCTGTCCTTGAATCAGGACAGTCTTCTAACTATGGGTCCCGATTCTCCCAACTCTGTCCTACCCAGGGCAGCCACAATTGCCTTTCAGAAATGACAGTCTCTTACCCCACTACAAGACAGACATAAAAACTGTCCAAGGGCGGGGAAACAGGGCTCAGCTATTGCTCTTTTTCTTAAGCAAGTCGTTTCTCTGCAGGACTCAATTTTCTATTAAATGAGGGAGGTAAACTAAGGACCTAAAAAGTACATTTTATGATTCTTAGGCAAACGTTAAAGACCAGCCAAGAACAACAAAAACCCCTTATCACATAAAGCCAACTTCATCTCCCAGCCACAGCCCAGTTCAGTCCAACCTGCTTGCTATAAATTGCATTTTCAGGTATATTACACGTTCACATGTAATTTTCAGGTTTATTACATGTTCTTACTGGGGGGCTGATTTGCTTAAGAGGCAGCATGGTATAGTATAAAAACTCAGAGACTGCAAACTAGCAGTCACTACGTCCCAATACCCTAACAAAGGTACTGCTTGGCTTGGCATAGTAATTTGCGATTTCTGAGTCTGAATGCTTTTCTGAAGAGCACTACTCTAGTGCACCAAAGCCTCATCTCACAGTATGTTGCTCTCATTTATGTTACCCACCTAGCCCCTGAAGGTTTGAGTTTAGGACAGTACAAACATTCCCATCTGCCCCACCAGTTCCCTATTCTTCTTAATTACAACTTTTAAAGTAAATGCAAAGCCACATCACATTTCTTCTAGCTAATTTACTACTTCCCTGTACTATTGAAAAGATCTCTTCCACTCGTTTTTCCCTCTCACCTCCACAATTCTAAACATCACAGGCAGATAAGGCATTTAAAGGTCAAACCGGCATTCTACTGCCTTTTTTGCTTTTTGCTTGAGTTTGGCTGGGAAAAGGCCATAGTACCTTCTCTCTATGCCTCTTGGAAGATCGGTCCAAGCTAATCTAGGTTCTGCTTAGGCAACACTGCCTACCAAAGGTGTTCCCATAGGATGTAGTTTCGGGAATCCTAGCCAGTAACAATATGTTCAACAAATGGTAAAACTTATCCCTCTTGGGCCGGAGTTTCTTTCTCGAGAGCCAGACCATCCTCCTGGAGTTCCTTATTCACTCCTCCTTCCCTCCCCATAACCCAACATTCTGTATCCCTTAAGTACTTAAATTATTGCATTGCCATTTTTGTTTGTATATCTCAAAAACGGTACTATTTTTTTTCTGCCCTCATTGCCTAATCACTGGTCCTGTGATGGGCTCAGACTTGCCTGTATGCCTGGCCAAACTGCGCCAATGCGGCTGAGCTTCGGAGGCGAGGCTCATGAAATACCAAGCGCTCAATGAAAAGTTCCGGAATTGAATGGACTTCTTCGGGCTCCTTAGCCTATCACCCTATTTCTTTGCTTTCTCGCTCCATCCGCGCCCAGGAGCGCTCGAGCACACAGAACCAAGAAGGCGTCCCGAGCCTAGGTTTCTGCATGACTGGGCTGGGGTCTCGTTTCCTCTCTGCACTCCTCAACCTCACGTTCAGCAAGAAGAAGAGTTACACAGAGCTCTCAGACCCATTCTGGGCTGAGTTTCCAGACAAGTCCTCCCACCCCAAACGAGCCCGCATTCTCACCGGGACCCCCCGGCGGCTCGCCGTGCGGCTGGGGCCCAGGAGCGCCGCCGTCCAGGATGGCGAAGGCCTCGTCGTTCTCGATGCCCGCAATCTCGCTCTCCTGCTGTGCCAAGAAGGCCGCAGCCGGGTCTTCCTCGCCCGCGCCAGCCACCCCGTTCCCCAGCGCGGGGCCTCCGGGAGCGCCGGTGGGGGCGCCGAACGGATCTAGCTCAGCCATGACCGGCAGTTCAACGGTAAGTACACCGATGCTGAGAGACAAGCTAACCAACCCACCGACACCCCGCCAGGCAGCAGCAGCTGTGGTGGCGTCTCCGCTCAGCGGGCAAGCGAAAGGAGGAAGAAGGAGGAAGCGGAAACCCTGCCCCTATATCCGGTCGATCTAGGCGGTATTGGAGAGCCGAACACGTAACAACCAATCAGAGAACAGCAGTAGTCACGAGCTACCCAATCAGCAGGAGGAGGGGCGGGACCCCGAGGAAAACTCGTGACTCGGACAGTGCCGAGGGCGAGGGCGTTGAGCCTAGTGGGTCAGAGCTAAGTGTAAGTGGCGCTCGGTTTAAAGCAGCTTTTCTCGCCTGGGCTTTGGGACTGTATCGACCCGGGATGGCAGTGCTGAACCCGGAGATTAGAGGTAAAGTTAAGGCGGCGATGATTGGTCGATTACACAAGAGGCAAGCTACTTAGGCTTTCTGAACCTCGGTTTCCTCACTTGTAAAATGGGAACGAGAATCCTGCACTGCCTCCCTCCCAGGACTGTTGGGAAGACTGAATCCTCGCACGGCTTTATACTTTTAAAAAATTATTAAAAAATTTTGTATTTCTTAAGTCCTTCGTCTAGCCTGGATTTTCTCCTGTAGAGCAGCCTGACTTAAATGTGATTGATTCAAATAATTCAAATCCACTATGATTTTTCTCCCCCATAGTATTTTTATAAAAAGGTGAATATATGTCCTTTTACAAAGTCCTTTTGCAGCTAGTACGTCTTTTCAGAGCTAGACAGAAGTTTCTAGAACTGGAAAATTCCAAAGGGAACACCTAGTTCATAAGGAAACCGAGGCCCTGTATGGAAAAGGATCAGTCACAGGGAGTCAGTGGTCAAGAGGAAACCAAAACATGCTCAGAAACATTCTCAGGGACAGACCTATAATAGAAATTCCAGGGGATTCAGATAATCGTGTTATCTAGACTTTAAAATAGCTATGACTAATGAGTTCAAGGAATTAAAAGGAAATGAGAATTTCAACAGTTTAAAAATTTGAGAACTAAAATTCACAGGAGCTGATTTTAAAAATTCAATGGATAGATTTTAATAGTGGATTAGACATAGCTGAAAAGAGAATTAGTGAACAAGAAGGTTGAGCAGAAAAATATCCGGGCTGAAACACAGAATCAAAAGGATGAAAAAACAGAAAAGAGCATAACAAATATATGGAATATGAAGAACAGGTTTTAAAAACATGAATTTTAGCTAGAAGGAGAAGAGAGAGGGAATGGAGAAATATTAGAAAAGAGCTAAGAATGTCTCAAAATTGATTACGTAAATCAAGCTAGAGATTCAAGAATCACCATAAACTCCAAGCAAAATAAAAATACCCTTCCTGAAAGAATTTTTTAAAATCTACGTGCCTCTTGGACACTCTTAAATTGACATCTATAGTGCCTGGTATTAGACTAATCAGCGGGATCACTTCTTAAATTATATCAATGTCTAACCACTATGCCTCACCTGAAGTTTTAGTATATGTGCTGCCGAAGCTAGCACTCCTGAAATTAATATAAAATAATATTGAATGTCAAAATAAGTGTAAAAGTAAATAAATTGAAATTAAATTTTTTCATAATAATAAGTAGCAAGGGATGTAATATCTAATATATTGTAAATATTGATCCTTCCAAATGAAATTGTTGCATTGTTCTTTTAAATATATCCAATGGCTTCTAAAGACATTAGTGGTTTGATATCATCTATTAAAAAATACATGACAAAGCTTTTCATTAACATTAAGAAATTTGGGATTCTTACTTTTGTTCCATGAACATATATTAACATTCCAACACTTGCTCCTAAATTCTATCCTATTAGAATTTTGTGCTTCAAACACTTTTATTGATTAACTTACCATACTGCTTTGTAACAAAATTTTGTAACATAAATATAATTGACTTTTAAAACACATCCCATGACCATAGGCTCTGAATGTTAAAATTTTGTTTTGGATTGACATCATAATTATTAATAGTGTAAGCTATAAAATATACCAGAAATTTTCATAAGTAATTATTAAATAGAAAAAGTAAAATTTTATTAGAAATTCCTATCTTAAAGAGGTAGGTGGGCTTGTATTATCTATTGCTGTGTAATAAATTATCTTAGAACTTAGTACCTTAAAATAAGAAATATTCATTATTTCACACAGTTTCTGAAGGTCAGGAATCTGGGAGGGCTCAACTGGGTGGTCCTCAATGTGGTTTTGATGTGCATTTCACGGATGGCTAATGATATTGACCATCTTTTCATGTTCTTTTGGCCATGTGTGTCTCTTGTTTGAAGAAATGTCTATTCAAATCCTTTGGCTGTCTTTTAATTGGGATTTTTGCCTTTTATTTTTGAGTTGTAAGATATATTCCAATACAAGTCCCTTGTCAGATATGTACTTTTCAAATACTTTCTCAATTTGTGTCTTTTCACTTTGATGGTGTCCTTTGAGGAACAAAAGTTTTTAATTTTAATGATGGTTACTTATGTTTTGGAATAATATCTAAGAAACCATTGCCTATTCAAAGCCATAAAGACTTACACCCATGTGAGACTGATACATTTTTTTTTTTAATTCAAAATCAGGAATAAAAATAGGGTCACTGAAAATCTAAAGACATTATAAAGATCATAAGAGGATATATAAACAATTGTATGTTAATGACTTTGATAATTTAAATGAAAGAAGAATTCCTTGAAAAATACAACTTAAAAATAACACAAGGAAAACAGAATTGAATATTCCTATAACTACTGTGTTTCCCCAAAAATAAGACCTAGCCAGACCATCAGCTATTTTTGGCTCCAAAAGACGCATTAGAGCTGATGGTCCGGCTATGTCTTATTTTCGGGGAAACACAGTAACAAAAACAATTTAATAAATTAAAAACCTTTCCACAAAGAAAACTCTATTTGGCTTCATTAGTGAAAATTCCAGTCTTTACAAATTCTTCCAGAGAATTTGAAAAAGGAGGATAAACTCCTCAACTCATTTCATGGGAAGTATAATCTTAATACAAAACGCAACAAAGACAATTAAGAGAAAGTAAAATTTCAGGCAAAGTTATTCATGAATATAATTGAAAGAAACCCTGAGTGGGAGTAGGATTGAGTAAGCACATTCCTCCTGGCCTTTCCCACTGAGTGCAGCCATAACACTTAGCCAGAATGCAGAAAGCAGAAGCTGTTTGAAGACTCTGAAAAGTAAGTAGTGGCAGGTGAATTGGGGAAGAAGACCAAAATATGAAGCACTGAACTGGCAATGAGTTCACCATTTTTCATTCTCTGGTCTTCCTGCCACTTGGCCTTAGACATGGGCAAGGCTATGAAAGTACGTGGCAGAGTGGGCTAAGTAAAGATATAGCTTTCCCGCTGGAGAAGTAAAAGGGGAACCTCAAGGAACTAAGTAGCATAAGAGAGATCATAGAGAAGGAGAAGCTTGGGAAAGTGACCCCATAAAATTACTTAGAAACTCCCTTAGGAGTTTGCACCTTTACAACTTTAGGTTGACCTGTTCTCCATCAGCATGTAAAACTTTGAAAACTGTATTTACCATCATCCAGGTCCCAGACTAGCCACTGGGTGGCGCACACATGGGACAGATCAGCATCTCACTGCAGTCTCTGAAAATTGAAATGAAATTCTAACCACTGCCACAAAAGTTCATTTGGAACCTATGGCCTGAACATAATAAGTTAGTCAGTTGCATGCTAATGCAAAAAATATCCACATTCTTTATAGGATTTAAATAGACCCAGAGACTCATAATATTCAAAACGTTTAAGATAACAGTCTGGAATTACTTGGCATAGGAATAACCAGGAAAATCTCAACTCACAAATAAAAAGACAACACACGTCAATACCAAAATGACTTAGACACTAGGATTATCTGACAAAGTCTTTAAAGCAGCTATTATAAAAATGCTCTAACAAATAATTGCAAACACCCTTGGAACAATTGGAAAACTATCATAGAAAGTTTCAATAAAGAAATGGAAAATATAAGGAATAACAAAATAGAAATGTTAGAAATGGAAATAAAATTTAAAACTCACTGGATAGACCCCAAGTAAAATGGATATGACAGAGGAAAGAATTAGTGAACATGAAAATTAGTAGAAATTAGTCTGAATAACAGTGAGGGGGGGGGAGAAAAAAGCCCCAGGGACTTATGGAACAACAACAAAAGGCCACCATTTATTCCATCAGACTTCCACAAAGAGGAGAAATGCAAAGCTGGAAAAATATTTGAAGTAATAACAATGAAAACATCCCAAATTTGGCAAAAGACATAAATGTACAGAATAAAAAAGCTCAGTGAACCCCAAACAAAAATAAAGCCAAAGAAATCTATATCCAGACACATCATAATAAATCTGCTGAAAACTAAATAAAATAAAAATAAATCTTCAGAGCAGCCAGATAAAAATAACACATTACTAATGGGAACAATGATTTGAATGAACATTGAATTCTCATCGGAAATCATGAAGGCCAGAGGAAGGTGGCACAACATTTTTAATGTGTTGAAAAAAAGAACTCTCAGGTCAGAATTTTATATCCAATGAAAATAACCTTCAGTAATGAAGGTGAAGTAAAGGAAGGTATCTTAGAAGAAGGAAAAGTAAGAGAATTCATGGCCAGCCAACAATTTCTAAAAGAACTACTAAGAAAATGTTCAGAGAGGAGGGAAATGACACCAAAAGGAAACCTGAAATATGAGGAATGAAGGCAGAGTGACAGAAATGATAAATATCTAGGTAAATATAATAGATTACTCTTTTCCCCGAGTTCTTTAAAATATCCATGATGTTTGAAAGCAAAAAAATATATAACAGTGTCTGATGGGGTTTTCAATGTATGTAGAGGTAATATATAAGACAATTATAAAGGCAGGAGGGTACAGGGACCTAGATGGCAGTTAGGCTTTTATATTCCACTTAGCCTAGTAAAATATTAATTTTAAAAATACTATTAAGCTCAGTATGTATATTGTAATCCCGAAACAACCACTAAGTCTTTATACAAAGTGATACAGTGGAAACACGATATGAAATGGAATACTTTTTAAATATTCAAATAACCCAAAGGAAGTCAGGAAAGATGGCACATGACTAAAAAAGAGGGAAAAAGGGGAAAGCAAATAATAATATGGTAGAACTAAATCCAAACATATCAACAATTGCATTAAATGTAATTGTTTTAAACACACTAATAAAAAATAAACGTGGTTAGAATGAATAACAAAACCTGAACCAATTATATTCAACCCACAAGAAGCTCACTGCAAATACGATGATATAGATAGGTTAAAAGTAAAATGATGGAAAAAGATATACTGTGGAAACACTAATATCAAAGCAGACTCAAAGCAAGGAAAATTGCAAGGGGTAAAGATATAACAATGATAAAAGGATCAATTCACCAAGAAAACATTATAATCCTAAATATATATGTAATAACAACAATGACCTCAAAATACATGAAACAAAAACTGACAGAACTGAAAAAAGATTGTAGTTGGGAACTTTAACACTCCTATCACAAAAATCTGTAGAACTTAAGTAAAAAATCAACAATGATATAGACAGACTGAACAACACCATCAAACGACTGTATCTAATTGACATTTATGGGACACTCTAACCAACTACAGCCAAATATACATTTTTTCCAAGTGCACATGGGACATTCAGCAAGATAGACCATATCCTGAGTCATACAACAAATATTAACAAATTAAAAAGAATTGGAAAAATGTACTATGTATGTTCTTTAACCATAATGGAATTAAAGTAGATATCATGAACAGAAAGATGTTAGGAAAATTCCAAACCTTTGGAAATTAACACATTTCTAAATGTAATCCATGAGTCAGAAACGAAATAATAAGGGAGATTAGAAAATATTTTGAACTGAATGAATGAAAATACAACATATAAAATATGTGGGATATAAGGTAGTTCTTAGAATGAAATTTATAGTATTAAATGCTTATAGTGGAAAAGAAAGATCTCAAGTAAATAAACTTCCACCGTAAGAAACTACAAAAAGAGCATAAATAAATGAAATTGAAAAGAATAGAGAAAATTAATGAAATCAAAAGCTGGCCCTTCAAAAAAATCAATAAAATAAATCTCTAGCAAGACTGACAAGAGAGGAGACACCAGTTACCAGTATTATGGAATGAAAGACCCTGCAAATATTAAAAGGATAATAGAATACAATGCACAACTCTACACACATGAATTTGACAAGTGGACAAATTCCTGAAAGCCACAAACTATCCAAACTCACCAAAGATAAAATAGATAATCTGAATAGTCCTATGACTATTTAAGAAATTGAATTTGTAGCTTAAAACTTTCCACAAAAATAAATCCCCAGGACCAGACAGTATTGCTGGCCAGTTCTACCAAATATTTAAAGAAGGAACACCAATTCTACACAATGTCTCCAGAAAGGGAGGTAGGGAGAGAGAGAGAGGGGGAGAGAGAGAGAGAGAGAGAGCACCTGAACTCATTTTATGAAGCAAGCATTACTCTGATACCAAAATTAGACAAAGGGAGTACAAAAAATGAAAACTATAGATCAATATCCCCTAAGAACATAGATGCAAAACCCCCCCAAAGGATTACCAAACTGAATCCAGCAACATATAAAAAGAACAGCATATATGACAAAATGGAGTTTACCCCAGGATGTGAGACTAGTTCAATATTTGAAAAATAAGTCACTATAATCTACCACATTCACAGGCTACCAAAGAAAAACCACATAATTAATTCATTCAGAAAAAAAAAGATTTGACAACATTCAACAGCCACTTACACAATCTCAGCAAGCTAGGAATGAAATAGAACTTCCTCAGCTAATAAAGGACACCTATGGAAAACCTATTATAGCTGATGATAAAAGACTGAATGCTCTCCCCCTAAAATTAGGGACAAACCAAGGATGTTTCCTCTCATGATTCCTATTCAACACTGTACTGGAAGTCCTAGCCAGTACAGCAAGAAAAAGAAATAGAAGGCGTGCAGACTGGAAAGGAAGAAATAAAATTGTCCCTATTTACAGATAACATAATTGTCTACATAGAAAGTTTCAAGAAATCTACCCAAAAAACTCCTAAATAAGTGAGTTTAGCAAAGTTACAAGGTATGTGACCAACACACAAAAATCAATCATATTTCTATACACTAGCAATATGCAATTAGAAACTGAAATTAAAAAAATACTATTTACAATAGCGCCATATGATAATTTTGCAAATAAAAATCTGAATGAATATATAGCAAATGGAATCCGGTAATATTTTTGAAAAAATATGCAATTACTGAGTCTAATAATTATATAAAATGATATACTATTTTATATACAAATATATAATATGTAATTTAAGTTTATCCCAGGAATGGACAGATGGTTTTTATGTTGACAAATTAATAAAAGTAACTTGTTCTCTTACTAGGTGAAAACATGCTCATTTCAATAGATGCAGAAACAGTATCTGATAACATTCAGTATCTATCATGATAAAGGGAAAAAAAACCTCTTTGCAAACTTGAAATAGAAACCTCTGTAAAGAAAAAACAAATTATTTACACAAGATATAATTGTGTACATGAAAATATCTACAAATAAATTATTACAAAGTTCTTTATATATTTTGGATACAAATCCTTTGCCAAATAGGTGATTTGCAAATATGTTCTTTAATATGTGACTCGTCTTTTCATTCTCTTAACAGTGTCTGTCACAACGCAAAATTTTTCATTTTGATGAAGTCCAATTTATCAAATTTTTTTTTGGTGTCATATCTAAGAAAACTGCTTAACCCCAGGTTACAAAGATTTTTCTCCCGCAAGTTTCGTAGTTTTACATTTAGAGCTATGATTCATATTGCGTGGAGAGAAGATATTTACCACATGTACAACTGATATTATATGATTCCACTTATATGAAATGTCTAGAATAGGCTAACCCATGGAGACAGAAAGATTGGTGGTTGCCCAGGGTGGGAAAGATGAGGGGGTTAGAAGGTGACAGCTAAGGGGTGCACGGTTTCTTTTTGGTATAATGACAATGTCCTAAACTTGATTGTGGTAATGATTACAAAGCTCTGTGGATATAGTAAAATCCATTGAACTGTACACTTTGAGTGAATTGTATAGTGTATGAATTATATCTCAATAAAGCTTTAAAAATATTTTAGAAGTCATCATTCCATCATGCTTTTTAACATGCTAAACAAACCAACTTGGACCAAAGTACCCAGTTTTTAACACCAAATTTTACACCTTAACAGAAACACTGTAAAAATAAGACAGAAAAATGCAACAGGGGGATGGCCGGTTAGCTCAGTTGGTTAGAGCGTGGTGCTGGTAGCACCAAGGTTACCAGTTCGATCCCGGGCCAATGTGAGCTGCGCCCTCCTTAAAAGAATAAAACAACAACAACGAACTCTCCTTTGGACATTGGTATCTCGATAAAAGGAGGCTTCACTGATGTGTCACTGACACCATTTTATATCCTTTTGTGGCATCTTGGGCAGTGCATGCTGGGAAGACTTGCAATGGGTAAAGATTGGTGTGTGTGTTAAGTGTTTCAAAGTTAATTTTGAAAGGGAAGGTGGGAGAAGGTAACTAGAATGAAATTTCTACCATAGGTGAATTCTCAGGTTGATCAATTTTAGGAAAAATCTTGAGGATCTAGAAAATGATTCCCTTGAAACTATGCATGTCTGAATTTCCATTGGAAAGACTTCATGTACCCCAGTTTGAAGACCTGGGTTGTGGTTCAAAAGCCTTGTCTTTCAAGACCATAATCTCTGCTATGAATTGCTAAAGCTTCCCTAGCAGCAAAAGCCAAGAATTTGAGTCTGAGTCCTACATTCAGCTGAGCCAGCCTCCTCAAAGGGATAAGCCCTGGATGCTTCAGCCTCATGGTCTAAATTTTAATGTGGGAAAGGAGGAAGGAAGGGCCACATTGGTTAATATATCAAATTATAACCCCGCTATGCTAAAGATCTCCTTTACGGCATGAAGAGAAGAGATCAGGAAGGGAATGTGGAGAGAGGGAATTGAGCCTGAGCAGTCGTGAGGGGACAGAATGAAGAGACGGAAGAGGGATCAGCTTTGAATCGTGGAAGGGCACCTCTTCCTCTGAGGCGCAGAAAAGAATTGGCAGCTCTGCAGAGGGATTTGGTGGACATGGGTTGTTTATGGAGCTCAGGTCATGTGACCTTTTTCTCTGGACTTCTAGTGGCAGAATGAGAGGCAAGTGGCTGAGAAAGAAGAGAGGAGAAGAGTGGGGCCCCAGAACACCAGCAGAGTTGGAGAATCAGCTGTAGAGAATGGAAGCTGGAATCGGTAAGAGGTGACTCAGTGGTCAGCAAACCTTGGTGGGGTGGAGGTGGTGCAGCTGCGCTCAGTTGCATGGATCTGTAAGACCCCCTTCTTCCAGCTGGGGGATGCAGTGAGGTGAGCAGAGGTGGGAGCTGCCCAGGGTTGGAAAAGTGAGAAATGTGGGAGAAGCTGCAGGGGAGAGAAAGACAGCGTGAAGTCCAAGGTCCTGGCCTAGAAGGAGAAAGTAAAACCTGGGCAGCGGGGTGAGCTTTGCAGAAAAAGGCCACCAAAACAGGGAGGTCAGGAAGTTGGTGCTGAGCAGGTTGAGCAGCACTGAGTGGGAAAAGGAAGGGAAGGGAGCAGATTTGAACCATGAGGGTATCTGAAGTCTCCTGCATTGCACAGTACAGGAGCAACTAGCCTCGCGGGGCTTCATGTCCGTGCTTCGTCCAAATTGAGCCGTGCTGTGGATATAAATACACACTGGACTGCAAAGACAGTATGAAAAAAAGTTAAACATCTCATTAAAAAATGTTTACATTGATTACTTCTTTAAATAATATTTTGGGTATATTGGGTTAAATAAAATATATTACTAATTTCACCTGTTTCTTTTTACCTTTTTAACATGGCTACTAGAAAAGTTTAAATTACATACGTGGCACGGCATTGGTGTAGATGCTCCCTCCCAGGGACATGGATTGTCTGTGTCGTGCCTGTGGCCCCAGCACCTGGAACAGGGACCTACAGAGAGGCCTCGCTGAATGGTGTGTGTGAATTGATGAATGAAGGAGTAGGTAAAGTCATGGATGAATGAGTGAATGGATGAATGAGGATTATATATGGTGTTCAAGGACTTGGTCAGTGTTTTCTAAGTTGTTGAGGATTCTATGTGAGTACACAGATGAATGAAAGAGAATCAGAGGTAGTTAGAATTGAGAAAAGCTCATCAAGGCTTTGAGGTAGGGCGTCTCAACGAGAATTTTAGGGGAACTAACAATGTAAGGGCCCAAGAACCTGGACCCGTGCCTCACCCCTTTATTTTCCTTTTCAAAAAAGTCCTCCTGTAGCACTTCTTAATATAAGCCCAAGACTGTGCTAGGCATTTTCCGTGTAGTAACTCCTTTAAACTTCATATCACCCTGGGAGGCGAGCACTCTTATTATTCCCTTTTACAAGTAAGGGAACTACGGCATAGAGATGCTACTTAACTTGCCCAGGATGACCCAGTAAGTGAAGGGACTGGTTTCGAACCAGGCCTCTGTCCCCAGCATCCATACCCCTAACTACTACCCCATCCTGTCTCTCTTATCCTGTCATCTCGCCTCATCCCCAAGCTTCTATCCAATAGATACAGGTTCCTTTCTTCTCCCTTTACTGATCTCTTCCACCCGAGTCCCTCAGACCTCGTATTCCTGGAGAAAGTTATCAATGAAAATTGCTTGCCAGAAACAATTGTAAGTAAATCCCCAACGTCCACACAAATGAGATACAGACACACCATAACTGCGTGGTCAAATGCAACGGCCAGGTAACGCTGCTCCCCCCACCCCATTCCCTGTGCACCATCCTTGAGCAGGGCCCACACCACCTTCTGCTTCCCCAGCCCAGGAGGCTCTTCTCCCAGACCTGGGATTGGCCCTCCCCTGCCTTTCTGGGCCGACATGAGGGAAGTGAGTGTTGGAAGAGCCTGAGACTTCACAACTCAGCAAATGCTTTACCTGTCAGTCTAACAGATGTCTGCAAGGTGACTCCAGGGGTATAGAATAGGGAACTTTCCAGATATCACCTTGGCTAGTGCCCAGGGAATGACTCAATCTCATCTACCAGGGACTTCTTTCCAGCCTCAGGTTGGATCCCTCCAGTGACAGAGTGGCTGTGAATTTCCACCCACTGGGAGCAATGCCTCAATCCACCCCGGCAGGAACTCTTTCCCAGACTCAGCTTAAATCCCACCAGTGACAGAGTAGCCCTGAATTTCTACCTATTGGGAGCAGCCCTAGCTCAGGACCTCCACCTTCAGGGCCAAACACAGACTGGAACATAAGAAGGAAGCAACAAGCCATCTTCCTTCCTTTCTCTCTCTCTCTTTAAATTGTGAATAATAATGCATTTACGTATTCTTCCACTTAAAAAGTTGTTTCAATCCTTTGAAGAATCTTGCAAGGAAGCTTGGCTAGACAGCAGGCAGGGCAGTCCAGTGCCTCTGGGGGAGGAGCCAGGGTCTTCCATTCGCCTGTCTTTTGGTCCAGCAAGTAGGCATTTGGATTGATGGTATAGTCCTTTGTCTGGACATCACTGGCTGTGGTGACACCCCCACATACGAACACTTTGCTGTCTCCAATGGAGCAGATAGCATGGGACACATCCAAGGGGCAGTTGTTGGGCAACAGGGGCACTGAGGCAGTCGTCTTGCTGGCTTTGACCTTCTGCAGGTTGATTTCCACGCTTTGCCGGTGGCTGTGCACGCAGAGAATGTTGTCCTGATGGAAAGAGAGCAGGGGCCGGTGGTTGAACTCAATGGGGAAAGTGATACACTGGACCACGTCCCCAGTGTTGGTGTCAAAGCAGTCCACCACCCCGACCCGGGAAATGTAGCCTTTCACCAAGCACCGCCCAGTGACAATGTACAGGTTCCGGTCCCCCTTTGTGATCACAGCTGTGCCATCCATAGGGATGCTCATCTTCCCTGCCAGGCACCAGGCCTCCTTGCGCTCATCGTAGCGATAGATGTTAGAGACATACCGCCTTGGGGCAATGCTCCCACCCACTGAGTACACGGTCCCCCCGCAGGTCACCATGGTGTGGAAGACAAGCCCAATTGGCAGGTCAGGCAACTTGGTCCAGGAGTTCTCATCCATGTCATACCGCCAAGCCGTCTTCAGCCCTGAAATCTGCTCAGTGGTGCCACCAGAGATGTAGATGTAACGACCAGCAGAGGTGGCGCTAAGTGCTGCTGCCCGATAGGGCATCTCTGAGAGCTTCAGCCACAGGTTCTCCTGTACGATATAGGCAAACACTCCATCGTTGAACTTGCCATGGGCCTTCTGGCCACCGAGGATGACCACTGAATCAAGCAGGGCTCCTTTCCGCTGGTAGCTCAGCAGGCTGGATGGCTTCTCCTGCTTGCGGTCCACAAGGACACTCTCAATCAGGGCTGTGTGGACCGAGCTGTTATCGATGCCCATCAATTTGTTGCTGGCAAACATCAGTGTCTTGTTAGAGACGGCATTAAGATTGATGTAACTGAAAAACTTCTTGATATATTTTTCCCGCTCTTCCTTCCGGAAGTACACCCAATTGATGAGTGCACTGAGAGCCTGATCTTCGTTGAGCACATGCAAGTTTTCATCTCGGAGCAGGCGGCCAAAGATGACAGGTGGACAGCGCATGAAGTGCATGCAGCCCTCAGGACTGGCCCAGTAGTGGAAGTTGTCGCGAATGCCAGAGTAGGCCAAGTCTGATACCTCTTTGAGCTCAAACAACTCTGCCAAGAAGAGGTAGCGCAAGCAGTTGGCACGGCGGATGGACTTAATCAGGAAGTCACTGCAGTGGATTCTAAGGCGTGGTGTGCTGAAATACTGGGCCCCACGCAGGAGCTCCTCCACATTCTGCTCTGAGATGACCACCTTGCCGCTGTAGAAGTAGTCCAGGAGCTGGTCCACTGTGGCTGGACTCAGGTAGTTGGGGTCAATGGTGATAAAGAGCTCATCGGTGGTCTTCATGTCGTTGCTGGAGATGAGGCTTTTCACCAATGGAGAGACAGCAGCCAGCACGTTGCGATGTGCAAAGAAGACATGGTGATCCACAGTCAGGGCCATGTCCCAGTACTCTTTGCGTTTCCTCTGTTTGTTCAGGTTCTGTAGCACAAAGGTGTTGTAGTTTTTCTCGGTGAATTCCAGTTTCATGGTGCTTCTTGCTGGCTGAGGCAGAATATCAGCAGCGGGTACTGGAGAACAGACTTTCTCAGGCCTTTGGGATTCAGACTGATGGTTGTTTGCAGAGCAGCTGATCAGGGAGGAGTGGGGGTGGGAGAGAGGATGATGTCATAGAGTGGGTGAGGTCATCACAATGCAGCCCCCCACCCCCACCCCAGGCCTATCTCAGAAGCACAGGACCTTTTTCCTCGCTGATGGCTCCAATCTGCCAAGGCCAGATACCCTACCAGGACCTAGTGCACAGGGTCCAGAGCTTAGGAAGAAACACAGAGATGGGTTGCGATTCCTACCTGAGACCTTTAAACCTCAGTTCAAGGCTGCTTTTGGAATGTCAGAGCCAGTTTGGGTGCGGGTATCATAGGGAGGGATGAAGGGAGGCCGGGGGGTGGGGCAAGGAAAGGGACTATTAGATCATCTAGAAGAATTCTTCCATTGTACAGGAAGGAAACTGAAGCCCAGAGAAGAGACAGGACTTGCCCAAGATCACATAGACAGTTAGAACTAGAGCAAGGCCTGGAACCCAAGCCTTCTGTGACTCAGGACTGTTTCCACCCTTCCAGGAAGCTCCTAACTACTCAGCTTTCCCCAGTCTCTGATTCTTAGAGCCTTTTGAAAAGGAGAGCTCTGTCCTTTGGCTTCTGACCTTTGTGGCCACAGATACTATTCTTTAAAATAGAGGGAGAGGTGGAAACCACTCATTGGAGCAGGAATGCAGCAGTTAGCCACACAGCGGATGGGAGTGCCTCTGAAGCCCTGATTACTTCAGTTTCACAGCAAACTGGGACCTTCCCTCCATGTTCTCAAGTCTCTAGTTGTAAAATGTTGGGGGCTGTGGTGGTTCAGCTCTCTCCATTAACTGTGGACGTGGACCAGTTGCTCATTCTCTCTAAACCTCAGTTTTCTTAGTGAGATGGGAATAATAGTACCTGCTTCAAAGATTATTAAGAATTTATATAAGAAAATGACTGGAGAATGTTAAGTACCATGTTTGGCTGGTAGCAAACGTTCAGTAAATGCTAGCTGCCGTTACTTTATTAATATTACATTAGTTCACCAAGAGCTGGTGTTCCTGGCTGCTCCCTTCATAAATATTTGCAAGCGTGGTTCTCCATTTGTGGCCATTGGTGTTAGGCACGGTCGGAAGAATGAGTCGCAGGAGACCAAAATTGGTCTATTAGAATTTATTTGGTGTGTTTGAGCTGTGGGAGATCAGGCTAGAAAAGACCATAACCTCCCCAGTATAAAGGAGCATGGAAGGGGTAAGTAGGAGGGGGTAAATGAGGCTGTTTCCCCTTCAATGCTTCAGGGGGGTTTTGTTGCATTGTCTCTGGCAACAAAGGGTTTCCGGGCATGACCAAGCTCTGGGTTCCACTTTCTAGCCCTCAGGCGCCCTTCTGGACCACCCAGGCCGGCTGAGAAAAAGTTCCTAGGAGACAAACACAAGCCAGCAGGTACAAGGTCCAAAGCAAGACAAGATGGCTTTTAAGATAAGAAGGTTTCTGCTCCTGGTCTAAATATGGCCTAACAGTTGGGAAGTCTGGAACCCCAGGTCCCCTCTGGTCAGGCTCCCTATATTTCTTCCCACCACGCGATGGGGCTGGAGAGCTATCTACCGCGGGGTAGCCAGCCGGTGGACCCCAGCGCGCCGCCTCCGCCCTCACCCGGCTGCACCCCTTTCCCGGATGCGGAGAGCCGCGGGGTTTCCCTTTTTCTGATAGCCTGCCACACGCCTGCATCCCCTGGGGCAAAGGAGACAGCACAGGTCTAGCTGCTATAACCTTGAAATCCAAATGTCAGGGCCTCCCAAGATCACCACAAACACACCTGTGTCTACTTTACAGATGGGGCAATAAGCCCCAGACGGGCTGTGCAGGACCCGGGGGCCAGAAAGGAACCATCTCAAATCAGGGATCCCCTCACCCTCGGTCCCCCGCCGTGCGGGATACTTGCGGGCTCGGACAGCTCAGCAACCCCGCCCCCGTGGGGTGTAAGGCTGCAGGTATCCCGTAGTGTCTGTGCCAAGGAAGGGTAAGGGCCAGGCAGAGCCCCCCACGGAGGGGGGCTGGCTCCTGCGGGCCCCACCCAGACCAGGCTGTGGGGCTCCCAGGAAGGGGCTCAACATGCAGGCCCCTGCGGCATTGGGAGATGGTGCAGAGGTACTCCCACCCCATTTCCTCTAACCTGGGCTCAAAGCCCTACTCTTGACCCTCAGTACGTCCCTCGCGACCCTACTAGGAAAACAGTGTCACCCGGAGCCTTGGAATGTGAGCGACCACCTCTTTCCCTCATTATTATTCACTGTCTCTCCCTCATCCTTGCATTCCAGACCTGGATTTTTCTTTACTTGACATTTGATAATTTGAAAATGATTTAAAAGTACCTAACCTTTGAATGCTGAATCCTTTCACCGTGATGCCTGAATGGGATTGAGGCATTCATTGTCTAGAGATAGCTGTCTGTACAAGGCTAAGAACTTCTGTTTTCCTCCTGGGAAAAAGGCTTAGATTTCAGCTGCTCTGCCACAGACTAGCTGTGGGCCTTAGGTGAGTTCCTCCTGGCTCCTTTCTTTCCCTACGAGAACAATTGAGCTCTAACGACTTCTCCAGCCCTGCTCTTGAGAAGCGGCAGCGAATTGGGCAGAGGATGAGGCTTGTTGGTGTTGATGCCAAACACCTTTTCACTCCCATTGGCCTCCAGGCCTGCCCTGATGAGAGGCTGGCAGACGTCACCTCCTGGGACCCCTCCACCCAGGAGCAGGGGTTGAGTGGGTCAGGTCCTGCTGCTTCAACTGCTCCCTTGCCCCAACACCCTTCAGTTTTGGGGGCATTTTGGTAGAGGAGGTGGCAATGCTCCCTTTGCTTTTGTTTTAGGCCCCAGAACACCAGGGCGGGAAGGTCTCTCATGAGATGCTTCCATCTAGATAAGAAAGTTGGGCCTAGGAGGTGTCACGTAGACCTGAGAGGATCCAATAGACCTAACTCCATGTGCCAGACCTTGTACAGCTGGACAAATTGGGGCCAAGAGAGGATAAGGGGCTTGTTCCCCTCAGAGTGCACAGAGCTAGGACTTGGAGCCCGAGTTCCTGACTCCTTCCTCTGCCCTCTGGCTACAAAGGAGAGCTGGAATCTGGCTTGTCTTCTGAGTTTGCTGAACTCACGGGAGCTGCCATCTCTAAGAAATCCATTAAAGAAGTGAGATTAGTGCCCACCTGCTCAACTAGCTGTATTGTGTAGCTTTTCTTTGGCCTGGAAAGCTCCCCTGGTCAGCTTTTTCCTTATTTCAGCTAACTGAGGAAACAAGACTCCAGCCTGAAGAGGCTGGCTGCATGCCAGCATCCACCAACTGGTTGTGTGTGTGTGTGTCCCTCGGAGCCACCAGAAAGTTCACTGACTGGTTATTGAGTCCCTGTTGCTCATGGTGGCTGCCCAGATAGGGCCAGAAAAAGGCCTCAGCCTAAGGCCCTCACCTATCCTCAGTGTTCTGCCTAGCTCAGCATTTTTTGTTCATGGAGATTCCCTACGGGAGGGGACCCTAATATTCTAACCTTCTGGGGACCATCAGATATATATATAAATTTATTGGGAAGCTCTGAAGAAAATGAGGTGTGTGTTTTAAAGATCCACAGATCTGGCCTGGAATTAGAAAAGTCAGAACAGTCTTTCAGTATTTCCAACTCTTTTGTACCTCTAACTGCCTTTTTCACGTCAATATACAGTACTTCCAACTTATAACTTGGCTAACATATAGGTTTGGCTTGCCATGGCCCTAAGTCAAACTCATGGCATACTTAATTTTTTCAGTTCCATTGGTAAATTCTCTCCATGATTCTCAGCTCAAATTCCTGGTTCATGTCCACTCTAGTCCAATCAGCTGTGTGGTAGTAGGTCACATAGTTTAAAACATGGCTGCCTAATGAGCACAGCCTACAGGGGACAAGAAGGAGGTATTCAGAAGCTTGAGTTACCTAAGACAGGAACTCAGAGTTATGGATTACCTTAGTGACCAATAAAGAATTGGGTATGAATCACAGGGGAGGAAGATATTACACAAAAGAAAAACATTTTATTGTTCTTAGTCAATATCCCTGGGTAAAATGAAGGGCACAGCATAAGACGGCGTTCACAGTGCAACATAAACCTTCAGGAGCATGTTTCAGAGTTTGGCCTGCTCAGGCTCGTCTTTAAGCAGGTACAACCCCCCCCCCCCCCAACTCCTGTCCCTGCTATCTTACCACCTGGAGATGCCATGGTTTCAGGGATACTCAGCTTGGCACTGGGGTTGGTCCGTCCCACGTGATTCATGTGAAATTGTTATTCAGGGGAACTTTATGCAGTTTGAGCCAAAACACAGAATCAAATTAGTGACTCTAAGCCCCCGCATGGGCTATTTCCCAGGAACATTTGGGCCTGTCACACATTCCAGGAGGCTACAGCTGCACAGCTGCAGCCACAGCTGCCAGGAACAGCCTGGGCTCCCACCCTGTGTGTCAGGGGGAGAGCAGAGGCTGGAGGGCTTCCTCTGGGGGCCTGCGTGAGCTCACCCTCACCCCTACACTCACTGACTTCATCCATCCAAGGCCGCTTGGCCAAGAGCCCAGGCAGTGTGAGGGGCTCTCTTCCAGAACAGGCCCTGGGCCACCTAGCAGCGGTGGGGGAGGGGTGAGTTTCAGGCCTGGCTCAATCCCCCAGATATCACGGGGTATACATATTGAGCTCTGCTATGCCAGGGAGTTTTAACAAAAAAGATGGAGGGCAGGGAAAGGGTGGTGGTGGTAGTGGTACTTTGCTATTTAAAGGTAGAAAAATGCAAGGAAGTAAAGCTTTCTTTTCCATTTGTTCTTTGGCAATCCCATTAGAGAATTTCAGGAGGCATGTAGATGACATCACATCTTATAACTGAGAAATCTCAGTAATTCTGTGAAATGGAGCCCCTGCCTACACCAGGTTTCTGATGAGGGCTGTTTAAAGTTGTGTTTTATGTCACATTTAAATGAGGGTTTAATAGTCTTAAATATCCACAAGTAGATTACCATGCATATCACAGAAATTGAACTTCTCAGTACTGCAAACTTTTGGAATACAAAAAGTCCAGTGATGGATATTATAAAGTACAAAAGAAGTCTGCTTAAAAAATAACCTAAAAAGTTTAAAAATTGATTTTTCCCCCCAAAGTCCAAATAATGTGGTCTGGGGAAGCATCAGGGTAAAGGCTTCATATGCTCATTCCTTTGATAAGAATGAGGTCACACATAACAGTATATCCAAGTGTGTGTGCAAGAGACACAAGGAACACACCCACAAGGAACAGACACACAACTGTGTTTTGTTGTTCTAGGCACTTCATAGGCACGTTCTTAAGTCTGCCACCTTCCCATTACATTTGACAAGTTACTTCTTTGGAGGCAGGACATTTTCTTCGAAGAAGCCCTGGTTGACGACATTCCCTGCTGGGAAGTATCTGGCCACAACGAAGGAGGACCCATCACTTGCAGATGCCTTCCCCACGCCCATCTTCTTTGTGTTCTTCCACACCATGGCCGTGAAGTGTCCTGCAGGGAAGCAGATGGGGGAAAGGGAAACAGGTTAGTTAGCAGAGCCTGGAGAAGGATGTTTCAAAGGATTCTTGAGCTCCTGCACCACCTTGCCAGGCTTGGGAAAGCTTGATCTTCACAGACACCAATCAAAGGAAGGAGACACAAAACATACCGACTGCCTAATTTTCTATAGCTTTAGGTCCTCCTTAGTCAGCCACAGAGACTACTCACCTCACCACTTTCTGATGCCCCAAAGTTTCATGGTCTCCCGGAGATCATGACAAAGCCCTGTGGCCCCAACAGTGAGGATGCTGCCCTACCTGGCATCTGCCACCGACCCTCCCCCTCCAACTGCACTCTTCAAAGTCACCAATGATCTCCAAGCTCCTCTCCAATCGTTACTTTTTGTCTTCATCTTACTTGACATCTCAGGAACATGTAATAGGGTTGACTCCGCCCCTTTTAAAAGCACTCTCCTCTTTTGGTTTCCATGATCCCACCTCTCTTGGCATTCCTCCCATCTCACTGCCTCTTCCTTCTCCTCTTGATCTCACTTGTAAACGTTGGAAGACCTGCATGTCCCAAGGCTCAGTTCTGGGCTCTCTTTTCTTACTGCACTCTTTAGGCAATTTCATCTTTCCCTGGCTCCCAGATTTATTTCTCCAGCCCAAATCTCTCCTCTGTGCTTCAGACACAACTACTTACTTGACATTTCCACTTGGATGACTCACAGCATTTCAAATTTAAACTCACTCTTGATTTTGTTCCGCCCAGAGTTACTCCTCTCCCTACCCTCCCATTTCCATTAATGGCACCTCTATCCATGCACGCAATCCTAGGGAGTTGGTCCGTATTCCTCCCTCTACCTCATTTCTCCACAACAAACCATCATTCAATTCTGATGAATCTAACTCCAAAATACATTTCAAGTCCATCCACTCTGAAAACTTTGGTCCCAACCACAAACTTTTCTCACATGGGCCACTGCAATAGCTTGACTGATTCCCCAGCTTTCACCTTAGCTTCTTCTAATTCACTTTCTGCTTAAGTAGACAGGGTGATCATTCTGAGACTAAATTATATCTGTTGGCTTCTCTACTTTAAAATCCTCTGATTGGTTCCAATTGCACCTAGAATGAAAGTGAATGTTTTGGCCCCAGCGGCCTCCTTTCCATTCCTTGAAAATCCCAGGAAAACCCCATGGTATTTCCCACCATGGAGCCCTTGCACACACGAGCCACTGTGTGGAATGCTCTTCAGATGACCAACGTCTTCTTGTCCCTTAGGCCTCAGACTTAATGTCACTTGTTCAAAGAAGCCTTTCTTTCTTTTTCAAATGATTTGTTTTTTTCAGTTACAATTGACATTCAATATTATTTTATGTTAGTTTCAGAGAAGTCTTTCACAGTCACTCTTATTTCCTGAACACCTCCTTCCCAAGTTAGTCTTATCTGTTTCTTCCCTTCATAGTATTAATATTCGTACCATTTGCAATGATTCATTTACTTGTTTATTGTTTGGCTCCTTCACTAGGCTGTGAGCCCCATATGTGTAAAGATCAAATTGTTCTATTCACCAAAGTATATCCAGTACAGCCTGGCACGTGAAAAATGTAAAAAAACTTTCACTGAATGAATGGAATGAATGCGTGAAAGGCACATGGAAGAACCATCCTGGACTCAGGTTTTGCCCTGGCTGGAAGTGTAGGCCTTCTATCATGTTCTGAGCTCTTTGAGGCCTTGGTAAGGTGGAGCCTCCTTCAGTCCCCTCTGTTCTGAGCCAAGCAGCCCAGTTCCTTCTCAAACTACTGCCCGACCCTCCAGACACTTCTGTGACACGCTGAAGCGTCTCAGCATCAGTCTCCCACTGCTTAAGGCTGCCTTCCCCTTACTCATCGGTCCTTTCAAGCTGTTAACATGGCTTAGCTTCCACCTCCCTTCCACTTTGGGGTCAAAGAGCTGATGTTGTAAGGGTACTCTGCTAAATGACCATAAATTCTTCTCATTTCCTGGGAGTAAAAGTTGGGAGGGAGTTCATCTCTCCCACCTTTACTGTTGAGGACTCACAGAGATCCTTTGACAGGTCGATGGGATATTTACTTCCATGTCACAGGATGGCATTACTTTGCTAAAACAACACTGAAGAAATTATGTTTCCTCCTGGAGGGCAGGGACCACATCTATTTTATCAAACACTAAATCCCCAGTGTTTAGCACTGGGTTTAGCACATGGAAGATGCTCAAAAAATATCTGATGAAAAAGAAAGAGACAGAGGGAAGAAGGAAGGAGAACAATCATGATCAGAGAAGCTAAGTTTCCCATACAGTGGTTAAGAAAGAAAGAGGGTAACCACTTTGCACCCATTAGGATGGACATTACTTAAAAAAAAAAAAATCCAAAGGTTTGTGAGGATGTGGAGAAATTGGAACCCTTGCGTATTGCTGATGAGAATGTAAAATGGTGCAGCTGCTGTGGAAGGCAGTAGGGTAGTTCCTCAAAAAGTTAAACATAGAATTATCATAATTCCATTTCTAAGTATATATCCACTTCTAAGGATATAAATAGTTAAAAGCAGGAACTTAGGTATTTATACACCAATGATCATAGCAGCATTATTCACAATAGCCAAAAGGGGAAAAACCCAAAATGTCCATCAATGGAGGAATAAATAAAATCTTATAGATAAATACAATGAAATATTATTAAGCCTTAAAAATAAAATTCTAGCATATGCTACAACATAGATGAACCTTGAGCACATTATGCTAAGTGAAATAAGCCAGACACAAAAGGATAACTATTGCATGACTCCACTTATATAAGGTACCTATATAAATTCATAGAGACATAAAGTAGAATAGTAGTTAGTAGGGCTTAGGGTGGGGGGTAGGAAGGGATGGCAGTTGTTTCATGGGTTCAGAGTTTCCATTTGGGATGAGTAAGAAGTTCTGGACGTGGATAGTGGTGATGGCTGCACAACAATGTGAATGTAGTTTTAGTCCCATTGAACTATACACTTAAAAATGGTTAAAATGGTAAATTTTATGTTAAGTATATTTTACCACAAAATTAGGAAGGGAGGAAGGAAGGAAGGAAGGAAGGAAGGAAGGAAGGAAGGAAGGAAGGAAGGAAGGGAGGGAAGGGAAAGGAAAGGAAAAACAAAGAAAAGAAAAAAGAAGGAAAGACAGTCTGGTATCCACACTTTTCCAGTCCTTCAGAGAAGAGAAAGTTGATATCTCCCATGTGTCTCATATGGGGTAAGGACTGAATAAATGTTCATTGATTAAATTGTGTTTTTCCCTTACAGTTGAACTCCATTTTTATAATTTTTAAATTTTAGGTATCGCTTATTTCTTTGTCTACATCCAAAAAAATGATTTTTTTTTCTGAAAATAACCAAATGTGAACACTAATCAGTAAAGTTGGTGTGATACAATCAAAGCAAGAATTAAAACAAATCTTAAGTACAATTAGGCATCTTTACCAACTTATCCTTAAGTTTGTGTTAACCATTGCTTAAAAACTCTGATTTTCACCTTGGAATAGAAACACTTTTTACCAATTTACCCTTGGTCTTTATGCTTTTGAGTCACAGTTCCAGGCTTTCAGCAGCTTTACCAAGTGTCACTGCTTCTATAGGCTGTGTTTTCCTTAAGGCTCAAATCCTTTTTCATATAAGCAATTTCTCTCAAAAGACCACATGCTTTGGCCATTGACCCACCATTCTTTCTGTCACCCAGAAAAGGAAGAGCTGTCATTTACCCACTGGTTGCCAAAAATATGATTACGGATACAACATGAGCGTCAGCAGCATGAATGCCTGTGGAAGCCTTTTCAAACAGATGAACCTAAGTAATCTTTCTTCTAGTTGGGGAGGTTTCTGTCTGCACAGAAATAATAAAGTATGGGTATTTACCGATGAATTAAAGGACACGACTTCCTTAGCAACCATCAGATACACACTGGTTTCTAACTCTAAATTACTAACAGCTTCCTTTTTCTTTTTTTCCTAAATGGATCACATCCTCTTTCCTGCTATGGACCCAAACCCCCTAGAATATACATTTGAAAACCACATTATATAAATTATAGTATATTTTTGTGAGGGAATAATGTGCAACAGTAAGAAAGAATGAGAAAGCTCGTTTTGTATTGATATGGAACAATCTCTGCCAATCTGCTGTGTGAAGAAAGCAAGTGAAAAACATGGCATGTATCTGACACCAGAGTATAAAAAAGGGAAAAAAAGAACATATTTACACAAATGCTAGTATAAACTCAGAACAACCTTAGAATGATACATAAGAAACTACTATCATAGGTTGGGAGGGAAAGTCCCGAAGGCCAGAGATGGAAGGAAGACTTTTCACCTTATATAGCTTGCAAATTCCACGTCATGCAAAAGTATTACTAATTCAGAATAAACAAACAAACCTACTCATTAAAACAGAATATAACAAAGGAATTGAAATAAAATATAACAAAGAAACCAGTTCCCTCCACTTAGCACATAAGATGCTGACGGTGGGCTGAGGTGCGTGGGGAGAGATTATAGGATATTTCAAAGACCCTTTCACCTACACCATGGGCTGAGGTCCAGGGACCCCTGAATAATGGTACAGCTCTGGGGGAGGCTGAGGTGCTGGTGTGGGCCTGAGGATCATTAAGGGTCTTGCAAGCCCCAATTATAACTCCATCCAAATCTGTGCTCCTATTTTAGGATTGGGCTCTGTTTGTCACCAGGCATTGCCCACCAGCATACGGGCTAGTTGCTCTGGGGTTTTCCTCCTTAGGGGTGGGAGATGTGGGGCAACGGGTGAGACAGGCGGTCAGTGATCATGGAAAGCTGAGTCCCATTCCCAGCTCTGACACTTGGAAGATTCCTGCCTTGGAGCAGGGGCCATGAAAAGAGCATCGGATTGAGGATAGAAGGTATAAAGCTTCCTCTTTCTGGGCCTGTGTCCACCTCTGCAAAATGGGTGGAATGGAGCCCTACTTTCAAATGGTGTTGCAAGGCTCACGTGGTCGTGGGTGGGGAGGCGCTTTGTAACTGTCCAATGGCCTGGCACAGGAGCAAAGCTAATAACTTGCTCTGTTACATGTCCAAGTGCTCATGAAATATTGCGCACAGGAGGAAGCAGATCCAGACACTATAACATCAAATGTTTTCTGGACACTGATGAAAAGGACACCAGGTTTTGCCTACACATCCTTAATCACTGGTAGGAGGTTGTTACTATTCCTTCCCATATCCCTCAAATTTAATTGCCACAGAACCATCAATTCTCCCTCAGGGCCCTGACAGCAGCTCCCTTCTTCCAGGCCTGAGTGCTGAGGGGAGAAGCACCTCAGTAGATGCTGCTACCTCTACTTCACAGTCCTGCCCACACGGTTGCAAGAAACTCTGCCCCAAAGGGTGAGCATAAAACCACAGGAAACAGTGAAGTGTTCTGAGAACATGTCACTTCCTGTTTCCGAAGAACCCTGGCAAGGGTGGGAGGCCATATGTGGCTCCACCCATGGGTAGGATGGGGTGGGGTAGAGGGGTGAGGGTATGGAGAGAACCCCTTTTTCAGTTTCCCTCGTGCCTCTGGTCAGAGAAACTCACAGCCCCTTCCAACCCATCCTGGGCCCCAGGTGGACCTGAGTAGGTTCTGAGGAAAGACAGGAGCCTGGTAAGGCCTGGTGATGGGCAAGAGGGAGCCCAGCGCTCAGATGGCTGCCTGGGTCTTTAGTAAGTAAGATAAAGGAGTTTAGTGCTCACCGTAGAGGCCTAGAGAAAGACTGGGCAGTCCCACAGCCAGCTCCTCCCTGCATCTGAACACAAGCTCTCAGAATGTCCTGTAGTGACTACCACCCTGTCCTTCTCTTTAGGGGACAGGGAAGGACAGGAAGGTGGCCCAAGTTCACAAAACTAATAGGGCTGAGACTAGCTCCAGACTTTCTGCATTCCAAGCTCATCTGAACCACAAACTCCAGCACAAAGGTGAAGGGAGAATGCCCAGGAGGCCGAGACGTGGGGCACGAGGCAGGAAGGATGTGGGGGTGTGAAGAAGGAGGGAATTAAAACCAAGAGAAGAGCGAGTGGCTTGGCCCTTTTCCTGACGGCCCCAGGACCCACTGGCAGTTTAATCAAGAGAGCAACATGGGCAGAGAGGGTTTTAGAATATTCTCGCTGCTGGAGAGCTGGCTGTTTTGGAGGGGAGCAAAACTAGAGGTAGGATGACTGGTTAAAAGTGCTGAGTCACCACTTCTGGAAAGAAGCACTCAGCAGCTTTTAATATCCACAGCCTCCAGAACTTGGAACTGGTGGGGCAGGAATCAGCAGCTCAGAAGCTCTTAGGTGTGTGTGCATGTAAGAAAGTTTTACCCTTTAGGCAAAGTCAAACCAGAAAAATATGGAAGAGGTAAAACAGAAGGGACATGATTGATTTTCAGAGCGTTAGTTCCTCTCTGAAATCAGACACTCAAACTGCAACTCTACCCAGAGCAAGGCCACTGGTGTGACCCTGTCACTTACCAGTCCCAGAGGTGAAGCCAGGCTGCTGGAAGTTGTAGTTCTTGATTTCACTATACCATCTATCAGCCACCTCCTTTCCTGTATTGAAAATACACTGTTTAAAACTCAGCAGCAAAATCAACCCACTCCCTATTTCTTCCATATTTTCCCATTAACCCCACATCACCCATCCCACAATTAAATAGCTGATAAAGTACCAACGAGCTGAAATAGGGACTTCTGCCCACGAGCACACCCAGGCTGAAGAGAGGGCCTTGCTGGAGGTTGAGAAGAGCCCTGGTGTGGGGTCGCCTGCATCTGTGTCCGCACCCTGCCACACTAACTCTGTGTAATACTAGGCAAGGCCTTCCCGTTTCTGGGCCACTGCACAAGAGGGTTGAATGCAACATACTCCAAGGGCTTCTAACGATGCATTGAGTTTCCTGAAGACTCTGTTCTCATCCCACCCCAATTCTGGCTCCTGAAATATCCACAGGAGGAAAGGCCTGGTGGGCTACGGTCTCCATCGCAGGCAAAAGGGTCCTCACCTGGAGCATCCACTGGCCCAGCAGGTGTTGATAGGAGAAACCCACAGCATTTCCCTGGGAGTTACTGACCTCAGGGCAGTAAGTCTCAAACTTCAGTGTGTGCACAAATCACCTGGTGCTCTTGTTAAAATGCAGATTCTGATTTCAGTAGGTTTAGGGTGGAGCCTATGAGTCTGCATTTCTAACAAGTTCTCAGATGCTGCTGCTGGTCTGCAGACAACACCTTGAATGGCAAGGCCATAGCAGTGGCTACACACTGCCCCCCCCCCCCCCCCCGGAGCATTTAAAAGTGGCTGATGCCTGGGGCCTGACACAGACTGATTGTAGTGGCATCTCTGCCACTGGTATTTTTAAAAAGCACCACAAAAGATCTCAATGTGCAGCCAGGGTGGGGAACCAGTGCCTTAGAGACCACCTACCCAACCCCCTCTCTATGTGGATGGGGAAACTTGGTCCAAAGAGGATAGAGACTTGCTCAAAGCTCCACAGGGAGCCAGTGCAAGGCCAGGTTGGAACCACGTCTCCTGCCAGCTCCTTCCCATCCTTCTGCCTTCTCCCTGGGGCTCACCAGGCCCAAAACCAGGCCTGGGGAGGCAGCTGCAGGCTTCTGCCTCCTGCCTTCCTCAGGGCATGTGCACACTTCTCTGGAGGGCCACAGAGCTGGAGAAACAAGAGGGCCCTTGGGTCTCCCCGGGGAGCTCCCAGGAATGTGAGGCCAGGGAGGGTGAGTCATTCTCCCGCTGGGGTTTGAAGAAAGCTTCAGAAGGGGAGGTAGCCTCTTCAACATTTTTCCTAAAAAGCCACAACTGGGCTGTCAGAGCCAGGCAGCTCAAGAATGTCTGGTCAGTGTGGTGAGATCACCACTCTAGGCTGCAACCTTGGATGTGGAATTGTCGTTCCCATTATTTTTTCCAACACGGAAAAGGCTCTATTGCGCTTTTCTGATGAAAAAAGTTAAGTGTGTAAAAAAAAAAAAAAGTGACAAAAAGTAAAATTCTTCTGTAGCTGGGGATGCTTCAGTGCCTGCCGGGTCAAGCTGAGACTCTGCACAGAACTGGTCTGTCTCCCCCACCCCACTTCTCAGCTGGGAGCTCTTCCAAAACAGAGGGGCCGCGAATGGCCGCGATGGGGGGTCTGGGCAGTCTGACTCATCTCTGTGTTCCTGGCACACAGACCTGGCCCTGAGCCGGCCATCAGAGACCTTGTGATGAGCTGCAGTCAGCCCTGGAGCAGGCAGAGCTCTGGGGTTCCTTTCTTTCTCTGGACCCGTGGCTGCCACATGGATACACCACAAAAGGCACTGGGGCCAAAGGGGCCTGAATGTTGGCTGTCCTAGGCCCAGCGCAGGCAGAGGGCAGGGGAGCCAGGAAAGTGACCCACCTGTCTGATCGTAGGATGCCCAGGCCAGGTTCTCTCCACACTGGCCGCGACTGGACTCTGGGCTGTGCTTGAGGATCCTCGTGCTGGCCAAGGCCTCCGAATACCTGTCAGAGACCGTGGTGCTTTCTCAGAGTGGGTGCAGCCCAGAAACGCCCCAAAGTGTGAGCCCTAAACTGGTGTGGCCACACTTCCTCCCCTAGGCTTGCTGAGGAAATCAGGAGCATCACACCTGCATCACTTCTGAGCCCCCCCATTCACCCCATTTTACAGAGGAGCAAATCTGAGGCTCAGAGGAACAAAGGGATCTATCTGTCTAGGTAAGTGGCAGAGTGGTTATTGAAGCCTGGCTGTGTCTGCCTCCCAAACCCGTGTCCCTCCAGGTACCCAGGGCCCCCCGACTGCAGCAGCACCATGAAAGGCCTGTGTCACCCTGGGGGCTGGAGGGACTCACTGCTGAGCCTCCTGGTTGAGCTTCTTGCAGAGCTTCAGTGGAGGGACGCCATGTTGCTGCCGGTACTCGTTGTGGGCCTTCAGGACCTCATTATTAAACTGCTTGGAAGCTGCAATGATTTCAAAATGGAGAATGTCTCAGTGCAGAGAAAATACCCGCCAAAAGTCTGATGTTAGGCTTCGGCACGACACCCAGCTCAGACCTCAGGCCACAGGGACAGACTCTCCTTTAGTACCCCAGCCAGACGGACAACCGTAATGCCCTGCTCCAGACCTTTGCTCATCCTGTCTATATCCCTGAGTATGCCTTCCACGTCTCTGCACATCTGCACCCACATGGATTACGCAGGGTCTTATGGGCCATGCTGGGGATTTGGGTCTTTGTCAAGGCAATGGGAATTGACTGGATGGAAGCAGGGGAATGAGCAGGTGAGATCCTGCTGGCTGTTGAGTGGAGGATGGGCCAGGGGTGCAAAGCAGATGCTGGGGGGCTGGCCAGTGAAAGACAGGATTTCTGAAGGAAAATGTTAAAGGAGGCTGTATATCTCAGACTGGATCTATGGTGTACGGGGGAGACTGGGAAGGGCTGGGGTGGGAGCCCAGAGACAACACACCTGGGTCAGGTGGAGGGGTGGCCACACTGGGCGGGTGAAATTGAGAAGACAGAGGGACAGATGAAGAAAAGAGGACCAGGGAAGGACAGCACTGGGGAAGCAGAATGAGGGGAGAGTGTGGAAAAGAAGGTGGTAGTGTTGGGTGGGGTTAGGCTGATCAGCTGGGCCCAGAGTTGTAAGGGGTGAGGTAGAGCCTGTGCCCAACTGGGTCATGACTTCAGAAAGGTGAAAGGGGCTGAGGTTAGGGAGAGAATAGGCGGGTGAAGCCAAGACCAGGCAAGGTCAATAGCGGACAGAAGTCACATCAACTTGGATCTGAAGTGGAAACCCTTCCATCCAACACCCTTCATCCATCTCTCCACTATTTATCCATTCATGGATTTATCATCTAGCCAGCAGCAGCATCCAATCCCAATACATCCATCTGCTCTCTGAGCACCTCTTCTGTGCTAGGTCCCGTACTCTGTGCTAGGTGCGCAGAGACATGTCAGCCACGCCCTGTCTTCAAAGAGCTCACACCCAGAAGGGAAACAGCCTGTAAACAGACAATAGCAAGCAGTGCGATATGGCCAAGGTGGAGACCAGCACAGGTGCAACAGGAACTTGAAAAACAACCGAACATGGTCTAGGGGATCAGGAACAAGGTGACCCCTGATTTGAGGCCCCAAAGCCTGGCTAACTGAACAGCAGTTAGCCAGGCTTAGATTGTGAAGTCATGGAGTGCCCGCCTTAGGAATCTGGGTATTCCCCTCTGTGGAAATGGGGGTGAGTTGGGTGGGTTAGGAGTCAGGGCCATAGAGGACCCTGAAACTGAGTGAGTCCTATCTGGCAGGAGCCTGTCCCTGAGGCCTGGCCATGGACAGGAAGAGTGTAAACCGGAGAAGGAAAGAAGCCCTATTCCTTCCACGGTCCCAGGTTACACTCACCAGCTGTCCTTCTCCTCTGCTCTTTTTTCACCCCAGAGGCTGAGGAGATGACCCAGCAGGGAGTCCTCTTGCCCTCCCTCAGCCAGATCCCCCATGTCTCCCGAGCCTTAAATCAAATCCTGTTGGGCTTCTGAGCGGACATGAGGGAAACAAGATCAGAACTTGCCCTCAGGAGCTTGGGGCTAGATGCAGACCCAGGGGAGATGAAGGTAACTGCAGGTCATGTCAGTGGTGGTCGAGCTGTCCAGGGGTTTCTGATAAACTGAAGAGTGAGTGGTAATGACCTTGAGGGCTGTGGGGCCCAGCAGGGCAGTCCAATGAGGTCTGGTCACAGTAATGTGGGTCGGGGCGGGGATGTGGGGGGATGGGGTCGAATGCCAGGATTTGGAGGTTTGGGTCGACAGGCAGAGATGGGGAAGCCCATACTAACATCCTTTCTAGATCCCATGTCCCAGGAAGGCCATGATGGGACACCACAGGAGATGCATGGGACTGAGTGGCACTCGCAAGGGTGACCATTGGTGTATCGGGGAAGGCTTCCTGGAGGAGGTGGTAAGGAGGCAAAGGGCCAGGGTGGATGGGATCTGACTTATCCCAGGGCTGTGGGGAGGAGGTGGAGATAAGGAGTGGGTGGGTAACTAAGGTAAAGCCAGTTTAAAGGCAGCCAGCCCTGAGTGCTGGGGCCAGGTTGCACTGGGCCTGTGCTGTAGGCCCTGCAATCTCCTTGGCAAAGAGGCACATACAAGGCTGCTAAAAACTAGGTCACTGCACTCCCAGAAAATGGGAAGTAAAGAGAAACAAAAGCGAAAGTTCCTGTGCTCTACCTCAGCCTGGTGCCTGGAAGCCGAAGCCAGGCATTGTGCCCAGATGGGTCAGTGCTGGGTGCCCAGGGTTCCCAGGAAGGAGGTCAGGAGAATGTTTTGGTAATCAGGAGGGGAGCGTCTCTCCCCACCCCTGCTGGGAAGCATGGCCACCCCCCAACCCCCACACCTCTAGCTAGGCTCAAGGGGCCTCTCCCGCCACAGCAGCCAGTCCCAGCCCAAGTGGCTCTGGGCAGGGCCTCAGCCTTGGGGAGGCAAGATATCACTGGTTACCACACCCAGCAAGAGCCACCCTTCTGTAGAAAAACCCAAGAACAAAGATATACTTAAGGAAAGTAAACTCACCCATCCCTGAATTAGGCAGGGAGAGCCCTCTAAGCCACCCCACCATGGGGAGGGGCGGGATTATGTCCTCACTGGAGCGTACTTTGAGACTCAGGGTGCCAGCCTGCAATGAGGGAGGTTCTTTTTCTGCATGTTGGCCAACCATTGCTGGGCCTGTACGTGATCTCATTTACTTTTCACCACCTTTTATGGGAGCTTCCACTACTATACCCATGTTTTTATATGAGGAAACTGAGGCTCAGGAAGGGAAATAATCTGCCCACGTTCCCACAATGGGTCCAGGGGTAGGCCCACAAGGAGGGACACACTGTCTTTAACCCCAAACCACCCCCAAGGATCTCGAGACAAAAGAAAATCAGAGAGACAAAAGGGTTGACCAGACATAGGCGGAAGTTCAGGCCCAGTGAGGTTGGCACCTGCCTTCAAATTTCTGAGGGCAGAGAAGAGGAAGGAAGAAAAGAACGAAGATTACTCAAGAGCCTCCTGTGCCGAGCTTCTTATGGACGGATGGGCCTGAGGGGCCCCAAAGGAAAATCAGGGGCTGAAGGAATAGAAGCCCCAGGGGGCTTAAGGTCAGAGCTGCTGAAAGGTGGAAGAAACTGCCCAGTCATGGCTCCCTGTGGCTGAGGGAAGGTGGCAGGGCTGGGCTGTCTCTGCCAGGGAGGGGGATGCAGCCGGGCATCTTAGGTGGGACTGAACTGGGGGCTCTTGAAGGTCCTTTGGGGCCTGGGCTTCTAAATGCCAATAAGGACTCAGAGAAGGTCTGTGCCCCTCCTCCCACCTGGCTGTTGGCTAGGGCAGCCTCCTCCCTAGGCATCTGTCCTCTTCTGAAGCCTCCCAGAGCCCAGCCTGCCTCACTTCTCTCCACACGCCTCACAAAAGAGGCCCAGGACCGTGAGAAGCCAGGGCAGAAGTTGTGGACAGGCCCCTCTGTCCCCTTAATAAGAGGTTGGTGAAGAAGGAAAGAAAGAAGAAAGGAAGGAAGGGAGGGAGGGAAGGAGGGAGGGAGGGAGGGAGGGAGGGAAGAAAGGAAGAAAGGAAGGAAGAAAGGAAGGAAGGAAGGAAGGAAAGAAGAAAAAAAGAAAGAAAAGAAGGAAGGAAAAGAAACAACAGGCCAAAATGGAGTCACTTTTGCTAAGCTACCTCACCAAATCCAAACCTAATGACTTAATTAATTACATTTCCAGCCTCTCCTAGTGTGGAATTTTAAGCCAATCAGTTTTGATTTTCCTGATCACAGTAGTGAGATAAACTACCCAATAAGACCCCCTGCTTTTCCCTAAGGGAAGGTGACCCTGCCTAAAACAATCCACTCTTTTAACTTCCTTAGTCTCACCTTCTTTCTGCCGATAAAAATTTTCCATTTTGTACAACTCATTGGAGGGCCCTTCTAGTTGCTAGAAGCAATGAAACCCCATGAATCACTTATTAAAGCCAATTAGAGCTTCAAATTTACTCCGTTGAATGTTGTTCTTTAACACTGGAAAGTGACCTGGTCCCACCTTTGGTGTAAAACTGGTTTTGCTAGTTTATCAGGAAGAAAGAATAAAAAGTTGAGGGGAAAAATAAAAAGAAAGAAAAAAAGAAAGACTTCCAGGTGGGCAGCTCCTGTTCTTTCAGCCTGGGTTCCAAGAAATTCAAGAGGTAAAGACCAGCTCTGGCTTTTACTAGCTGTGTGATCTTGGACAAGTTGCTTAATCACTCTCTGCTTCATTTCCCCCACATAAAAAGTGGGGATAACAGTATCTACCTCACAGGATTGTGAGAATTAGATGAACTAAACTATGATGAAGCTTTAGAACAGTTTTGGAACAGAGTGAACAGTTATGAAAGGTCAACTATGATTATGTCACTAGCACTGGACCGAGACCCTTTAGCCTCTGGCTTTGGGAGAAACTGCCCATCCCTGATTTGCATCGGAGCAGAGCTGCTGGTATTTCAGTCAGTCTTTGACAACCTCTCTTAGTGCCTCTGAGCTTGGGTATTTGCTGAGTAAATGAGTGAGTGAAGAAGCAAATGAATGAGCTCCTCACACCAGCACTAGGAAGGGACACCACTAGGATGGAAGACTTCTCATTACAGATGAGGAAACTGTGGTCTTTTGGGAGTACGTGTGGATTGCAAAATTTCACACAGTGAATCACATTCAAGCCAGATCTAAGAAGAGTCCTCCCTTCACCCCGCCCCTGCCCCAAATCTCACATACTTTCCATATTACATACATTTCCTCTCCCTAAGCAACAATGATGGTCAATGAAGAGTTGCTCAACTGCTTACAGGAAGAAGGGTGTCCCAGAGCACCCACCCCAGGCTGCCCCTGTGCTGTTAGACAGCTGTCATTGGGAGAGTGAAGAAGCCATGGCAGCCAGTGTCCATTCTCTTGTCCTGCCTGTGGCCACTCAGGCCTGCCTTGAGCACTGGACAAGTCCTTGCCCCTCTGGACCTCAGTTTCCCAACTGTGTGAGAAGGAAGGATGACCTCTGCGGTTTTCAAAATATCTTCAAAGCAGGGAAACCCTTTCTTTGAACTTTTCTTTTTTCCCAATAAAATCAACAGATGAAATTGAATGCTGAGACTGACCTGGCCCACACAGAGGTGTCCTGCAGAGGTGTCAGGGCCCTGCTCGGTAGAAAATTCCTGGGCTAGTTGGTTCCTAAAATCCTTACTGCTCTGATAGCCTCTGGTGTTGGGAAATGTGGGAAGAGGGAACACTAAGATTCTTAGAGATAATCAGAGGGCCTGTAGAAGTCCCTATTGAGCCAGATTCCAGGCTGAGAAGCAGGCAGGGAGCAGGTAGCCAGTGGTCAGTGTAGTAGAGGGGGAAAGTCCACAGCTGGAAGTCAGAGAGCTGTGTTTAAACCCCAAGTTGTCCACTAAGGTATTCAACCTCTATAAATCTACATAACAGATAATAACTGCCTTGCAGGGCTGTTACAAAAGTTGCTAATATATATATGAAATACCTAGCTCCAAGCCTGGTACGCACTAGGAGCTTAATAATTGATAACTATTACTAGGGATCAGAGATTTCCACTGAGCCCAAGGCCACTGTCTTTCTCTGCCCTCATCACACTTGTTGCAAACTGAAGTCCAGCAGGGAGACCAGGGCTGGGAGATGGACTGGAAGTCTCTGAACACTGGGCCAAGCATCTCCTGGAATTGAAGCTGTGTCAGGTGCATGACAGTTTTTCAACAAGGTCTATTACCCCAAGCTGCTCTGGGGTATACCTGAGGTTAAAGGTTAAAAGACTGGCTCCTATGCAGTGATGAGGAAACTGAGGCCCAGAAGCAGCAGGGACTGGCTCCTTATGATGGTCTTTATGGAACCACATAAAGACCCTGTGTGGCTACACATCTGTGAGTGCTCCAGACCCTGCAGCGCAGATCTCAGTCTGATGGCCTGTGCTGAAGGAAGGCCCATCGCGCCTGGGTCACCCAGAAAAGTTACTTTCTCTTAGAGACGCTTAAGGGAGCCAGACACTGTCTTACAGTGGACTTACAAAGGACTTACAGTCTTTGGGGGAGACCAATAAGATGCATATGGCTATGAGGGAGAGGCTTGAGCCAGCGTCCTAAAAGGTCCCTGGGAATGTGTGTGTGTGTGTGTGTGTGGAGGGATGGTGACACCTGCCTGAACCAGCTCTAACCTGCCTTCTCCCACAGTCCCTTCTCTGAAACCTGCTGGACTCTGCATTTCTAGTCCTGGAAGGTGTCACGACCATCTTGCACCTAGACACACCTCTGACTCTTCCCTCTCATTCACAATAGACACCAAGTCTGCTTGAGGGTACCATCTCCAAAATCCATCCCCTCTTCCTCTCCAGTCCCTTGGATGCCTCTGTCATCTCTTGCCTGAGTAACTGCAGCAACCTCCTCCTCACCCTCTACCTCCACTCTCTCCCCACCTGATCTACCTTCCACTCAGGCACACGTTCAGATCAATGCCTTTCAATGGCATCCCAGGTCTCTGGGATAAAGTCCAAATTTCCAAGACTGTCTGGATTTGACGACCTCCTCCAGGAGCATTCAATGGGCCTCTTTGCCAACGGAGATCTCTCCCTCCCTTGAGCTCCCACTGGTCTTCACCTGCACCTATCTTGTGGCTTGAGTCACTTCCCACCTCTCATTGGAGCCATGTGGTGCCTGTCTATCCGCCTCCACCCACCCCTGATCAGCTTTGATTCATTTCACAATTCAAATGAACACTCCTCAGGACAGGGGCCATGTCCTCCACAGCACGGGGTCAACAGCATGATACAGAGCTGACAGACGGTGAAATGGAGGGAAGAAAGGAAGGAAGAGAAGGAAGTAAGAAAGGAGGGAGGGATGAATGGATAGATGGATGAACAGACAGAAGAATGGGTTCAAAGCTGAATATTAGCAGTTCGGGAAAACTGTTTCTTAGGGAAGAAGCCAGAAACAACTGACTAAAATATAGCTTCAGAGAATTTGTGGATTATCTGTTTATAGAAAAAGAAGTTGACTTCTCAAAATGCACTCACATCTGCCATGCTCTTGCCCCATCACCACCTACCATCCTGTTCTTTAACTTTATGACAACTCCTTGTGTCACCTTTCCATACTGTGAAGAATCATGGGGATCATATGGGCCACCCTCATTGTATAGATGGGAAAACCAAGGCACAGAGAGGGAAAGAGCCTTGCTCAAGATCACACAGCAAGTGATTAACAGAACCAGGGCTGAAAGCCAGACCTATCTATCAGTACAGTTATGGCAGGTTAAGACCAATGCCAAGGAAAGTCACTTACTCCCAGCACTGGTACCTCATGAGTCCAGATCTTGAGAACAGATTCAAGAAGGGACCCAGCCTCACATACCTGAGGCTAACAACCCCAACTTCCCATGAATCAAGACTTCTGAGCTCTGTTCAACAGCTATTCATTAAGAGCCTCCTGTGAGCAGGTACTATGTTGAGATAGACATGGCTCCTGGCCACCAGAAGTGATGTGTCTGTGGGAAACAAGTTTATGGTTGGGTAGAGTCCCAAACTGACTGCTGGGAGGGCTACAACAAAGAAGACACTGGGTGAAGCGTCCCTGGGAGGCAGAGGATAGAAATCAGAGATGGGCTCCCAGCCCAGAAGTTGAACCTAGAAGTACCAGGAGGATTTTCAACTTCAGAGAAGTGAGAGAGGCAGAGTGGGTGCTGGGAAAGGGAGCCCAGGGGAAGGGACCAGCGTGCCAGCTTCAGGATCGGTGAGTGCAGGGGGAGATAAGGTGTGATGACCAACTCCCAGAGGACCCAAGGTGGGGCTGAAGCATGTGTACTTTTCCCCCTGCAGACAATGGAACTGAAGGTGTTAGGGAGTGACAGGATACCATCTGCATTTTAGAAAGTTCACTCGGGACAACAGTGGTGAGGATGAGCCTCCAAAGTTTAGAGATAAGGGGAAGCGGGCGTCTGTACACGGGTGGAACCGGACAGCCTGGCATACAGACGGGGCGCTGGACAACGATGGGACAACGACAAAAGGATGCTCGACGTGTCCTGAGGAAGGCCGATTGGAGCACACCACTTTGCAGCGAGAGATGCTGTCACAGTTTGGTGGCTTTTTCCAACTCCTAACTCTGCCCTGAAACAATGCAAAAGACGCGCCTTGGCAGGACGCCGAGCGCTAATCCCATCAGCGCCTGGAAGCCCTCCCTGACGCAATCTCTGGCTCGCAGACAGGGGGACCCTCCCTCTGTCTTGCCTTCCCTCCCTCTCCCCGGGTGGCACGACGGCCACCCCTGCTTCCTGGCTGCCCCGGAAACTGCCCGCGCTGCGCCTCCTGGCGCTTCGCCCCGTGCGCCGCTCCATCCTGCTCCCGGGGTCCCGCAGCGCCCCGGGAGCCTTGTCCTCGCGCAACGGCGGCACCCCCCTCCTCCGGGGATCCAGCCCGCCGCGCGGGAGGATGACAGAGAGCATCCCAGGCCCCGGGGCTCCCGAGCCATCCCTGCACCCCGACTCCGCCGACCCAGTGGGCTCACCTGACTTGCCCATGGCCGGCTCCGCACGCTCGTCGGCTCCGGCTGCTGCTGCGCTGCGCTCTCTGGCCGGCCCCGCGCCGCTAGGATAGCGGAGGAGGCCGGGCGGCCGCAGCCCCTCCCCCGGAGCGGCCCGGCCCCCGCCTTATAAGGCAGCAGCAGCTGCTGGCAGAGGCGCCCGGAGCCACCCCTCCGGCTACCCGGAGGAGGCGCCGCGCATCCCGCGCTAGGCGAGCCTCCCCTCCCAGCTCCAGAGAACTCGCCGGTGTAGGGACCCCAGCGATTGTCCGGGGATCTCCAGGTGCCGGGGATCAGATCCAGGTCCGATCTCAGTCCGGAGCAGTGTCCTTCCCGCGCCTCCCATCATGTTCCCAGTAGCTACTTAGCGGCTGACGCACTGCTCGGACAGCAGTTTCTGTGTGGCGGCCGGATAGACAGTTCCGCCCCCCATCACCAGGGGTCGGTGCTCTCCCGGCCTCAGCCCCGAGTGTGTCGCCTTCCCCTCCCCAGTGATACCGGGCTCCAAAGGGCATGTCCCAGGACACACCCTCTGGTGCGAGTCTAGGTTGGACATGGAATGCTGGTTCATCTCTGCCCTTTGAAGTCCCACCCATCCCTCAAGGCCTTGGAATCCTCGACCTACAGAGGCCCTGGCCTTTCCTGACCTTGGGGGCAGTGGTCAGTACACACCAGGCACTGGGGAGACTTGGTCTCAGTCATGGTCTGGCCCCTGTGTGAGCAGAACACTGGCATGAAGGCATAGCCTGGGTCACCTGTGGGGTTACCCTCAGAATAACTCCTTACCGGCAAAGGGGCTCAGTAAACGGTTATTAGAGGAAGCTAATTTTAAGACCTTTCAATAAATGGGTACCAAAGTGAACTGACCTGCTGATTATAAGCAACAGTAAGGCTAGGTACTGCCCTGCCTACTCCCTCCCACTACATCAGGCAAACACACTTACTAGATTTTAGTACTTTCAGTGTTAGAGGGTTAGAAAGAGTGGCCCATCCTGAATCAGAAGGAACTTCTGGTGCTGGGTGGGGATCTAACCCCTTATATTCAATTCCCTCTCCCATTTTGCCAACAAATCCCTATTGAAATGACCAAATGAACCAAGGTGGAAGAATTCCATACCACCTCTAGAATCTCTAGAAAGCAGTTTCCACTTAATCAAAACTTCAAGGCCATGCATGGGTGGAGACAGCTGAGCACAGTGGAGCCACTCACTGCATGCAGAGGGAAGCCCATCTGGGAACCAAGTTGCACTTACATCTCCTTGTACAGAGGTGAGGGCTGAGGTGAGAGAAGGCCCCAGAGTGGGTGCAGGACAAAATCTGAACTTAGTGGCATCTTTGGAGTCTGTGGGCCGTAGAGCTGGCCTTCGCAGCCAGCACATGGCAGGTATAGTGTCCTGAATGGAGTTAGGGTAGTGTCAAAGTTGCCCCCGACAGGGCAGTGGGCTGGTTGGAGGGGGCGTCACTGCCCAGATGGTCATAGCCGGTGCCCAAGCAGCAGACCAAGACAAGAGTGACGGCAACAAAGATCAGACACAAAGAGCATTTGACCTAAGTTATCATTTCTTCTTTGCTGTATGTCCTATTTAAGAACTCTTTACCTATTCCAAGATGATGAAAAGGTTCTCTGTTTTCTTCTAGAAGTTTTACAGTTTTAGCTCTTACATTCATTTTGGTTACAGTGTGTGGTATGAAGTCAGGATTGACACTCTCTTTCTTTTCTTATTTGGCATATGACTATCCAGTTGATCCAGTATTGTTTCTTGAAAATATTTTTCTTTCCCAGTTGGCCCAATATATGTGGGCTGTCTATTCCATTCCATTGATCTGCACATGTATTTTTACACTTGTACTACACTGTCTAGATTACTGCAGCTTTATGTTAGTCTTAAAATCAGGTAGTGTAAATCCTCCTGCTCTTTTTTTTCTTTTCAAAGTTGTTTTGTCCATTTTGTATTCTTTGCATTTCCATGTAAATTTTAGAATCAGCTTGTTGATTACTGTAAAACAAACAAAAAGCCTGCTGGGATTTTCATTAGCATTGCCTGGAATTTATAAATAAATCTGGGGAGAACTGATCTCCTAACAAAAGTGAGTTTGCTGACCCATCAGCATGGTGTATCTTTGTTTTTATCTAAATTTCCTTTAATCTCTCTCAGGTATGTTTTTTGGGGTGTTGCTCTTTTTTAGTTTTCTATTCTTATGATGTCTCAGATTTAGCAACAGGGTGATGCTGGTCTTATAAAAGAAGTTGGGGAGGGTTCTCTCCTCTATTTTCTGGAAGAGTTTGTATAAAATTAGTATTATTTCTTTATTAAATATTTGCTACAAATTATCAACAAATTCATCTAGGCATTGAGGTGTTTTTGTTTTTCATTTTTTGGGGGAGATGGAAGGTTTTAAATTACAGATTCAACTTTATTAATAGATACAGAACCATTTAGATCATCTATTTCTTCTTGAGTGAGCTTTGGTAACTTGTATCTTATAAAGAATGTGTCCATTTCATTCATTTAAGTGGTGGAATTTATAGGCATAAAGTTTTTGATAATATTTTGTTATCCTTTTGTTGTCTGTATTGGTAATTTACGTCTTCTAGAGGCTAATCAATACAATTGCTCCTCATTATTTACGTATTCTGTATTTACGAATCCACCTACTGACTAAGATTTATTAGTAACCCTAAAATCAACACTTGCAATGCTTTCACGGTCATTTGAGGACATGTGCAGAGCAGTAAAAAATTTCAGCTGCCCAACACACAAGTTCCCAGGTGAAGCTGAACAGGGAGACACTCTTCTTGTTTTAGCTCTCATATTGTAAATAAATGTCCTCTTCACAGTCTAGTGCCATGCATTTTGCTTTTTATTGGTGGTGGTGGTGGTGGTGGTGATTTTACTGTTTAAAGTGGCCCCCAAGTGAAGTGCTGTTTCGTGTTCCTCAGTGCAAGAAGCCTGAGGTATGCCTTCTGGAGAAAACATATGTTAGATAAGCTTCGTTCAGGCATGAGTTATAGTGCTGCTGGCCCTGAGTCCAATGTTCATGAATCAACAATGTAAATGAAGGCAAAGTTGAAACAGATATTCAGAACTACACGACAATTAGAATACTCGGTTAAGAGCATGGGGCATGGACTTGAAGTCATGTGACTCTGGTCCAAGTACTGGCTCTGGTGTCTACCAACTGTGATTCTGATCCAGGTGCTTGAAATGAAGACAGTAGTACCTATCTTAGAGGAGGATATATATATTTTTTCAGATTAAATGAGATGACACTTAAAAAGCACTCTTTAAATGTCACTTATTTTTGTCTGTGTAATATTTCACGGTTACAATTTATATATGTAAAAAGTTGTCTTTGTTCCTCTGTATAGATCAAGGCAAAATTCGGCCGATGGTAGAAAACTTAAACTTGCATATTGAAGGAAACTCAATTAAATCTACTTTAGTCTCTTGGGGATAAATATTCAAGCATTCTACAGTCTTTCTCGGCTCCTCTCCACACCCCTGGGTCAACTCCTCCAGACTCAGATTCTTGGGTAGGAGCATCTGTTTGGCTGATCCTGGGTCACATAAGCTTTCAGAAAGAGAACAGAGGACTGTCTGCACCCCTTCACCATCCATAGTTAGGTACAAGATCTTTTACACTTGTATACAGATTTCTCTACATGCTGAACAGCCAAAACACAGCAAATGTTTACCATGTCTTCCTTTTCAGAAGGGGAAATTTTGTTTCTATTCTGTATCTATTTCCCCAGAATGTTCTAAGCTCTTCTATCGTTACGAATTCTTCCCCAAAGTATGGTTTAAGGTACAAAGTATGCTTGAAGCCCTTCAGGTTCTCGCTCTTGATCTGCAGATGTTTTTTTGGAATAAAAAAAATTCATAATAGCTCAATGAGTAGAAGGACATGGAAGGACTAGAAAAGCAAGAGAAAAAAATCTTGGCAGAAATATCCTTATTTTACCAGGTTATGCTCTCTTTATTACTGTTGTTGGAAAATATATGGGATGAAGCCAAAGCTGTACTCAGAGGCAAATACACTGTATAATAAATATGAACATAAGCTTTGAGTTAGACCTGGGTTCAAACTGTCCCTGCTCTACTACTTATCAGCCATGTAACCTTGGAGAAATTATTTAATCTCTTTAAGACTTAGTTACATCAACTGTAAACAGTGTTAATACTATTTGCTTCATACAGAGGTTGTGAGAATTACATGAGACAGAGCTTTTAAAGAACTTGATACTATGCTTATATGAAAGGAAACCTTGGACTATCATGAAAAAGTGGTCCAGGAACTTTCTTGGTCATTATTGGCCATTTGTCACATGACAATTGTTCCAGTGGGAGCTGTCAGTAAAAGAGAATGAAACACAAGGTTCAGCCTGTTCTAATCCCATGAGATAATAGATGTCAGATATAACTGAGCATGGAGTGTTTGCTAGCTGTCACATTTTGATGATTTGTAGTATACTATTCCTGTTAGTGTACAGACCAACTTCATCTCTCAGAGCTCTAAATAAGAAATAAAAGCTGTAGTTAGGTGACATCACTGTTAATCTTGGATAAGCAAGAGGTAGAAGGGAAAGAACTTGTCATGAGGTCATGAACACAGAGCTGAACTGTCGATAAGCCTTTTATTGTTCCCTTCCTAAGAAAGGAGGCTTATCTGACTCCGCCCAGAGCTCAGAAACCAGTAAGGACAGAAGTTTCACTATCAGAGGGCCGTTAAAATGTGTAGATAGTGACTTATTATTACTTAATACTTCCTTGATTTGAAAATAAAGGACTTTAATGAAAATCCCTTCTTACTGGTATGTGTATTGCTATAGACTGAATGTTTGTGTCCCCCTAAAATTCACATGTTGAAGTCTAATCCCCAATATGATGGTCTTTGGATATGGGGCCTTTAGGAGGTGATTAGGTCATGAGGATGGAGCCCTCATGAATGGGATTAGTGCTCTTATAAAAGAGGCCCCAGAGAGCTCGCTCTCCCCTTCCACCATGGGCGGACACAACTAGAAGTTGGCAGTCTACAACCCAGAAGGGGGTTCTCACCAGAACCTGACCATGCGGGCATCCTCATCGCAGACTTCTAGACTCTAGAATTGTGAGACATAAATTTCTGCTATTTATAAGCCACTCAGTCTATTGTATTTTGTTATAGCAACCCAAACTGACTAAGACATATATCTTAGAATTCTAAATCTTACCTGTACTGACATAATAAAAATAATCTATTTCCCAATTTTGGGCCTGGAGGGAGAAGACTGTCCCTGATCTTTGATTAAAAACAAAACAAAACCCTAAAGTGGCTTGAAACACGATTGATAGTCAATATATCTTAAATATTGTTATACTACTTATGTTAAAAGGGAAAAAGAAACTAAGTGTTGGATTTAAGGAGCTAGACAAATTACAAAACATAAATTAAAGAACCATAAACAAATATTGAACTGTAGTTAATGAATGAATGCCCAAGTGTTTAGGGGTGAAATGTATTGATGTTTACAACTTACTTTGATATGCGTAAAAAAATGAATTCAACTTTCTTTGAAACACATGTAAGATGGATGGATAGTAGAAGGAGAGATGGGTAAAAGTGACAAAGCAAACAGCAAAATGTTCATTGTAGAATCTAGAAGGTGAGTATATGGATTGTCACTTTAAAATTGTATGTAGGTTTGAAATTTCCATAATAAAGTGTTTGAAAATTAAAAGAAAAAAAGAAATAAAGAAAATTATTTGAATAAAGAAATTAATATAGATAAAACCAGAAAATTATACATTAGAAAACAGAAAAGAGCAGAATTGAAAAATACATCCTAGAGTTGGAAGACATATCAAGTAGATAAATCTCTACAAAATCAAATCAATAAAAAATGTCTAAAAGGAGAGAAAACTCAAATATACCACATTAGTAATAAAAAAGGGATATAATCTCTTTTTAGGAGTGTTCAGGAAAGTATTGCAACTCTCTACTAGTAGTTTTTCTGAATTGGGCAATTTTCTAGGGAAGTACAAATTACTAAGATTTATTTAAGATGAAAAAAATCTAAATGAACAGATATAGCCATAAAATAAAAAAATAAAAAAAGGAAAATATCACTGCTTACCTAAGTAGAGTTGGACCCAGATAGGTTTGCAGGCAAGTTCTATCAAACCTTAGAGAGACAGATGATTCTGGTACTATTTACATGCTCTAAAGTGTAGAAAACCTCCCCTGTTTATTTCATGAAGCTACAATGATCCTGATTCCAAAACCTGAAAAATATAGCAAATACAAAAAAAACCATAGTGCAACGTCATTTATGAATATAAATACCAAAATCCTACATAAAATATCAACATATTGAATCTAGCAGTGTATTACTTGAATAATAGATCATAACCAAATAAAATTTATTTCAAGGATGGTTTAATATTAAGAAATATATTCACAACTTATAATGTTAATAAGTCAAAGGACAATATAATGTGAGTGCTGAAAATATGTTAGAATTCAATATCTATTATTGAGTTAAAAAAATTTTTTTTTTTTACTTTACCTTAGCAGAATAAAAGCATGACAGTAAAACATGTAGTAAAACATGTAATGCTTAACATACAACAATGGGACATTCCCATTAAAATTAAGAGCATAATAAGTTTTCTGGCTATAACCATTGTTATTCAACATTGCTCTGGGAGTTTTAGCCAATTCCAGAACAACAAAAAGAGATAAGAAGTATAAATACTAGAAAAGGAAGAGCAGAGTTTTCATTATGGTTCCTCCCTGGAAAAACCTAAGAAAAATCTGTTAAATTAATGTAAAAAAAATTTAATGACAGCCAGGTTCAAGAAAAATATTTTTAAAAATCAATAACTTTTTTTTACATAGCATCAATAATCAGTTAGAATATATCATTGGGGAAATGTTGACAATAGCAACAACAACAACCCATTTTCAAAGCACCCAAGTATAGACTTACTTCACTAGACCAGACTCTTCGGCCAGAGTCTGGTCTTCCACTTCAGAGCCAGCAAAGCCTGGGCAGAAGGAAGTTTCTGCCATAGCCTGAACTAGTTCAGCCTGTAGTTCTGCTCTAGTCTAAAGCATTATAACCTGAGGGCCATGTTTGTGTGACTCAAGAAGGGGCAGAGGGCCTGGGCTCCTTTCTAGGTTGGGAGGGGTGGGGGTTCTCAGGGAGCTGGGGGGAGAGTCTGTAAAATGTGGGCATGCGGACGGGCTGGGAGAGAAGATGAAGAGGAACTGAGGAGGCTGAGTGATGTCTGGAAGGAAGAGGTGCTCAGTGGAACACCTCCAAAAGTTCAAACCAAGAGGCCTTGCCCATCATGGGAAGTGTGCTGGAATGACTAGCAGATCAGGTCACATCTCCTGCTTCTCTTACTTGGCTTTGCCCTGGCCTGTGGTGCTGGTATCTGCTTTTTGCTCCACTTCCTTCCTTTAACTTACTCTCTGCCAGGAAGGCTGACCTGCATAGTTATCACAACAGGCTCCCTTGTCCTCTGGTTTCCAACTGGGTTCAGCAACGGGAGGAGACCCAAGGGAAGGAGGGAGGACATGCCTGCTCCTTGTAGCACTTGCCTTAGGTTCTGGAGCCCGCCTCACCACTTTGGACTTAGAGGCGCTGGCAGCCCCATGTTATAGCTCACGCCCTGCATGCTTCCTGTGGTTTCTTACACCTGCTCACACCTATGTACTTAGTCGCTTTATTAAGCCTTCCTCAAATTATCTTAATTTGTGTGGGCCACCTATTTTCCTGCTGGGCCCTGACCAAACACAAATGCTTACTCTACCTCTCAGTTAAAGCAACCGCTCACATCTCCAGCAGAGTTCAGTGAGAGATTGGTCTGGGGCACAGGTGAGGTGGTGCTTTGCCTGATTAACTCATGGGGTTCTGGCCACGATGGGCTTCCACCTGTGAACCAACAGGAAGGGAAGTGCCAACCAGCAGACACCACCCAAAATACGAAACCATGTTCCTGAACTTCCCCTCACAGGGCACTGAGGTAACCACCTCGGCCTCCATGTAGACAGAGGAGGGACCCTGCCCCAGTTAGATACAGAGAAGGTTCTGGAAGGATTCTGCACTCACTGGTAGAGTCAGGGGGCGGAAGGTGCACTCTGGGTGACTTTTTCCTTTGTTTATATTTCCAGGTATTTGAGGAAATGTAACCGTTAGTTTTATAATGAGAAGACAATACAGTTTGGGAAAAAAGAAAGAGTGGGTGGAGCTGTGTGGCAAGGGTGTTAAGATGCTTCCCCATGTGAAGGCTTCCACCTTACCCTTACCCCCCACCAGCCTAACTTCCTGAGAACGTAACTTGATATTAGAATTTGCGTTTGTTCTCTCCGTGCACCATTTTCCTCTGGGCCAGGGAGAGAACAAGATGAAAAAATATAGCAAGTGCTAGGCAGATGTGTCCATTACTTTTATGATTCCTATTGCTCTTTGGTTCTGTCTAATAGTCAGACGGCACCCAGCACCTGCCGTGTCATTCTGACCTAATGTTGAACCTATTCCACTCGGCCCACCCCTGGTACTCACCTTCGTGGAGCACTCCCACATGGCTGGTGCCATCCCCGAGAAGCACTCATCCTGCCCAGCTGCCTTGTGCCAGGGAAAGTCCAGACCTGGCTGCAGGCCTTGGCGTTGCCCTGACTTACTGTGGGAACTTGGGCTAGTAATTCTGCTCTGTGGATCTGTTTCCCTCTATGTACAGAGTGGAACCCACCCCCTCCCAGCTCCAAGATCGCTGGATTGGGGAAAGAAATGTCCCTAGGAATGACCCCTCTGCTTTCCCTTTCCCTCCACTGACAAAGCACACAACTCAAGCCCCTTCAGCAGCTGGGAGAGGGAGAAGGCTCCCGGAGCAGGTACTTCTGTCCCTTTGAGAAATAGGAGTGTCCTCTGCGGGAGTATGTTGACTCCCACCAGCCGGGGTCTGAAGGAAAATCATTCAATCATATAAAGGAAAATACAATGTTTTCTCTGGATTTTTTGTCAAGGTCATCAGTGTTGCTGGCAGGTAACTTTCTTTCCACAGTGGAGTGGAAACAGACCCAGGCTGACCCCTGAGAGGACGAGGCCCAGGGGAAGCCTGGCACCCAGCCTGGCTCAGTTAATATTTCCTCAGTCGTGTGTAGGGTGTTCACAGGATGGAGGGAACGGAAGCACAGCCTGGTAACGAGATCCATGAATGATCTCAAAGGTTTCTTACAACACTGAAATTTAATGTACACAGTTCCATGTAAACTAGGGCCACCTAGGTCAGTCAGTATAGATGGACAGGCAAGGGCAGAGTTTTAGATGCCACTCTGGCCTGGCATTCTAGGCTGGCATGTCCGATCTTCCTTACACCTCCTGTCACCACCCCTTCCAACTTGTTAGTGCCACTGTTCTACCAGTGAGGACCCAGACAGCCCTGTACTCTTGCCCGGCCGGACCCTCTGCCCAGAATGCCTTTCCTCAAAGCCATCGGGCACATCCTCCCTGTTTCTACCAGGCCCAGCTCACATCAAACCCTAAAAAGCCTCTGTCTTCTTGTAAGACTTCCCTTCCTCCTTACACCTCCGTGCACGTTGTCTGTGCCATTGTGTGACTTACTCCTAGTATCTTGTACAGGCGAATCCTAACGGAGGACAATGGCACTCTGTAGCTCTTAGTTGACACCCTTTCTTACTAGAAAGGAATATCCCACAGCTGGTATTGCAGACATCCTAATGACTGTCTCTGACTGATGCCATAGTGACACCATGTGAATGAAGCTCAGATTCACTGAGCAGTGAGCCTTGCCTATGTTTGGGGCAAAGAGACCATACCTCCCATCCCTGTCCACTCTCAGCTACTAGTCACTCATCTAGCCTCAGCTGGAGGGGGCACAGGAGGCCTTTGCGTTGGATATGGAATTGAAATTTTAAAATAACCAGGAAAGAGGCCTGAGAAATGAAATGAGATGAGGCTATTTAAGTAACTGGAGGTAAGTACTAAAGTTATGGAACCAAAGATGTGGCTCTGGGGTTCCACTACCTAGCTGGAAACAGGGTCCATCTAGCACAGCTGGGGGCATTTAATAGAAGAATACAACTGTTTTCATATTTCTACTCTAACAAGCTGAGACTGCAATAAACCTGTTTTTTTCTTATGGCAGGTGCTGTTGGTGGCCTCAGCATTCTTACTTGCCCTCCTGAACCTTGACTTGGTTTGGGCAGCAGTGTGTGCAGTGCCGGACTAGCCAGCTACGGCCAGCCTGCTCCCCTTGGCCAGTAATTGGTCAGCGGTGGGAATACAACCTGGTTCTGGCCAAGGAGGTGAAAGGGATGGCTGGTAAGGGGATTTCTGAGAAACACTTTTCTTACTCCTAAGAGGCACTGGCTGCAAAAGAAGGCAGTATGGCTCTCGTCCCTTTGCTTGCTTAGAACACTGTGCTTGAAGCTCAGCTTGGAGCTGAGACAGCCTCCAGGAGACCATGAGGACAGAGCTGTGGTCGCTTTACCATGGACACACAATGAGGATTTGGTGGCATAAATGACATGCATTGCTGTCCCTGGTCGACAGAAAAATGACTTAGGAAAGACCATCTGTGACAATCGAGTCTTAAGGCTGGGTCCTCTGTCCTGGAGCCCTTGGGAAGCTCACCGGTAGAGCTGGCTCTGGAGCAAGGCATCCAGGAGGGAAACGGTCTTCCAAAAGTTGGCCTGCTTCTTTTTGTACTGATTTAAATTTTCTGCACTCATCACAGTCTCGTCTCTGTTGCTCTGGGTATAACAGTTATTATCAGTCAACTTGAAAAATTCCCCCTTTTAATAGGTCAGTTACATAAGGCACTCCATTGGTTGTTACAGGGCTCTGGGGGTTGATGAGTACAATACCTCTGGGTATGTGCCCAGCCTGAGGGTGGGACACTGCTAGGTGCACAGGCTGAATTGGCTTGAGATGTGCATTCCCTCGAGGATACATCTGACAGAAGGCTTCTTCTAGGAACGGAGTTATTTCCTGTAAGAAATCCATTCTACCTGGTTTAGGTGGGGCTGAAGCTCCCTAACTTTCCTTCTCTGTCACAGATGTGGGTATGTGACCCACGCCAGGCCTATGACCATCTTGGGGACTATTCCTGCCCAATAACTGTCTGTGGACTGGACAGGGAGCTATTTCATGTTTTCCAGTTTCTTGGTTTCATGAACCATGATCGTAGGGGCCTTCTGACTCTTTCTCTGAAGCCCACTTTTCATGCACTTACCTTACCTTCTAAATTGTCCTCCTCCTGCAGAACTGCTGTCTCCTGGATTTCCAGGCCCTGGAAAAACTATAGGGGCATGGAAACCTCGCTTCTCCCTCCTGCCCTAACCCATAGCCCCAGTCGTCTCCCACAGGATCTTGATTCAAGACCTCTCCCAGGCTGACTCACTTGGCCTTGGGCAGAATGCTGGGGAGCCATGCAGCAGGGGCCACATTCTGCTCTGACGCTGGGAAGCCACCCACAATCGTCCACATGGCAGCCTGGTGTGCTCACCACAGTCGCTGGCAAGTGAGGAGCATGATTTCCTTGACCTGACCTGACCTGGGCGTTTTGCCCATAACCGTCTTTGGAGTTCTCATGATTGTGTCCTCAGAGCAGGACAACCTTTAGATTTTTATCCCCCTCGATATACCCTCTGCTCGAAACCCAAGCATCTCTCTCATTTCTCTTCTTTCCTTCCCAGACCATGAAATTTCTACTGCTTTTCTAATGAAAAATTCAGTCAGCCCTGGCTGTTTTCCTATCCTGAGAAAGAACCTCTGTGGTAGGCTGTATTACATATTGTTCAAAATACCCATGGTCCCTCCCCCAGCTCTTTTCCTGCCACCTTCTCCCCTCCACACCACACACACCCCAGATTATACATCCCTACCTTTCAAACTCAGGGGTGGCCATGTGATTTGCTTGGGCGTAGGCAGAAATGACAGTGACACTTTTGAGCAAAGACCTCAGGGCCAGTTGTGGTTCTCTGTGTCTCTTTCATCCCTTTTGCGAGGACATGGAATGGAGCTTAGAATGAAGATGATGTAGAGAAGTGCAGCTGACCCACAGTGGACATGTGGTGGGAACCAGATGTGAGCCTCTGCTGTTGTCATCCATGGAGGTTTTGGGGCCTTAGCCTCAGCTGAGTGACAGAACCTCTCAGGCCCCGATCAACAGGCCCGTCTCCATAGTCCTAAGTTCTCAGCGCCCAGGAGGTACTCTGGAGCTGGAATATCACGCCCAACGCAGGGTTCCTCAGTCTTGGAGGGCTTGAAGCTTTCTCGGTCCTGAAGGCCTAAAGCTGGGGTCTTCGTACTTGACGTTCTGCTATTGCCTGCCCTCTGGTCATGCCTGGGTCTGGTCTGACCAGTTCTGTTCCAACTGCCCCACTTTCCCAGGGCCCCTGGCTTGGAATAATAACACTCCCATAACTTCTTAATCCAGAATGAAGGACACAGCTCACCCAAGAGTGACCAGTGGTTTCATTTTAAATGTCTACATTGCCTGGAAGTACACATAACCATATAAAAATTATTTTTATTAAAATAGAAAAGCTTTCCAGTATATTGCATTAAAGACATTTATATAAAAAAAGCAATTGCAACAAACATGCTACATCAGCATTGAGGAATTCTGAAAGATTAAGTGCCCACTTTTAAACAACATTTTGGTATAATGAGCATATTCTTATATATTTCAGAGGGTACATATAATACTGAAAAAAATACTTCATGTAAAATCTAAGTTTAGGTGCATACAAATAAGAAGTATTACACTGAATAGCTTATTTCAAACTGTGAAACACATTCAAAGTATTCAATTTCTTAGACAACATGCAAACATTTTAATACTTAGATTGACATTTTTAAATATATAAACCATAACTCTTTATAATTCTATATCAAAAAGTCAGACAGAACACTTATCTACACTGTGCATGTCACAAAAAGCAAATGTGTCTTCATGAACGGAAAGTATTGGGTTAACACACATGATTGTCACTTTACAAATATGGCTATTCACCTTCATAATAAAATAGAAAAATCATGTATTATTTACATGAACTACTAATTATTTCATTTTTTGGCAATTATATAAGTAGCAGCAATTGGTTTAAAGATTGATGTTTAAAAACTCTAAATTTAACTCGGATGAATACCGAAAAAAATATATATCTGGTTAATATAAAGATGCACAATGCACGATGCTTTGATTCGATATAATTTCTCCCTTTCACAAAAGTCACAGACACACGTTCATAACCAACGAGACTGTCATTTACAGTATATCAGAGTGCCATTTAGTTAGCTTGCTTTTGCTTACCACAATGGATGGGTTCCTGAATTAAATTTCTGTAAGTTAAATGTTTCTGATGATCCACGTGATAATTCCAATCTCTACTTCATACTCTAATGCCAGTGGCTCTGCACTACGACCCCCAGCTTCTAGACAGAGTGATTATCTGTAAACACACACACCAGGGGCCTCTTAATACTTATAGGAACTCTGAAATGAAGTTTCTGTGATACAAAGCCCATGGTAAAGTGAGTTATCTTTCTAAAAAGTGACCGATAAAATCTCACTTATCGGTGACATTGAATATGTCTTAAAGGGGGACCCATCTGATGAGCAAAATGTAACTTGTAAAGCAGTAATCCACCGGAAAGAAATATCCTCTTTTCATTAGTATTTGGAAGACTATATTTTAACATTTGTAAAAACAAAATAAAAATCCTACTAATATTAGCGGATTAAAAACAATACTGTGTGGTGAGCAGAGATGACAAGTGCTTGTATTTGGCCACAATTCAACTACAAACCAGCAGTCCTGTATGTCTTTCACAAGGTAGAAAAAGTCGATTGAGGAACATTTTGCATTTTTCCTGGGCAGTCAGTTATGTGTCCAGACCATGAGCGAGGCGAGGCCCAGGCTGAGGAGGAAGAGGCAAGAGTGGCAGGGAGGTCTGGCCCCGATGCCGGCCGATGGCACGCTGCTGGAGACCTGTACCTGGGAAATTATGAGAGCAGAGAGAGGGACATGGGACGCCAGAGTAGGGCTGTCGGAGTTGATAAGGGATTCGATCTTCTCTGCTTCTTTATTGCAGGCCTCAATCTGGGACAAGAAAATCAGATTCTTTTTAATATAAAACCACAGAACCTGTGAAAATGTCAAGTCAAATTTCACATATGTCCCAACAAAGTGTTGTCCTTTTCTCAGCCAAAGTAACATTTAATTATAGTCTTAATTTAGTGCATAATAACAGCACCAGTGGAAATCAAATCGGAAAAGAAATGATCCACAATGCCACTGCCCTCTCTTTTCTCACAATCCTTTCATCGCTTACCCACACTTAGACGTAATCATGTTAGACATGGAACGGACTTTCAATGCCTATTTACACATCAGGAGGAAAGCAATGCGACTTCATGAGCTTTCTAATGATGGCAGTTGATAGGCCGCTTGTATTCATCCCCTTCACTTGAGCCCTTACTATTTTGATGCTGAAACTTGGACCTACATGAATGAGGTTCACAGTGAGATTATTGAGGGAAAAAACTAGGGCCCACAAGGCCGGCTCCAGCGGGCTCCTCCTCCCCAGTGGGAGCACAGCCCTCAAGGGTCAGGAGTCTCTTCTGCTTTGTCACTCCTGACCTGTGTCACGGCCTTGCCGCTGGGCCTCAGCTGCCTGTCTGTATGATGAGCAGATAGCTCATCTCTGCATACTTCTGAGTCACAGCTCTCAACCTCTCCGTCCCCCACTCCTTAGCATTCTGCTGTCAAATGTGTAGCAGGCCTCGGCCACCTTGGAAAGTGCTCACCTGGTGCAGCGCTGAGCCTCGGAGACTGCCTGCTTTTCTCCCTCCTGCCCGACCGCAAGGCCTCTATTCCCCCACCACCCGACCCTAACCCATCCTGGTTTGGGCCCACCCCCTCCCAGGCCCGCCAACTTCAAAGTGACAGGTGGCTGCACAATGTGTGTGGAACCCCACCTGCAAAGCTTTCGGATAATGATCAACAGGAACGATCAGGATCACAATTTCTGATTCGATACTGAAATATCCAAACACATCGCACTGCGGGACAGACACATGTGTGCGGATTTTCTGAAGTATTTCCAGAACTGTTATTGGCTTTTTGTTTGTTACCTAGAAAGAGAAAAAACAGAATTCTTTATTCCTGTCCGGGCTGCCTTGCTACCCTGCCCAGGCGGCCCTGCCAGCTGAATTCTGAAGCTCCACAAAGTCCATTTCAATGGGGTTTTGCCTGACGTGGAACTTTGTAGCCAAGTAAACACACTCACCAGAAGAGCTTTTTTAAAAAGTGACTGTTCTGAGATGGAGACCACAGGGAAATAATTAAAGTCTTCCTATAAAAATACAGGTGTTTTAATAAAAATGGGGGTAATTTTTCAAGATAGTGGCAAGTATTGGCTGCTACATGTCAGGAGCCCTTGTCTCCACAATAGTGAGCAGCAAAAGCTATGGAACAGAAAAAGGAAAGGGGCAAAACTCTCGCAGGATGGTGGCTGGCTCTGGAAGCAGTCCCTGGAGCAATGCGGACCCGAGGGCAGGCGGCCCTGCCACCCTCTGGGCATCCACCAGTCGCTGGCTGCCTGGTGTTGCCTTCTAGCCCTAACTCTGCTTACTGTGCCAGGAGGGGAGCTTTTCTAAGAACAGGCCAGACTGTGATGTAGAGAGCAAGGTCACCACACAGCCAGGGTGTGGGGGAAAGGAGCACAGGAGCGGGAGCCAGGCAGCCTGCATTCAAACCTGCTCTATTACTACCACCACGACTACTACGAGCTGTACCACTACGAGCTTTGGGCAAGTTGCTTCTCTGCACATCAGCTTCTTCATCTATAAATGGGACAGCACATTCTACTATGTCGAATTACTGAGAAGTTTATCAATAAGGTTTCAACAGCACCTGGCATATGAAGCAATTTACCTTAGCAATAGTGTCCAGTTTTTCTTTGTCAAATAAAACTCTTAACATCCCAGCACATAATGGGCAACAAGCACCTGTATAACAGAAACCATTTCATGTGTTTAGAATTAGAATTAGAAACAAAGAGAACACAAAATAGTTGGCGATATTACTGACCCTTCATTTTGTTCTAGGACAATTATAGGGGGCCTTCCTGCACTCTACATATGTATCCTGATCAACCTGGATCTTACAATTTATACATTTACCAAATCCTTCTTCCCTCCCTGCTTTCTTCCTCTATCACTTCTCAGGGTGAGGCAGCACCGTGTAAGACAACACAGAGAGAGCTGGCCTTTCAAGAGACATGGTGCCTAGCCCCTGCCCTGCCTCAACACTCACTGTATGACCCTGGGCACGTGGTCCCTGGGCCTTTGATCTCTGCCTACAAAACAAACGAGTAGGTGTTTCAGGGATTCCATTGAGTGTTTAATTTTTTTAAATTATTTTAAACTGTTAAAAAAAAACACCACACAACAAAATATCAGAACACGGTCTCCAGGAGATAAGAGGCTTTGTTTTGCTCACTGCTGTGTCCCCAGTGCCTAAGAGTATCTGGCAGACAGTGGAAACTCAATAAACATTTGATGAATTCATAGATGGAAGAATGAACTTGTCAGACTCCAGACTGGTCTGTTCTGTGCAGACTAGGGGTAAGGTCTCCTCTGCCACCTCTGTTTAACTGAACAGCATGAGACTGTAAGGTAAGCTGTTCTGAAAAACTGTTACTGCTTATAACAGTCTGTATGGAAGAAGACTTTCTTGATTTTATGCAACTAAAACAATTGGATGCTAAGTCCAGTCTAAGACAACTATCTTCTGTTTCTCTCAATTTCAAATGTTATGTTCATCAAAATGACTTCAATTATTTCATTAATTATTAATTCTTTATTCATTAACTTTATGATGACACATACTTTTTAAAGTAAACATTATGCATTTGAACTAATAACCATAATTTTAGTAATTAAATAGTGCTTTATCTGTTTACATATTGGTGTTTGGGGTAAGATTTTGCTTGGAAAAAGTCTGCCATATTGTTTAAAAACTGCTGGACCAGATGATAGCTAAGGTAATCCACCGTTTTTTAAGGTTGATCCAGAGTAATGCATCTAATCAGCTCAGGTTAATACTTTTTTTTTTTTTTTTTTTTTAAAGATTTTACTGGGGAAGGGGAACAGGACTTTATTGGGGTACAATGGTCAAATTGTTGTCCTTTGAATCTTAGTTGTGGAGGGTTCTGTTCAGCTTCAAGTTGTTGTTCTTTCAGTCTTAGTTGTGGAGGGCGCAGCTCAGCTCCAGGTCCAGTTGCTGTTGCTAGTTGCAGGGGGCACAGCCCACCATCCCTTGCGGGAGTCGAACCGACAACCTTGTGGTTGAGAGGACAGGCTCCAACCAACTGAGCCATCCGGGAGCTCAGCGGCAGCTCAGCTCAAGGTGCCGTGTTCAATTTTAGTTGCAGAGGGCAGAGCCCACCATCCCTTGCGGGACTCGAGGAATTGAACTGGCAACCTTGTGGTTGAGAGCCCACTGGCCCATATGGGAATCGAACCGGCAGCCTTCGGAGTTAGGAGCACGGAGCTCTAACCGCCTGAGCCACCGGGCTGGCCCAGGTTAAGACTTTTTGAAAAATTTAAATAAACTGGTCAGCTCTCTTTTCCTCAGTGACTGACTCACTCTCTGGAGGTAGAGAAGCAAGTCTTCCCAATCCCACCCCTGCCCCACCCAAAATATTGCCAGCCTACCGGGTGGGATGATGGGTTTGCACTCAGTGGTGGCGAGTGAAGGGCACTTCACAGCAGCACACTCCACGACAGAACTGTACTCCGAGAGGACCCCGACGGCCTGGCAGGGCCCGTAGTAATCGACGGCCACACGATCTGAGTAGGCAGCGCACACGCTACCGTAGGTCTCCCCGTTATGCCCGCAGATGGGCTCTGTGGTTCTGCAGAAGGGCTGAGGGCAAATAAATCACTTAGCCTGGAAACCTCTATGGTGCGCTTTTGCTAACCAAGAGTACACAGTAGGGCTCCCTATTTTCAGCAAGGAAAAAAAGTCTCAATTCTGAGGACCCTCTTAATTAAGCTCCTAAGGTGAGCTAAACATGGTGGTGGGGGCAAGAGGGCTGTCCCAAGATGAACAGAAGAGACTTTTCTCAGCCTTTCTGGGACTTGGATGCTCACTCCATGTGAATCCATATGAGAGTAAATCCCTCCTCCCTCAGACTTCTATTATTCCAGAAGTGCCCGTTTGAAGAAAACAAGATCAATCTTCATGCAGATATGGAGGCTTTATCACTTCACACTGGGTAAGGGATAAGGAAAAGGAAAAGTGGAGAGATTGGTGGGGCAGGCAGACTCTAGATCTATTGGGTAGGTTAGGAATATGTGAGAGAAAAATTGTAGCTAGGAAGAGAAGACTGGGAATTTACAACAGCAGATATCAATGCAATTGAACATAAGCTCTGAGAGAGAACAAGCCTAGAGAAACAAGCTGAAGAAGGGATTTTTCGGACAATAAAAGCCAGGAAATAAGAAGGTCATGTCAGATGTTAGCTAGTTGTGGGCAGGGGGTGCTGGGCTCAAAGATGGGATTCCCCCAGGGGAGGGGGAAGCACACAGATCAGTGGTGCATGTGGGAAGCCTCAGTGCGGGTGTCACTGAGGTTACTTTTTTAACAAGATTACAGATTGCACAACCTTAAAAGATCTAAAGATAAACTGATGTTAAAAAGACACTGTTGTAGAGAAATTTTCGATTACTTTTCAGTACTCCGATACGGACTTCATTGGGAAGAGTGGGGAGAAAAAACTCTTTTCTTGGCTGTTTTAACTCGCTTTCTTCCTGATTTGTTTCCTAGTGAAGGCCCACAGAACTGTGGGAAATGGAAATAGTGCTGGTTCATGCCAGCAGTATGAAACTTGAAAGTCTTCTCTTAGGAGTGGGTGTAGGAAGCCACTCTCTTTTCTTGCTTGCACACTAGATGTGCAAATGTACACATACTAGCGAGCAAGTCCTCCAGAGTTAGGAGAAAAAGCTAGTCTTAGAATGGTTCATTTTTAGTGGACGGCTAAGTTCTCTAGATTTGACAGGATTCACACAAGACCCTCAAGTGGTTTTACTGCTGATTCATCTGTAAAAGACCATACACCAGTTTTATGCTCCCTGTACTTGGGTTTGTCAGCTAAACAACTGTACCTGGCAAGGGCCTTTGTATAAGAGGCTTTTCCCTCTCTGGTACAAAGTGCAGAGATTGTTGTGCTCCACGTGGTTTGTGTCACAAACAGGATCACGGACCTGATCACAGGTGAGCTGTCTTGGCAAACACTCGTATTGGCTGCATCCAAATTTATCAAAAGTTGTCAGGCAGACTTGAGGTTTGGGTATGCATCTGAAAAACACAAATGTGGCACCATGAGTCGGGAGGGACTATGGTGGGGCTGGCAAAGCACTGACGAGGCACAGGAGGTTGAGGAGAAAGCCAGAGAAAAATTGGGAATAGTCTCTGTCCCCAAGAGCTTATGGAGAGCTGGAGAGTCAAGCATGCACATAAAGTAGGCTATCAAGTAGAAAATTACACACAAAATGCCTGAGGAGCCTGGAGAAAGCACTGGAGGAGGTGGTGTCCTGGCTGGAACCTGGAGGAGGAGGGCTACACCGGCCTGCTAGGCTGAGGGGGCAGCATGGCAAAGGTGTGATGCTCGAGACTCCATGCTGCTGGGGGAGGGCAGGTGACCCCAAGGGCAGGAGCATAGGATGCATGGGGTAGCAGTGATATGAGGCCATCGAGTGGGTGAGGGTCTGATGCTGGAGGCCTTGTAGTCAATAATAAACGAAGCATTTTCAGGGTTTTAATTTTCAGCTTGGCTAATGTGAGTCTTTCTTAAGAGAAGGCTTCACAATATGTGCTGAAAAATTCAGGTGTCTGTGCTTACAAGGCTGAGGACCAATGCTGGTGGCTGGTTGCGAATCACCCAGAGAATGCCACGCCAGGCAGCTGGGTTTTCCTCATAATATCTGAACCTTGCTTCATTCTCAGTTTCTGAACTTCTTCAGAGGGGTTCGGGAGGGTGGCTTTTTCCCTCTTTAGACTTTTCTGTTTCTCTCATTTCTATAAACGATACTTACAACTTTCTATAGGAAGACAAGACCTATTAAAATGTTTGGATTTCACTGGGTCTTTGAAATAACAGGATCTACAAATATTAGTCTGGAAAATAAAAGAAGAATATAGCAGCTAGCATTGTTTTAATTTCAAAGGAAACTGCTTCCACTCTTTTTAGGGACGAGCCTCCTGCACTGAAATGACCGCTATCACCATCACTTGTACTGTGGATGGTTGCCTTTTCTCATGGGCTTTAAGCTTAGAACGCATGTAGTCATGGTTTTATGGAAATATAAGACATCTGAAGAGAAGTAATGGAAACCAGATTTAGAACTTCATTATCTATTAACATGGAAAGGATGAGAAACAAGACTATCAGAAGAAATTTGGTAATTTTAGAAGGAAACACTTTATAAATCTGAATATATAGAAATAAGAGGCTCAACAGGAAAGGTTGAGAATCTGGGGGGTAAGTTAAAGTAAACATGATCAAGGCAGGGAATTTGTCTTGCTTACTGTTGTGTCCTGGTGTCTGGAAAGCAGCTTGGTACATCAGTACATACGTGATGAATGAATACAACTTTTTATTTTTTAACAATTATTTTTTGAACAAGCCCATGGTGAAAATGAAAAAGTATAAAATGATATATAATGAAAAATAAGTCTCTCTCCTGTTCTTGTGTCCCAGCCACTGAGTTCCCTTCCCCAGTGGCCAACATTATTACCAATTTATTTATTTTTCTTACTAGATGACAGGTTTATTATAAAAGGCTGTAACTCAGGAACAGCCAGATGGAAGAGATGCAGAGGGCAAAGCGTGGGGAAAGGGCGCAGCGCGTCCACGCTGAGTACACCACTCTTCCAGTACCCCACGTAGTCACCTACACAGAACTCTCCCCCAATTTCCTGTTTATTCTTCCAGAGACAGTTTACGTAAGTATAAGCATGTATAAGTGCTGATTCAAAGAGTATGAACATTTAAAATTAATGTAGACTTGGCCAAATTGCCACCCATGGAGGATGTACCAACCCTCCCTCCAACCCCATCTTGGATGGGAGTGCTTGTTTCCCTACATCACGTTATTAAACTTTTTATCTTTGCCAATCTGGTAGATGGAAAATGGTACAATACACAATTAGTTTAATTTCCATTTTGCTTAATATGAGGAAGGTTAAGCATTGTGGTAGATTAGCGAGAGGCTCATCAGATTCATTTAATTTTCTTCCTGGGCACACATCTAGATTACATTTCCTAATCTCCCTGGCAGTCAGTTGCGGCCAAGTCACTGCGTTGTAGAGAATGGAATATGGCTGCAGGTGGAGATGCACGCCGCTTATAAACCTGGCGCATGGAAGCTTCTCAGAGCAACCTCCATCCCATCCTTCTCTTATCGGCTGGCCAGATGCCGAAGATGTAGAGGACGACGAGGAGGCTGTAGGAGCCGACAGAGTCACTAGATGGCAGGATCCTAAGTCTCTGAATCACCGTGTGGAAAGCCACTTCCTCAACACCCAAATGGACCGACCATATTTGAACTTTCCTTGATGTATTAATTTTTTTGAGTTTGTATACAGTAGCTAGAGTTACTCACCCTAACTAATAAAAATATCTTTTCAAGTGTTCAAGAATCATTTGTATTTCTTTTTCTATGTTTAGGTCCTTGGTCTATTTTTCTATCAGGTTATTGATCTTTTTCATATTGATGTGTAGTGGCTCTTTATAGTATAAGAACATCAGCCCCTTCTCTGTGATACTCTTCCCAGTTTGTCATTTGTCTGTTACCATGCAGAAATTTTCATTTCAATGTAGCTGTATTTTTCAATTTCTTCTTTTATGTTGGTTTTATATTATATCCAGAAAGGATTTCCCAGTTTGAGATTTTATGTTTTATTATAAAAGTAAGACAACCTTATTCAGAAAGGTTAGCAAATAGATGAAAACAAACAAGTGAACACCAAAACAACCCTCTATTCTACCTCCCAACACAACCATATTATCCCTTTGGCTTATTTCTTTACCCATTTTTCTTTTTAACATCACCCTGTCTTCTTTCCATAGGAACTTTTGGGGTTTAGTTTCCGTGGTATAAACTTTGCAGATGGGTGACCAATTCTCTTTGCCATTTCTTTTAACACATGAGAAAATCTTCCTTTCCCTCCATACTGCACCGAGGTTTTAAGGATGGAGAGGCAATTGCTTATTTCCACAGAGTCCTACATAAGGAAAGGACTGTGGCACTGGGATGTGTCCTGCTCGGGTCTCCCGGGCGGCCGGTGAAAACGCCAGTTCTAAAAGGCTGAAACCTAAGCGAGTCAGCAGGACACTTGCCCTGTGGCCACCACATACAGAAATCCATCATTAAGTCTCTGTCAACTATACCCTGAGTTCATGACGAAACTTCAGAGAAAGGAGCCCCTACACAAATAATTTCAAATAATACTGAAGTTTCATTTTCCAGAGATTTCTCATGTCCAATCCCTAAAATGGAGGTAGACCAGTAGAAGAAAATTTCCCATTACTAACAGGCATAAAGAGCTAATAATAAGAATATATCCATTTCTGTCATCTCATCTGCTACTCCTCCTTGCCTCGTACTTTCTGTTTCAATCTTACAAAACTGCTGTAGCTCCAGCATACACCACACTATCTCCTTTTTTCTAGCAACCAAGATCTTTGCTCCTGGTCTCTCGGCCTTTGCCAGCACCTCCCCTGCAAACCTTGCCTGCAATCTCCTAGCCATGTTTGCAGCGGAGAGTCACATCCTCCCCCAGGCCCAGGCCTCCCCCAGACTGCATCAATGGCTCCCCTCCAGGTTCCCTAATCACAACCTGTTACCAAGCAGCTGTATGTGGCCCTTCCCCTCCAGACACCAAACTCTTCAGGGCAGAGACCTTCTTAGCCATCTTTGTATTTTCACTCTCTGGTACACAGCAGACGAGCTTAGTAAGGGCTCGTCTTCAGGTGAAAAAAGATAAGGAGCCATTTGACTTACCTTTGGTTTTTTGGACAGGGGTTAGGGTTACACAGATTCTTTGAGATGCACGATCCAAACTCAAACTGATGGTCTTGGAGCCCCACACAGCGAGCAATGCAAGCACTGGGGTAAGTGCGTCCGTTCTGCCCACACACGGGGACAAACTGATCTGCACAGTTACAGGGCAGACCTGAAGGGAGGAAACAGCCTCAACAACGTGTACTTGTATATTCCCTTTCCCTCATGTTTCCTCATTAAGGCAAACCATTAACAATCATGTGGGGGTCTCATGTTAAAATAGAACTGTAAATTAATAAAATGAAAAAACACCCCTCCAATCTCTGAGTGTTTTTAAAAGTGGTAAGATTCTGAAAAGCCATTTGTCTGGAAATGGCTTTTCATTGTTCCATTTATTGCCAGATAATTGAGGGCCTCCAGACCTGATGCCAGGGGTAGAGACCCCTATAAACAAAATTATAGGTAAGAAAAGTAAAGACTATGTCTCCCAATCTGGTGTATAAAATCTAGAATTTAGAAGTTTGAAGTCTGGCTTGGGGGATTTCTAGAACACATCAACCTTACATTTTAGCTAAGTAGAGTATGGACTAATAAAATAATACCCAAAACAAGACAAAGGGTGAAGGTTGTAAAGTCCTCACTTAGGTTCTTCCCATCTTCTTAGGGAAGGGGAAGAACAAGGTAACTTGGGAAATTTTTGTGGTTTAGACTTAGGAATTTTTATGAACGTCTCTCTCTGAGTCATGTTTGGACTGGGTCACAATCTGGGTCCCAAGAAATGTGGTACACTTTGTGGCCAGTAAAATCTCCTTAGTGCCTGCTAGCTAAATGGTCATTAACTTAATTTATCCCAGGACACACTGCAGGGAAAAGTGTCCGGCTAGTTGTAACGTTCATCTTCCAAAATCACTTAGATGTAAGCAAATAAATAAAGAAAAGAATTCCAGGTAAATCTTTAGTTCACTCTTCATTCCCACAGAAGTCTTATGGTTTCTCTAAGCAGAATGAATGGCCCTCCTCAGAGCAGAGCAGATAAAGGACAATAATAAAGGACAACCACCACCAACCACCGAGCAGCGAAGGCTGGCACTCATCAGGGTGGATGCAGGATGGAGTGGAGTCAGTCTGCTCTTTACTTCTTATATCTGACCTCCTTTTTATTTCCAATGGGCTGGAGACATGTTTGGTAAATCCCTATTCTGTTCTCACCCACCCCACTCCATATATAATACTAAATAAATCCAGGGAAAGAAGAATCAAGTTGCTGCTACAGCAGCGTAAAACAGGGCAAAGTTCCTCTCTCCCCAGAACCAAAGGTATTTCAGATCTGGGAAAAAGCAGAGACCAGTAGATACCAGCAGACTGTACTGTTGCTATTGACAACTGTAGCTTCTTCTCAAGAAAAGAGCATCGCATCTCACCAGCCCTTTTACTTACTGTAGCTGGTGTGAACATAACACCAGCAGCAGGAAGCATAGCAAAGTCGAGAAAAATTCTTGATTGATCAGAAAAATTCTCAAGTCTCAAAATTACAATCATTTCCCAAGTAACATTCTTGGAGAAATCCCTAAGGAGATAACAGTGGAAGGAACCTACATGAGGAGTTTACAACCTCTGCTCCTTGTGTAAAGGTGTCATCCTTTAACTTTCCAGAAATCCTAAGCCAGACTTCAAACGTCTAAATTTCAGATTTTATACACCATATTGGGAGACACATTCTTTACTTTTCCTACCTATACCTTTGTTTATATGGATTTCTACCAATATGAATCAGTAGGCTAAGGTAGATCAAGGAAGAAAGTGGTGAGAAAAACATTAGAACAGAAACAAACTTAGAAAATATTATAATACAGGGATATTTTAGACCATCATAGTAGGGGTAAATGGGGTATTTTAGCAGGTAGAAAAGTTCCATTTAACTGAAACCATCCCACCCACTGGCCCTGTTTTTTTTGTATGGAATTCTAGAGTATTGGTGCTAGGAGGGCCCTAAAAAACCATTTAGTTTAATGCCTTCAATTCATAGAGGAGGAAATAGATCCAGAGAGGGTATCTTGCTCTCATAAATACAGACTATGTATTTATCTTACTGTGTACACCTACAGTTAAGGCAAGACCAGAGAAGCTGCCCTGAAAGGAAAATGGGTATAAAGGGATGATGGCCTGCTGACGACAGCTTCTGGGTGACCCCCGTTACCTGTGAAGGTGCGGCGGTCATCATCGGAACTGTGCTCACTGAGGCACAGGCGGGTAGAACACACCAAATTGCCAGCAAAACAAGAACAGACATTGCAGTCAATATTAAAGGATGTCCCATGACCTGAGAGAAATAAAATGTTGTTCTACATCATGCATTTATACAATTTTAAAATTAACAGTTTAAAATGTTTAAAAAGAGAAATTCTTGAAAAATGACTTCTGAATATAAAAATTAGGGAGTTAAATATGAGACATTTATATGTCTGTATTTATCTCCCACCAGATCCCTCCAAACTCCTAATGCGCCGATCTCCCCAGACTGCTCCCTATTCTGTGAGAAAGAATGTTTCTGGTTGTGCTTCTGGGAAATGCTCCTTTCCTCCCGGAACTTGGCTCATCTCTCCAGGACCAACACTGATGCCACCTCTGGATCGCAGACTCTCCCAATACCGTGGCAGGAATAACTAGCTCTTTCAAGAGCAGTTGGTCTGTTCCTTCTGGTGGCTCAAATTCTCTTCCATCTTATCATGGAAAGCATGACCCCAATCCCTCATCTCAGTTTCAGCTCCACAAAGCACTGGTATGTTCTTTTGTATAGAATAGGCATTAACTAGTGAAAGTTTATAGAAGGAATGAATTTGTTTATCGTCGGATATTTTCTGTGGTATAAGGTACCTACCTTACATTTTAGCTACGTCGAGTATGGACTAAGAAATGAACACCTGACTTGGCTTTAGGGCAGAAATTTGCAAGCCCCTTTTTGGCTAAGAGCACTCTTCTATCAAATAAGATCTCACACATAAAACTCAGCACAGTGCCTGGCACACAGTTAAAGAGTTCAATGAGTATTAATTATTATTAGCTATTAGTCCCTTCTTGAGATTTCAAGAAAGTTCCTCAGAAGTCCTACTGTCCTTGTATAGTTTGAAAAATACTGCCCTTACGTATCAGATTTGTAGACTTTACTCTCTGGTAAGAATCCAATCAATGTTCTTCCTACAAAGCTAACTAACCTCATATTAAAAGCAAAACAACACAAAAAAACAACAACAAATAAATACAGTTCAGGACTCACTTTTTCTTTTTCCTCCAACAATACAAGACTTCTGAAGGTCTATACAGTGCATCTCCATGCAGTTTTCTAAAATTCCACTATGTCCACAGGAGCAAATTTTATAACAACCAACTTCCCCTGCCGATGATGGCACCTGGATTAGTGTTCCCTGACGGACAATGAAATCAGAGGCTTCTCCCAATTTGCAACCTGTACAAACAAAAATTAGCTAAGAGAGATGGCACTGTTTTATGACGTTGTTTTATACATTAGGCACATTTTACATAAGTCTTATCGGTACTGTGAGGCTACTAAAGACTATATAAGAGAACTTTCACCAAACTAGGAAATTTGTGTGGGTTCATTGGTAAAAAACATATCCTCTCAAATGAAAATTCCATGCTCTGTGAGATGGTGATTAACGACCTATATGCCAAAGTTAGCTATAGTTCTGTACAAAAATGCTATAGGATACGTATTAGGTCGGTGCAAAATTGTGGTTTAAAAGGTTAAAAATCATTGCAAAAACCGCAATTACTTTTGCACCAACTAATAGTTTTTTATTTCTTTGGGATTATTAAAAATCATGGATATTTTTAAAATGGAGTATAAAAACTGATAGTACTTTTAGAATAATTTTGGTCAGAAAACTTTTAGTGATGGATATAAGTATATCTTAAATTTTTTAAAAAAGTTGAACACTTGATTGGGCTTAAGGACCACCCATTAATTCCCAATTATAATAAGATTTCTTATAACTCTATAGCTGATATATTATGGTATTACACAAATATTACAGATGGTCCCTTGAGACACCATGTGTATTTAATTTAATATTTTATTCCTTTTTATTTCATATATATTTAAAAATGTTGATTCTAACATGATAAACATATTCAATTGGGAAATAAATAAAAGGAAACGAATGTTGCCACAGCTGTATTCTAAAGGGACCCACAAAGAGATAAAGGCTACCAAAACTCTGTGCATAAAAATTTTTCAGCCTTAAAATCCTATGCATTTCAGTACAACATTAAATTTATGGAGATAACTACACATTTCATTGAGAATGTCCTTTCTCCATATACTGAAAATAAGAAAAAACAAAAACATGCAGTACATAGTCTCATACATTACAACATGGAAGACAAAGTACACAAAGATGGCCCAAAGTTCTTTTTCTTTTGTTGTCAATAACCCAATAACTTGGGGCGGTCAGTTGGCTTAGTTGATTAGACCTGTGTGCTCATAACACCCAGGTCGCCAGTTCGATTCCCACACAGGCCAGTGAGCTGCCCCCCCCCCCCCAACTAGATTGAAGACAACAACTTGACTTTGAGCTGATGGGTCCTGGAAAAACACACTGCTCTCCAATATTCCCCAATAAAAAAACAAAAAAACAGAAAAAACCCTATAACTCATTATAGGAGTCTGGTTTTGGATTAATATTAGTCTATAATCTAATTGACTACTGAAAATTACATTTGTCTTTGTCCTTTCCTGCTTACATAAATAACACATGTTTATTGGGCAAACCTCAAACATTATAGAAACACATAATTTAGAAAATAAAGTTCATTGGAATCTCATTCTAAAGACAACTCCTATAACGAGACACCAGCAGCATATATCCACCCTCATCCCACACCCATACCCACTTACATCTTACCTTGAACACAAGAGTATGGAAGGCAGGGATCGCCAGATGGACAGCCTTTCCGGTTCACCTCACAGAGCTCATTAGCGGGGCAAGGATTGGGGTTACAGGGATGAGTCACCTCTTCTACAATGTTACCTAAAGTACTTGGCCCTGAAAAACAAAAAACACATCAGTTTAACCAACCCAAAAGAGTTAACAAAGGTCTGTAAATTATTGGAATTAATTACGTCTGGAATAAATGGACAGCTGATGAGCATAAAGTGAGACCTGATTCTGGTAAACTATTAAAACACTCAGATTCTCTGATCATTTCTGAATTTAGCACAAACATCCATTTATTCATGTGTTTATTTATTGGGTACATACAATATACCTGGCAAGGCTCTAGGTCCTGGAGATACAAAACAGACAAATCTCTAACAGAGTTTACATGCTGGTTGGGAAACAGATAATAAATTGTGTGTGTGTGTGTGTGTGTGTGTGTGTGTGTGTGTGTGTGTGTGTTTGTAAATAAAAAGTCAGATAGTGATAAGTAATAAGTAGTATCAGGAGATGGAAAGTGGTGCATATATTTTGGATAGGGTGGTCAAGTAGATGCTTATGTCCAGGAGGGATAATTTAGCACATTATACCATAAATGATAATTTATCATGGTAAGGTGGACCCCATATCATGATTATATTTGTTAACTTATAAAGTAATGACCAAGGTAGTGTCTCAATATAAAGTATATGTGATATTTAGAGAGTATTAAATTTCAAACAAAAGCATTTCTTTAAGTTACCTCCCACTGAAATAGTTTCCTTCTACACATATATACAGAGATGTATACACATTTTAAGAAAGGAAAAAACTGTATTAAAATTATAATACTCAGTATATACGGATAACAAAAGATGAATACAAGTCATGTGTATACGTATTTTTGGCACCCTGGTTATTCGCCTACTCTAATAGAGTCTAGGATTGTGAGTACATTTATTTTCCTTACTCGATTTTAGGCCAGACTCAGACTCTAAGGTTAATAGAGGTATAAGGGCTCTTGAAGCTTATCTCACCCAACCTGATTATTTTATAAATAGGGAAACTGAGGCTCAAAGATGTGATCTGCTCAAAGCCCATGATTCTAGTCTAATGCTCTCTTTTTTTGCTGTACTGGCCACAAGGGCTAAGGGACATAGTTTTCTGGTCTTGAGGAAATATGGCAGATATTAGTAGCTGCTATCTAGCATTCAATCTTCTTTTCCTGCTTAGTACTAGAACTCCAATTTTATTTAGGATGGCAATGGGACCACATCTAAAAAGATAATCTTTCCCGGTTTACCTATAATTAGGGGTGGTTTTCCCTTACACTAGGGTATGGCGGCTAGAATTCCAGTAGCCACGTTGTGATGGTGAAGAACATGAAGTCATTTTGACGACAGAAGCCGAGCACTAAGGATGGTGGAGAAAGAAAAAGGAGCCTGGACTTCTGATGATGGAGCCACCATCACAGACAGCCCTGGACTATTTATTTCTGGGCTTTCTTTTACTTCTATCTATTGTTCTACTATTTGCAGTAGAATTTAATCCTATCTGACACAGGAAAACAAAGTAGGAGCTGAATTCACTGCCTTTCCAGCCAGGTCACGGCACTACTGCCCCTGGTGGCAGCCTAAACACTCCCCTTACCCAAACTACTTGGGATGCAGGAGTTGTACGTGTTCTCCCCTGGTTTCCACCATACACAGCCACCTTCCACCAGGATGCTCAGATTCAAGATCCCTCAATGGGATACTAACTTATCCTTCTAGCTCTTGGTAGAAGTATTTGGCAGAGAAAAAAGTTCCATTTTCATGTACTAACCCAGACCATCATTCTTTACTCTCTATTTGGTGGCTAAGTCCAAGCCAATGTCTGGCTCAGGTCCACTGAATATCTGATGACAAAAAGCCAAAGACTTCCTGGTCAAATCATGGCAAAGAAACAGAAAGGATATGGAGCTGGTTATTTGAGGATGCTGGCCCGATTCATTGCTTAGAATTCCTGATTGACAACAGTTCACTACCTTCCCTGTTATAATTGCTTCTGCTTACATATTTTAAGATGACAATTATTTCCTGGGCCAAAAGGACCAAACAAATATGATAAAAGTCTACAACTGAGATAGTATCATTAAACCACATACTCTCAACAGACAGATGATCATCCAAAGCAAACATCAAGGGCAGAGGTGGAAGGGAGAAGTGGAAGTAAGAAGTGAACTTACTGAGGTACGTATCCAAAGGTATACAATTCTCCAGGTCATCTGTAGGTGATAGAAGCTCACAAATACTTTCAGCTGTGTGGTCTTCAGGGAACTTGTTTTGGTCCCCACATTTCTTGAGAATCTCCACACAATCTGATCTTGAAAAGGAAAACAGACACAAATTTAGGGTTCAAAGAACCTCCTCACATTGTCTAGTCAATATCAATTCTGTTTCTGAAACTTTCCAGAAAGTAAGTTTTAATAACTTCACAATGTGTCACAAGTTAGGTGTAAATATGGCAAAAGAGAACAGAAGTCATGGCATTACTTTAGGTTAAACAGTAATGTATTCCACTGTCAAAGCATCCCTAACTGTTTCTTACCTGGGATCAAAGGCCTTGCTCAAATTCTATACTCATATTTACTGTTACTACCATCAACGTGGCTTTTCACTCTTTAAAAGGAAATTAAGTTGGATTTGTTCTTTGCAAAATCATACATCCTTTCTCTCAGGACCACGCTTGCTTGCTTCTTACTTTCTTCTTTCCCCTCCCTCCCTCGCTTCCTTCATTTCTCTTTTTAAATTATCTTTTTAGTTATCAACATTAAAGTGTTTGGTTTGTAACAATTGGGAAGTCCACTACTTTAAAATTTTCTCAGTCTTAATAGAGCTATGACTCCTATAAGTTTTCTGTGCCAAAGGTCTATAAATTTCCCACTTGTTGCCTCTTTCTTGTCATCCGACAGGTACCTCTCATTTCTCCCCTACTCATGTCATCCCCAAGTCATGTCAGGGAATAGATATGGACCCTGTTCAAGTTTGAAATAATCTGCAATCAGTCATCAAGAGCAAGCAGCACCGAGCCAAACACCAACAACTCAAGGGCTGGATATAACTTGGTTTTGGAAAAGCTTTTTGAAAAAAAGAGATGCTTAAAGAGCAGCTGACATAGATTACTATGTAGTTAATGCTTTCGGTTTCACCCACCATAGCAGCTTTCATCTTTACTTTATCCTAGCTCTCCTAAGGAAACCATTCACAAAATGTTTACTACAAACAGTCCCTAAGGCCTATATCACTAACTCCTTCACTCATCAAACATTTATGGAATATCTACTATGTGTCAGGATTATGCTAATCCCTAAAGAACAGAGAAAGAGCAAAGAAGATACAAAAAAAAAAAAAAAAAAAAGAACAGGCACAAAAGAAGAATAAGCTCCTCAAGCAAAATTTAACAGAATATAAGACAAGTACACAAATTAAAATATAAAAACAGAATTGTGCAATGACAGTACTCCATAATGTTTCTTGAACTAAGAACCATAAGAGAAATACAAACAAAGGTTTATAGAAATTTGTGGTAAGGATAAATTGCTACCAGCTGGAGAAATATGGGAAGATTCCCCAGGAATGGCTGGTATTTGAGACAGGATAAGGATAGGGAGTGGGCAACTGGAGATGGGGGAAGGAGTATTTCAAGCAGAGGTGGAAAAAGTGGGAAAGCATTTGACTTGTCATGATGGGCAAAGGGAAATAGTGGGAGAGAAAATTCTAACGATAGGCTGTGGGTGAAGATCATGGAGGGTCTGAACCAAAACTGACAAGTTGTTATGATGCAAACAACTTACTTGCAAATAATACTTCCCCGGGATTTACTATGACAAGGTTTAATCTGTAGCGCACAAGCTATTGCTTTCCACATTTCTGGCTGGCACTTCTTAATGTCAAGAACAGGTATGTTGATAAATGGCATCTTTATGCTTCCTTTTTCCCATAGCTTCATGTCATTCATGGCGCCTTGGTCTGACTGAGCATTACAACTCCTGAAAAGTTCTGTCGGCCTGAGGAGAAAAAGGCCAGAAGAAATCAAGAGGCAGTTATGTTCTAGAGAGAAGCAATGCGTAAAATCCCGACATACTGACAATCAGGAAAATCTGATTTTCTTAAAGAAGAAAGTACATACAACATATCAAAGAATATCAGTATTGAGTGTATGAAGATTCATTGTAGACACTATCAGTAAAATTCTGATGGCGTGTTTTCTTTTCAACATAGATTTTTGTGAGACAAACACTTCAAAATGCTGTAGACAGGACTAGCATCTCTATGAGTCCATTAATTCCATTTCACAAAATAAATAAGCCCAAGTTTTAAAAATTGAGGTAGTATCTCAATTTTAAAAATAAGATGCACAGATATTATGGGTACAGTTTTATGTGATTTGACAAATGTGTACATCCATATAAGCATACCCAAACCAATTAAGGAGCATTTCTCTCTCATCAGAAAGTTCCCTGTATCCCTGTTCGGTCAGCACCCTCCCTGCTGACTGCACCCGAGGCCACCACCATTTGTACTTGTATCACCAGAGATTAATTCTGCTGTTCTAGAACTTCACATAAGTTGGTTCATATTGTAGGTACTCTTATGGGTCTAGTGCCTTTCGCTAAACAATCTTTTTGAGATTTACCCACACTGTTGTGTATATAAATTGTTTATTCCTTTTTATTGTTGAGTAGTATTCCATTAATAAATGTACCAGTTTGTTTATCCTCATGGTTCTCAAACTTTGATCTCGGGACCCACTGCACTCTTAAAATGATTGGGCTCTCAAAAAACGTTTATGTGGGTTTTATCCACCAATATTTATCACATTGTAAATCAAAACTGAGATTTTTAGTTATTAATTCACTTTAAATGACAATAATCCCATTACATGTTGATATAAATAATATTTTTATGAAAAACGTATTTTTAAAAACGAAAGTTAGTGAGAAAGGTAGGACTGGTTTACAGTTTTGAAAATCTCTTTAATGTCTGGCTTAATAGGAGATAACTGGATTTTTATATTTGCTCCTGCATTCAATCTGTTGCTATATCACATGTCCTGTAGCATCTGGAAGACTCCATGATTCACTCTTGGGAGAATGAGAGCAAAAAAAGCAAATAACATCTTAGTATTGTTATAACACTTTTGAGCTCATGGGGTTTGAGAGACCATGGACCACACTTTGAGAAACACTGGTTTATTCATGGCTTATTCATTCTCCTGTTTATAGACATTAAGGTTGTTTCCAGTTTACGTGTCGTTTAATGGCTATGAGTGGCATTGTTGGGTCCTAACTTTCTAAGAAATCACCAAACTGTTCTCTAAAGTCGTTATACCATTTTACGCTCTCATCAGCAATGTGTGAAAGTTCCAGGTGTTTTTCATACTTGTCAGTCTTTTTACTTGTAGCCATTCTATTAGTGTGTAGTGGTATCTTACTGGTTCTAATTTGAATTTCACTGATGACTAATTATGGTGAACACCTCTTCATGCTTTTTTTTTCCTTGCTGTGTACCATTGTATTGTTTGGATACAATGCAATATGTTCTTTCATTCCCCTCTTGATGAATGTTTTATTTTTTTCCCCTCAATTTTGGATTTTTATAAATAAGTGTGCAATGTAAGTCTTTTTTTGGACATGTTTTCATGTCTCTTTGATAAATGCTTCAGAGTGAAATTGCTAGGTCATAGACTTAACTTTTTACGAAACTGAAAGAAAACTCTTCAAAGTGCTTAAACCATCTTATACTCCCAGCAGCAAAGTATGTGAGTTCCACGTGCTTCACATGCTATCAGTCTTAATTTCAGCCATTCTAGTGTGTGTGAGGAAGCATCTCATAAGGGTTTAATTTGCATTTTGCATGATTAATAATAATGAACTTTTTTCATATACTTAAATTGCTATTGTGATGTCTCTTTTGGCAAAGGGTCCTTGAAAATTTTTTGTCTGTTTTTTTATTTGGTTGTTTGACTTTTATCATGAGGTTGTAGGAGTTACTTATATATTCTGGATATAAGTCCTTTGTCAAATGTGCGTGTGTGTTACGTGTGTGTGTGGCACATGTGACATATTGAATATTTTCTCTCAGACTGTGGCTTGCCTTTTCAGCTTTTAAATGGTATCTTTTGGTTAGCAAAGTGTTTACTGTTCAAATCTAATTCAATAATTTTTTTCTTTTATAATTAGTGCATTTGGTAGCCTGTATACAAAATCTTTGCCTACACCAAGGTTAAGATATTTTCCTATGTTTTCTTCTAGAAGCTTTATATTTTTAGCTTTATGTTTAGTTCTATGACCTATCTTGAATTAATTGTTGTGTATGGTGTGAGACAGAGGTTGAGGTTCTTTTTTCCCCCCACAAGATATTCAATTGTTCCAGCATCATTTGTTGAAAAGATGTTTATTTTTGCATTGAACTTTGCTGCCGTTGTTGAAAATCAATTTACTCTGTGTGGGTCTATTCTAGCCTCTGTATTTTGTTCTATTGATCTATTTGTCCAAACTTATGCTAATACTATTAATACATTGTTTTAATTTCCGTTGCTTTATAATAAATATTTTTTTGAGGTAGGTATACTTTTATTAACTAATTTTACAGATAAGGAAGCAAACCTAAACCGTTAACTTGCCCATACTCACAAAGCTAAGAAGTGGTATAGGTGAAATTTAAACCTTAGCAGTCTGGTTACATGGTTCTTCCTCTTTAGCTACAAATCTATACTATTTACACCTGAATTTTGAAAATTATACATAGTTGGAATATTGAGGGTATATAAGACAACAACAACCAAAACTGTAGTGAAAAAAGTACAAAGAAAACAAAAAAAATAGTGGTTCAGAAAGAAGAAAACCAGAAAATGCAGTAGTTCAGATATCAGAAGGAAAGAATGCTTAAGATGAAATTAATCATCTATGCAAAACAACAGAGAGAAGCCATGAAAAACCTATAATAAGTCTTGAAATAAGTTACTGTAAGTTTTCCAAATTTAGTCTTTTAAAAACTTGTTTTAGCTTTCCAGGTCCTTTGTGTTTTCATATGAATTTTAGAATTAGCTTGGCAATTGCTATTTTAAAAAGCTTGTTGGGATTACACTGAATCTAAAGATTATGTGTTGCTAATATACAGAAATACAACTAGCTTTTATATGTTAACCTTGTAGCCTATGGTTTTGTTAAATTCAAGGGTTTAAGGGGAGTTTGCATGCAGATTATGGGGCATCTCCTTTTGTGGTTCCCTCCTTTCTGGGATTTTGTTCTTCCGTATCTAGCCACTCTGGCACCCCCAACCTCTGATCTCTAACTCCTCAGCCCAAGACTGCTGCTTTTTGGTTGAATTCTATAAACCATGGAAGGAACTGAAAGTGCCCAAGAAGGAAAAACTGGATACATGTGGCTCTCACTCAGTGCAGTTTCTTTCATGAGATGTAGCCCCTCCTGCTTTTGGTCACTTCCAAAAAAAGCCTTTTAAAATACTTTACACAGAGTTCATAATTGGTATTGGCAGGAGTGTTAGTCTGATACAAACTACTCCACCATTACCAGAAGCTAGAACTTGTGTTCAAGTTTAACTTCAAACATTTCATAGATTTCACATTTGTTCAATCTCTAAGCAGGTCCTTATTGGCTGACACTCTATCACCAGTTGTAAAGATATCTCAATTTTCTTATTCAACATGGTAATCTGAATATTTTTAAGAGGACAGGATGTGAGTTAGCTTGAGGTAAACATCCTCTGAACGTCCGTCTGGCCCAAATGAATGATTCTTTTTGCCCTCCTGATCTCTGGGCTGCAGCTCACAAAACCAGTCTCTTCTTTAGAAACTCTCCCTCTCCCTTTCTTTATACTTTTGGATGCCCTTTTTCTGTTTTCTTTACTGCTTCTTCAACCATTAATTCAGTTCTTGGCCCTGATTTTTCTTACCATATTTGATACCTCAGGAAAATACCTATTTGAATTGCTTCTGTAAAGAAAATATTTTTACATAAAATAGGGGACTCACTGAGTGGGAACCTCACCCAGTCTGAAGGTCCTTCTAAGTAAACTGTCCACAAGAGGACATTTGGATGACCAAATTGTTCACAATGATTTCTCTTGCAATGCATTGTTTGCACTGGTGGTAGAGGGCAAGAATGGGAGACTGAAGGCAGAGGATACTGAATTCTAGAAGCTTGAAGTATGCCTAGATTAGAAGGAAGTTTGCTATAGTGCTTCCTTTCCCAGAGGTGATTTACCAGATGGAATACAGCATTTAAAGATGAAAGCATAAAGAAAGACTATTTCCTTTTAACTTAGCAAAAACAAAATCAAATTATAGTAGTCTTTTCACTTATTTAAAAACAAGATAATCAATGATAAAATATTTCCATTCTATGTACAATTTGCTCCCACCTGTTGTTAAAATTAGTACAGTAAGTAAGATTCCTACAGCCCAACTGGCAAGGTTCTCGAACATCTGCTAAACAGGTCAACATGGACACTTCCACTGGATTATATTCACAAAAGCGATCAAACTCTTGCCAACTCTGTGTATTGCCCCAGCTCATGCTATAAAGTTTAGTGCACAGTTCCCTGAAACAAAAGCACAAATACAGAAACATACAGATGAGCCAAATGAATAAATATTTGATTTGCATAAAATTTGAGCTCTGAACTACACTTTGGAATATATGTGAGGAAAAAAAAGTATAAAAACGAAAGACTAAGATCTAGCTCCTAGAATTTAGAGCCAGAAAAAGTGATATCTTCCATGAAAAAGTTAGCCTTCTTTTATCATCCATCTTTCCCTTTTGCCGTGGTTGCTATAAAGCTCAGTGCTAAATTTAATGTTTAATTATAATATTTGTACATTTTTGTAATATTTTCGGACCATGCACAGTTCACCCAGAGTAACTGAAATCACAGAAAGCAAAACTGCAGATGGGGGTGGGGGATGGGGACTACTGTATACATGATACTCAATAAATATTTGCTGGATGAAAGAATGAAAGATTTCATATATTCTAAACTCGTTACATAATGCAAAAATATAACATACATTTGCTAGACTTAAAATCATCAATTAAAATGCTATTTTCTACTGGTTTTAATAAGGAAAATGAGAATACTGACCTACATGTTGAAGTGTTTGCTTTAGAACAACAATGCAATTTAGCCCCATCAAGGCCTGTAGAGGGAGGAGGGTGTAGAGTGACTCCAGGGTGAACAGACTGTGAGCTTTCGAGAAAACACTGCCAGAGAGGATCCTGAGGCAAGGGCTGGGTCTTACAACCCTCAATGAGGCCATCGACAATCTCCATTTCTGTTTTCTTAGACATCAGAATTCTCTTGCAAGCATTTTGGCAGGCGTGGTCTTCAGCTCTGTCACAGCAATATAAACCTATATTTTCAGAATATAAGTGGCTTAATTAGCTAGTTTTATGTCATGTACTGCTCAGGACGGAGGAACACGGTGGTGTACTGGAAACCATCACTTCTCTGAGTCATATGTCAATATCTGCAGTATACAGAGCCTACCAAATTCTCTCTCCATTACTTTGTGGTATAATAAATAAAGGTATTTCTAGGGAAACCTATAGACTCAGTATCTATTACCAGAATTCACTACTGGCCCAATCACGGGATCTCTAACCCATTCCTACATAAATGAAAAGTCATCTTATACCTAAGAAGTCTTTACATGCAATGTATTTTATATCTCTGGAAAAGGGATCAAACAGGAATTATTTCATGCAAGAAATGATTGCTTAAAAGGGATTATATCTGGACATGAGAGAGAGATGACTAATTTTAATAGCAATAACCACAAACACCATTATTTCATCACATTTTGGTATATAAAGCTTTTATATATCTGTGCAAGTTAATCAATCTAAGTTGTAATTTATATAATACAATTTAAATTACATGCCCCAGACTGCAGATATTTACAAAGATTTTACTTCCTTTTTACAAATTATTTTATCAAAGATTGAAATGAGAGGAATAGGTCCCTTTTACTTACTATCTGTTGGGTTCCTCATTGGATAAGATTGGGTATAATTGTTCACACAGTGTATTAACTGTGGACTAATAGAGGCACAATAATTTTCCACTGCTTTGATCTGAGATGGACCAGGAGAAGAGTCTGTTCGAAAAATGGCTTGACAGTATTCTCGGCAGTTTGTGTGGTGGCCAGCATAACTGCAACAAACTGAGCCCACTAGAGGGGAAAAACAACAAAGATGACATTGAAAGGGAAACAGCTATTTGTTAACATTAAATCATCATAGTAATGATAGAACAATATGTGTCTTTTTGAATTTGAGACATAAAACCATGCCATAGAAGACAAGAACTTAAAATCAGCACTACTGCAGGCACAGCCCTGGGGACAGTCAGGTGCTCACCGGTGTAAGGAAGTCACTATTTGGCAACTATTTGGCTACAGTCCAGTTGTTCTCAGCAGGACCAATACCGCCCCCCCTGGGAGAAGCTGAGTGCCTATGAGTGTTCCCGGTTTTCAGGGTGACTGGGGGACTACTGCTGGCATTTACTGCATAGGGGTCAGGGCTGTTACATGCTCTGCCATGTACAGCACAGTCTCACACAACCAAATCCATCTCCCAAAATGTCAATAGCGCCCATGTTGAGAGCTACTGGAATAGCTTCTTTCCGCATAAGATTTGTGGAAATTTATTAATAAAGCAAAGCAAAAACAAAACAAACAAAACTGAAATAAAACCCCAAATGCCTCACATTTATAAAACAGGACCAGTGAAAACTAAGAGATATCAGGATCATTTCATAAATTTGACAATTATGTAACTGTGTCTTGAAACCAAATCCCAGAAGTTCTATACTTTTTGAATATCTGCAAGAATATGCCTAAATTGAAAGTCTTTGCCTCACAACTGATATGATCGGCTTTAATTCTGAAAAGTAAAACCCACATTTGAAATACATATGTTCTGGATTTATCTACTTTTAAAAATCAAGGGGGACCATTTAAGGTATCTGGGGAGAGCCAGATGAGTGGCTAGAGGTGCAGATGTGGGATTTGTAATGAGTAGAACAAGAGACATTCACAGGAGAGGCTAAGGGGTCGATGGGAAGCTGAAGGGAGCCAAGGTAAAAGTATGGCAGGAAAAGGTTAAGAGAAAGGCAGGTAGGGAATCTCTGATAACTATCAGAGACGGTTATGGAGGAATCAGAATCAGATTTCTGGTAAATTCCACAGACCGGGGAATGAGCAGGGAATTCAGGCAAGTTCAAGAAATAATCACAATGAAACTGTTCCATATCTATTGTGCCACCTAAGTTTTCGATTTTTAATTACTACCAAACTTACTGTGTTCATTGCTGAATCATTCATTTTTAGCACAAAGAACAATTACTAATGGCCACATTTAATACTGTTCAACTCAATGAGGATAATGTGGAGGGTTGCGGGGCTGCTGAGTACAGAAGAGACAAGTGAGAATAGGACACGGACGCCCATCTTCTGATTCTCCATTACGCTGGCTTCCTCACCAGCGTGGGAGGACAGAAGATTGATTACAGGCCAGAGACATCTGGGAATTCTTGAACTGAGCCCCAGTAAGAAAGGTAGAAAACATAGACAGCTAATATTTCTTATTATAGTTTGATACACCCTTCTGCCAAGTTCATCTAAACAACCCTTCATTCCTCAGACGTGTTTCCCATCTCTAACTGCTCTCACTATTCCCTTCATAAGGAATGCCCTTCCTCCAGTCTCCACTGTTCCCATCTTGTCCATCCTTCAAGGCCCTGCTCAGCCACCAATTCCATGGTCACCTTTAAGCACCCCTGCAGGACGTGATCCCTCCTCCCTCTAAACTCCTGCAGAACTTTTATCAGTGACTCTCCCATATCCACCATGTCCCAGAGTTCTTTGTGTACAGGTTGCGTACCCTACAGATGTGCGTGTGCCCTGCACAGAGCGAGCGTCAATGAGTGTCTGCTGAATGAACTGAGAGGCCGTCCTCCACAAGGGCTACACTGTATCACATGGGAATGCTTCACTCCCGGAAGTGATCCTATGTATTCAAGTGGGGCATGATCTTCCTCTAATACATGTAGCACTAGTATCTGCTACGGCAGTCTGCAATTAGGACACCGGGACTGTCACAACTCATGAATGGCCTGAACAGCCAGAGGAAAGAGCCTATCAGAATCCTACTCGGCACATTCCTTCAGATGGTTTACAAACTGCCAAAGTTACAGTGTCAGGGTCTTGGCAATATTTATAACAGCTACATCATATGCTGTAAACTGTGTTTTGCTCTTTGGATGCGTGTATAATCATCAACATATACTTACTTTCATTTCTGCTAATGCAACTGAAAAGAGCATTCTGTAAATTAAAGAAAAACAAACAGAAATTAACAACAACCACACAGAATTTCTAATTTTATTCCACTTTATGGTTATATGAAAACCAGGGTATCAAACGATTTAATTCTTCTCTAAATCCAAGGCTGAAAACAAAGAAGCTAGAGATGGCCTCCTGGTGAAAAGGGAAACCATCTTCTAGCACATACCGGGGATCAAGAATTTTCACTAGAGCCATAAGTTGACCACATTATAGCAAACCAAATTTATGTAAAGCTGTACTAACGTGGGTATGTGGGGGAACCTACAATGTGTTAATCTCAATTATTTCTTGCAGGTATACAGAAAAGCTTCCAGAAAATGATATAGTAACAGACCTTTAGGGAAATACGTATTTCATATAACCACTACATTTGAGAGCTGAAAGGATCTTAGAGGTCATTTCTAATTGTTCTCAAACTTGGCCATGCAGTCGAGTCATGTGGGCTTCCTAGGTCTTGCCCTAGACTACAGAAACAGAATCTGGGAGGAAAGCCCAGAAACCTAAATTTTAAACAAGGCTTCTTATGCAGCCATCCTGGGGACAGAGTTGGGGAATCTCCCTACCATTTTACAGATGAAGAAACTGTTTCCTCAGCAGGGGAGAAACTGTCCCAGGTCACAAAGAAAGACAAAAGCAGAGCCTGAGACTAGAATTAGTGTTTACTGAGCTCTTAGATCACTGTTTAGAAAACATCACAAAAGTCACTGTAAGGGAAACAAGGAGAACAAGACAAAAACAAAAAATGCCTGTATAAGGCCATTTGGACAGTCAGGGCTTGTTAGCTATGATTCATAGCACTCAAAATTGAAAGAGAATGAATTATTAAAAGAAATAATATGGGCACAAATAAAAGGTAGACAGAAATCAAATGCACCCTTATTGTTGAATAGAGATGATTTTGACTTTTAAATTTAGCTAATTCACAAGCTGGCTATGTGATCTGGACTTGTTAAAGAATCAGCTTTACTGATATTTAAAACCTAGCTTCAGGCGGCTCAGGCGGTTAGAGCTCCATACTCCTAACTCCGAAGGCTGCCGGTTCGATTCCCACATGGGCCAGTGGGGTCTCAACCACAAAGTTGCTGGTTCAACTCCTCGACTCCCGCAAGGGATGGTAGGCTGCGCCCCCTGCAACTAGAAAACGGCAACTGGACCTGGAGCTGAGCTGCGCCCTCCACAACTAAGACTGAAAGCACAACAAGTTGAAGCTGAACGGGCATCCTCCACAGCTAAGACTGAAAGGACAACAATTTTTTTTTTTTTTTTTTTTAAGATTTTATTAGGGAAGGCGAACAGGACTTTATTGGGGAAGAGTGTGTACTTCCAGGCCTGTTTTTTCCAAGTCAAGTTGTTGTCCTTTCAATCTTAGTTGTGGAGGGTGCCGTTCAGCTTCAACTTGTTGTCCTTTCAGTCTTAGTTGTGGAGGGCGCAGCTCAGCTCCAGGTCCAGTTGCTGTTTTCTAGTTGCAGGGGGCACAACCCACCATCTCTTGCGGGAGTCGCACTGGCAACCTTGTGGTTGAGAGGATGCGCTCCAACCAACTGAGCCATCCAGGAGCTCAGCAGCAGCTCAGCTCAAGGTGCCGTGTTCAATCTTAGTTGCAGGGGGCGCTGCCCACCATCCCTTGAGGAACTTGAGGAGTTGAACTGGCAACCTTGTGGTTGAGAGCCCACTGGCCCATGTGGGAATCGAACCGGTAGCTTTCGGAGTTAGGAGCATGGAGCTCTAACCGCCTGAGCCACTGGGCCGGCCCCGAAAGGGCAACAACTTGACTTGGAAAAAAAGGCCTGGAAGTACACACTGTTCCCCAATAAAGTCCTGTTCCCCTTCCCCAATAAAATCTTAAAAAAGAAAACAAAAAATCCTAGCTTCAAAAATCCATCTGCGTAGTTGTATGAAGCTGTAGGGCATTCATTTTTTCCAATAAATAATATTCTACTGTAGGAACAAATTACACTTGACTTATTCATTTAAAGCAAAACAAAACACCAAGGCATCATAGATGAGGGCTGATGAATTCACCCAGTATACATTCTTTCTGCTAGAGATCTCATCAAACAACATAAGAGTAGTGAAAAACAAGTATTTTTGGTGTTTTAAAGAAACACTGGTTTGGGGATCACTGGTTTCAGGTACACTTTCCATAAAGTGATCTAAATCAATACGAAAAAGCAATCTGCTACTAGTTTTCCAGCCCCTTTGATTGAGTGAATACAATTCTCATTGCCCTTCTCCTTCTATAAGCTGGTTGTTCCTTTCGGTTTTGACTCTTTTGACCTTGCATCTGAAGAAATGTGTTTATTATCTTGGTGGACATCCTGGGTTGCACAACCTGATTTCCATTTTTGGTATTCCTCTAGTTATTCTTTTTTTTTTTTTTTTTTTTTAATTGGGGAATATTGGGCAACAGTGTGTTTCTCCAGGACCCATCAGTCGTTGACCTTCAATCTAGTTGTGGAGGGCAGCTCAGCTCCAAGTCCAGTTGCTGTTTTCTAGTTGCAGGGGGCACAGCCCACCATCCCATGAGGGAGTTGAATCAGTAACCTTGTTGTTGAGAGGATGCGCTCCAACCAACTGAGCCATCCAGGAGCTCAGCAGCAGCTCAGCTCAAGGTGCCGTGTTCAATCTTAGTTGCAGGGGGCGCTGCCCACCATCCCTTGAGGAACTTGAGGAGTTGAACTGGCAACCTTGTGGTTGAGAGCCCACTGGCCCATGTGGGAATCGAACCGGTAGCTTTCGGAGTTAGGAGCATGGAGCTCTAACCGCCTGAGCCACTGGGCCGGCCCCGAAAGGGCAACAACTTGACTTGGAAAAAAAGGCCTGGAAGTACACACTGTTCCCCAATAAAGTCCTGTTCCCCTTCCCCAATAAAATCTTAAAAAAGAAAACAAAAAATCCTAGCTTCAAAAATCCATCTGCGTAGTTGTATGAAGCTGTAGGGCATTCATTTTTTCCAATAAATAATATTCTACTGTAGGAACAAATTACACTTGACTTATTCATTTAAAGCAAAACAAAACACCAAGGCATCATAGATGAGGGCTGATGAATTCACCCAGTATACATTCTTTCTGCTAGAGATCTCATCAAACAACATAAGAGTAGTGAAAAACAAGTATTTTTGGTGTTTTAAAGAAACACTGGTTTGGGGATCACTGGTTTCAGGTACACTTTCCATAAAGTGATCTAAATCAATACGAAAAAGCAATCTGCTACTAGTTTTCCAGCCCCTTTGATTGAGTGAATACAATTCTCATTGCCCTTCTCCTTCTATAAGCTGGTTGTTCCTTTCGGTTTTGACTCTTTTGACCTTGCATCTGAAGAAATGTGTTTATTATCTTGGTGGACATCCTGGGTTGCACAACCTGATTTCCATTTTTGGTATTCCTCTAGTTATTCTTTTTTTTTTTTTTTTTTTAATTGGGGAATATTGGGCAACAGTGTGTTTCTCCAGGACCCATCAGTCGTTGACCTTCAATCTAGTTGTGGAGGGCGCAGCTCAGCTCCAAGTCCAGTTGTCCTTTTCAATCTTAGTTGCAGGGGGGCACAGCCCACCATCCCATGAGGGAATTGAATCAGTAACCTTGTTGTTGAGAGCTCCCACTCTAACCAACTGACCCATCCGGCTGCCCCTCTGGAAGTTCAGCAGCAACTCGTTGTCTTCAATCTAGTTGTGGAGGGCGCAGCTCACTGGCCCATGTGGGAATCGAACTGGCAACCGTGTTGTTCAGAGCTCATGCTCTAACCAACTGAGCCATCTGGCCGCCCCCTCTTCTAATTATTCTTAAAGTTTCTAGAGCAGTGGTTCTCAGCTGGGGTTGACTTTGCTTTCTAGGGGACATGTGGCCATGTCTGGAAACACTTTTGGTTGTCACTACTGGGGACAGTAAGGAGTATGTGTGCTACTGGCATCTAGTGGGTAGAGGAGACCAGAGATGCTGTGAAACATCCTTCAATGCACAGGACAGCTCACCCACAGCAAAGGATTATCCAGCCCAAAATGTCAATAGCGCCAAGGTTGAGAAACCCTGTTCTAGAGACTTACAAATTTGTTAAAGCTGAATTTTTAAAAATTTGACCTTCCAAAGAAAAGAAATATAACTATGGGTCATCCTGTGGATCACTTAGCTTCAGAGAGGTACTAAAGAGCACAAAACCTGAAAAATGTCAGAGATCATCTACTCTAACTCCTTCTTTGACAGAAGCCAGAGACTGAGGCCTAGAAAAGAGAAATACTTTTGGACCCTAGCTTTCACCCATGCTAAGATAGTGGAGTTGAATAGAAAGAGACCCTGCAGCCTGAAAGCCTAAAATATTTGCTGTCAGACCCTTTATAGAAAAAGTTTGCCAACCCCGAAATAGAAGGGCACAGCTGTCTCCCTTGATGTCACTTACAGAGTTCAAAGATGTTCCCTAAGTATCTGTCATTTCTCGTCATGTTCATTGACAGGCCCTTCATGCACAGGTTTACCCTAACTTGCTGAACCAAAAGCTTTTATACTTCCACATGGCAGTACCTCGTGTTAATAAACACTGTTTCTTTTTTTCTCCCTTCTTCCACCCCCCACCCCCCCACCTCCCCATCACTCTACTCCCCCTCTCCCACTCGGGTTCAAGCTGTTGTTTCTCAGTCTAATTGTGTAGGACACAGCTCCCTGGTTCATGCTGGTATTGAGCCTTGCACTACCCACGGCTGAGGCAATCGGTCCCCGGGCTCCAACCACCTGAGCCACCGGGCCGGCCCAATAAAACTGTTTCTTTATCTCTATCTTTATCTTTACAAATTTCAAGGTTTAAAAGAATGATCCTTTATTCAAGTATATCTTTATTCAAGATCCTTTATTCAAGTATTTGATGAATTCATCAATTCTGTTGCTTACTTTACGTTCATCATGATTTCATAGACTCTAATCCTATCACCCTCTTTGATAAAAGATTTCTAACCTTATATAACTATACCTAGGTATAAACTATATCTTAGGTAACTATACCTAAGGTATAAATTATAGGCAACTCTGCCTTTCACTGCTTAAACTATTGCTGATTAGTTTGACAGGGCTTAAGACATACACATAATGAGTTACAGCATTAACTAATAGTTTCTTCATTTCTTAAGAGCCTGGAGTCTTAAAGTCAATTCTTAAGTCTTTCAAATATCTGATCGCCACCTGGTGGCAAAAGCAGGAGGTAACTGAGGGTTTATACTTGTATGGAGCCCCTTGACCTTCTGCCACCAATACTATATACTAAATGTGCCTTCCTATAACAGCTCCCTCATCCCACTCATCTTACTCTAGAATAGACCAAAGTTAGTGTTACTGAGGTGAGGATCTACTACAACCTGAGAGACCCAAAGAACACGTCGGTGTACTGGAGTTGACAGGGTCACGAGAAATTTTCAAATCTACAAGCATTCACTATATAGCTGGACATTATTGTGATAACAGATACAATACAGTAAGTCCTTACTTAACACTGTCGATAGGTTCTGTGACTCAAGGAAAAACAACGTGTAAAGAAATCACTTTTACCACAGGCTAATTGATACAAACAAGGGTTAAGTTCTTACGGCATTTCATCAACGTTATTACAAAATGATCTTGAACAAAATGACATTATTTGAGGATGTGGTATATTCAGTGAAAGACTATACCCATTCAAAGAATGCCTAATTCATAGACATTCACACAGGGTTTTCACATAAAACTTCTATTTATTCTGAAACAAAGAACCTCTGTAATTCAACTGTCCAGAGTGGAAACAAATTCTATCTATAAAAATACGAATTTGAGCACCTTTTTACAGACAACAAATTTTTGTTCATCCTTTAAGTCTTACCTGCTCTGTGGTGACTTCCCCATTACCCTGGGCAGGGGTTTTTCCTCCAGTTCCAGTGTGTCTTGTACAGACTTCTAGCAATGTCCTCGTCTCACTGTACTATAATAGACTATTTGAATTTCTCTCTTCTCACGGACTAGACTATGAGCTTCTTGCAGATAGTGGCTAAATCCTTTTACCTTTGTACCCTGAGAACAGTACCTGACACAAATTAAGTCTATCGGTTTGGTGTGTATCAGTTCAATGAATACTGAGTGAATAAATGAATGACAGATGCAAAGACAACTGAGATAGAGATTCTGCCCCCAGGAACTCAGAGTGTAGTATTAAAGAGTGATATGTGAATAGAGTTACGCTATGACAAATGCTATAATACTAAAGCATGCAAAGGGTTTAGAAGTAGCAATCAACTACATGTGTGTGGAGGGGAAGAGGGCTGGGCAGGAAAGGTTTTAGAGAGGAACCATGTAAGTCAGAATTTGAGGCAAAGGTTGCCAGTTGGATAGGGGTCATGGTGTGCTGGGACCAGTTTTCTTAGGGATGGGGCTGGAAGGAACCCCAATTTGCAGTATTTGCTGATGTTTGCAGCATAACTACCCCCATCATGGTTGCTTTCAAATTAAAAACGTAGTTTGCAAAATTCCTGAATATTTAACAATTAGTTCTCCCTAGTGGTAGAAGCCAGCTCCAGCATACTACTGGACGGGGTGTGATAGGATGGATTCTAGGAGAGGGACTTCCAGGTAGAACGGATAGGTTATACAGTTACAATTAATAAATAAAACACATGGTCAATCTGGGAAATTACAAGTTGCATGCTGCTGAATTGTAAAGGAAGGCAGAGCCAGAGGCTAGATGGAGAAAAGCTTAGTGTAACAGGCTGAGGGACTTGAACGTAATCCTATAGGAGAACCACTGACCGTTTTAAGGAAGGAAGAGACATCATATTTGGTCTTTAAGGAGACCATTCTAGGAGAAGTGGAGATAGTAGATCCACTAAGAGGAGAAATTAGACAGCAAAGCTAGTTGGGTAGCTGTTGCAATAGTCCAGAAGTGGTATAAAGGCCTGAGCTAAGACAGTAATTGAGGACCTGGAAAGGAGACTGATTTAAGATATATTTTAGAGGTAAATCTTTAGGGCTTGATAGCCAGTAATTTGTGGGAGATGGTGAGAAAGAGGAAAGAGTAGACAGCATCTCTTAGGTTTTTAGTTTATGTGTCTGGGAGCACTGTGCTGGAATAACCACGCAAGGAATGTAAGAAAATAAGTTTTTGTTTTGGGATGTGTGTGTGCATGTGTGTGGTGTTGTATAGCAGAAGGGCAGAAGGAGGGGAGGTAAGGCAAGTAGGGAGGGTAACAATCAGTTTTGCTGATTTGAAATGCCCGCTAAACATCGAAAGTACACATATCCAGGAGTGATTCAGGAGTGCATAAAAGAGGCTAGCAAAGAAGATTCTGGAGTTGTCATCATATAGGGGCAATTAAAGCTGTGAGAGTAGATGAAATTGCCTAGAGGGGGAAACCTGGACATTTAGATTAGATCAGGTCATAATCTAATCTGACTGGTCAGATTTCCCTATTGGGATGATCTCATTCAGGTGACTTCTGAGAAGAATGGACTAGAGAGGAAACCCACTAGTACAAGGAGACTAAATAGGAGTTATTCCCTTCCCCAAACTATAATACAAAATATGACAAAACAAAACAATAGACAAATAGAACATAATCAAGTTTTTATACTATCTGAAGCCAGTACTGCAGGACCTAACAGGTTTCGCTCTTTTTGGAGCTCATCAGCTGCAGGTAACGGCTCAACTCTACTCGGACACAGTCACTACACCGCTACAGCATTTTACTTTACCAGGCCTCCCATTCAGCCTTCTATTTATTATATCCTGACAACTCTCAGAGTTTCCTTAGCATTAACTAAAAGAAGCTTTTCAGTTAGGTCCTGAAGGCTTTGCTGGGGTAAAGTACCCCATGATTCTTTTGCTAAAACCCCCCAAAACTGTCACCTCTATTCTGAGAACCACTGCAGCACAGATCCAATCACACTGAGGTGTAAGAGATCTCTAGCTCTCCAGGGAATCCTGCTGGTCCCCACATCCCTGTACACTTATCTCTAAATGGGGCTAGTTTTCATCCCTTTTCATGCTTCTGGTAGTAAATCCAGAGTCACGGTTAATTTGAGAGAAAAATGAAGCAAAATAAAATTAATACATAGAAGTCTTTGAGCTAAAGGATTTAATTTTGACATTTCCTGAGGATACACTATACAGCCTGGGCAGGCACACATAAATATGCACCAAAAGCTGGCATCCACGGGGAGGACCAAGTGTATGGCAAGCTACGGTTTGTGTTACCGGGGAGTAGAGGAGGAGTATACATACATATTTACTTATATGCATAAAATACCTCTGGTGACTTAAGGAGTTAGGTGGCTGCAGTATAAGACGTGGGAAAGAGACTTTATTTTATACCATTTTGAATTTTGAACCATGTAAATAACCAAAAAATAAAATTTAGCACAGACCTGCACTCTGCTCGCATGTACTCAGCCATGTGTTGATTGGGAGGCTGCTGACAGAACTGAGCCTAAAGCTTACGAGGCCAACCATCTTTGTTGCTGCGGTTCCTACAGCCTCTTTTGTTAACATCCTCAGTCTTCAATTTATCTGGCATTCTCACAGAATCGGAGCCCCAGGACAGGGCATTATTTTAGAATTCTTTACCAACTCAACTGTTAAGTTTAAAACTTAAATGCCTTAAGATTTAAAAAAAGACAGTCCTCACAAAAATATCTCCTACTGATTTTCCTTCATAGTGTCTCATTTTCCTTAATGAGATAACATCAAATAACTGGACTGAAAAAAGCTAGGAAAGAAAGAGAAATGAAAATCACATTTATGAAAAGAATATAAAGGAAAGCATAGAGAAGAATCTGAAAGAAGAAACAAGTGAAAATCTAAGTCCGATGACAAATTTGTAGCATTGTACTTCAGTAGCTCATGCAGCATATGGAAAGGTATTTATTATATTTACGGACATTATGTTAAGAGAATGGCACGTATGAAATGGATTTATAAACCTGAAACTAAAATTTGTCTCATCAGTCATTGCCAGGTCTCTGGAAACTCACCAGCCTCACATCACCTTGATGTTTATTCTGACGTTCAAGAAAGAAAATAACTATCAAGTGGCCGGTTTGTTTGTTTGTCTGTTTTAAAGAATTACACTCCATGTCTCAGACCTCACAGAAAACATTCGTTTGCACTTTAGTTCTAATCAGCCAGTGTGCATGAGGATGGCTATACTGATAGTTTATAGCCAGCATCTATTCTGATTGTTGTTGCCTATGTAATTCCAGTTGTTGAATATTTTCAGTATCATCCCTGATTCTAGCATCACACATCCATGAACCCAGGTGGCCTGACTAATACATGTAGGTGGGCCAAGGACCAGGCCTATGAAAATACATGGAGAACTTAGAAACGCACAAGCCTATGACATGTCCATGTCAGAGTAATCAAGCCACTGGTTGATTTGGTGGCTCCAACCAAACAGGTGTGATTCTGAAAGAAGCATTCTTAAGTACTGAAGTATTCTTTCTTAGGTATTGGTCGGAATAAGAGAACTGCAGAGTTGGGAGATCATTGGTCAAATTGCCTGTCCACTACAGAAATTTGCTCCATAACATGTGAATCCAATAAGGCTTTGCTTGAACATTTCCAGTGACAGGAAGTTCCTTGTTTCTTGGAATAACTCATTCCATTTTGAACACAGGCAGGGTCCTTTCCTACTGAAATGTCAGATCAGTATTTGGCTCCTTCTCTTCTGATTCCCTAAAGAAGCAATTTTCAAAACCCAGCTTCCTACTTTTCTCTATGCTTTTCTTCCATAGCGTTTTCTTCCACTCTCGAGGTTCAAGGGTCACTTCGCAGTTGACTTTGGGCATGATAGTCCCCTCCTCTTTAGTCCTGGATTCCTAACTACCTCTGACATATGGGCCTTTACATTTAAAAAGACCTAACACTCAATATACTCCAAAACTTCTTTAAATTCCCCTCAAAACCTATTTGCTATTGTTGCTGTGTATTTTTTTAAAAAAAATACTCACTATATTATTATTGTTTTAATTAATCTTGTGTGCTTTAACTTACCCACTTTGTATTGTTATCATTCTCTTTTTCTTTTGCATTTCAAATAATTGTAGCTATTTTAGGCCTTCCTTTGGAGAAGGACTTCTACAAAGGGTCTAGTAATGGCAATTCTCTGTTTCTGTCGTTAGGAAATACCTTAATGTTGCCCTCTGTCTTGAAAAAATTTTTTGGCTGGACATGGAATTCTAGATTGATTGTTATTTTCTTTCAGAACATTTTTGGTATCATTCCACTGTCTCTGGCTTCCTCTGTTGCTATTAAGAAATCAGCTGTTAGTCTCCTTTGAAGGCAGTGTCTTTTTTTCTGCTTTTAAGATCTTTGCCTATGAGGTGTGTCTGTAATGTATGGATTTTTTTAAAATCCTGCTGGGGATTTAAACATTTAAGCATTTAAACATTCTTTAAACACTGACTCTGCTTCTTTCTTCTTATAGTATTCCAATTAGAAGACTTTCTCTATCCTCCATTTCCCTTAAACTCTTTCAGCTTATCCTTATGTGCTATTCCACATAATTTCTTCAATTCTATCTCCCAATTCACTAATAACTGTTTTTCATATTTCCCTGAACATAATCTCCTATATTCAATCCATGATAAAAATCCTTTTGATCGATTCTGCCTTCAAATCTTAGTTATTCCTGAATACGCGACTCTACTGTTATCATCCTACTTTTGGGCCTTATCTGTTTTTAGCTAACTTATAGGGTTTTGGAGATCTAAAACTCAGCCTGCACACAACTAAGATTTTAAGCTTTATAAAATATCAAACTTATTATTTGTTATGTTGGTCTCCTATTACAGAATCTTCATTATCTGTCTCTACTTAATAAAAAATTAAACCCTAAAATATCATCTTTCCAGGACCTGGTTTGACTTTGCCGACATAACCACAGATTATCAGCCCCAAATAGGCCTATTTTCTTTTTGCACCCTGTACAAACAAACTATACTCATTTTTGCTAACATTCTTTGGATCCAGTCTTATTAAACCTATCCTTTCAGGCCTCTCTCTTTTGCAAAATTTTCCCTGATCACTCCCAACATGCTCACTCTACTTTCTGATTCCCTGAGCCCTTCTGTGAGCAGTATATATTTCAGTTATCTTCACTCAATTAGATACAACTCTTTAGTTTTTATGCTTTTTCAAACATATAAAACTGCCTCTCAGTATTCAATAAATATTTGTTAATTTGCATACGAAATCAGATGCTGTTAAATCAGAAATAATGATGTTTTACATTTAACTGATTTATCTTAGCATGCTTGGAACAAAACAGAATATTAAATGGCATTAAAAAATTTAAACTTTATTCATGTTTAAGATATCCCCTCAAAAGGGATTCTGCCGCAGCTTATCAGTGAAGATAAACATTATTTAGCTCTTTCAAATATAATCACTCACTCTCTAATCAAACAATACAAAACTATCTTTCAGGGTAAATGTTAACCCCTAAAGTTGTAAGCCTAAAGGAACAGCTTACACATCTAGAAGTTCACCCCAGGGACCACACTAGTGTTAAAAAAAACACAAAAACAAAAAAACCTAAAAGCCTAGTTTTAGAAATTATTCTAATGTTGATAAACAACCAATCCATTTAAAATAGGTTACACTACACCAAACTTACCCATTCACTTTATAACAAATAACCATTATCTCTAGACTACACTTCAACAAGAACCCAACTGTTATTTGGGCTTATAATGCAGAACCCCTTTTTCTGTATTAAAATACTCTTGTCTCTCTTTTTACTTCTAAATAACATGTAAGAAATCAAATCAAGTCTTAAATTACCTTGAATAACTTATAGGTTTAACGTTATATATAAAAGAACTCTCTTAGCATGTAGCTTTTTGGAAAATAGTTTCTTAATTCTAGGCCAAATAAGGGAAGATAGACTGGGAAAAGTAAACTACTCTTAGTATTTCTCTCAGAGGACAGTGTTTAGCTCTCTTACCTTTCCTGTCCCGTCCTTCATCAACACATACTGGCAGACTTCCTAGGGCAATGCAGAAATCCAGACAAGAGAAGGAAGCACACTAAAATAATGGAGGACAGGCTACAGGAGATGGACAGTGTCAGACATCATGCGGGAGAAAAGAAGGAATTATCATAGTTAGCCACTTTATTCAAGACAAACTACAACTAGTTATTTTAAAGGTAGAGAGAAGAAAAAAAAGATATTTTACTTCTTTGTAGCAAGGCTCCTTTCAATAAGAATAGAGGAGAGTTTCAGTTAATTTGGAAATTTGTCTTCAGAGGAATAGATATAACTTAGCAAACAGTACAAAGGGACAAAAGATAAATATGATTGTCCAATTTAAAAATATTAATTAAGAGATATAATTATAGGCTTTGAGAAAAGAAAAAATATATCAGAACTATAATCTGGAAGCAGTTAAGAGAGTCGTTCTATCTTTCTTTTCCAAGAGAACCAACTATTAAAAGCAATGGAATTCCAATGTTTACATATAAAAATGATGAATGTGGCATATGCACTTAAGTACCCTCAATTATATGGTCTTATACTATGAAAAGCAAAAATACTGTCTCATTTAACCATGGAGATCTATAAACAGAACAAAGTATTCCCAATAAGGCTTTTCACATCAGGGACAATCTTCTGTTCATATTGCATGATATAAAACACCTCCTCCACCCTGTTTTAGTAACTCCCCCATCTAGATACCACAGTGCTTGAAATACCACTATTGGGAGACGGGAGACAAGCGTCCTTCAGATTTAATACAGTATTTATAATTTAACACTTCCCCTTTCTCCCCAAATACAAGACCCTAGAAAAGTCTGAAGCTATTCACACTAGCAATATGATTCTGTTTCTTCAGTTAGAGGTGGTTTATAAAAATGGATAACTGGATGGGTCAAGGCATAGGAAATGGGACAAAAGAGGACAGAGAACATAAGAAAAACTATTTTACAACTTTGGGTACAACCAGTTGCTTTGTTATGAGAACATTATAGGTGAAATCCTCTGCATATGCGATTTAGGCATTTCTTTAAAATTAATTTCAACAAAAGTCAATTAAAGTCATAACATTTCTAAACAAGGTAAATGACCTTTTTATCAAGGCTATTATTTTTTGTAAAGTAAAAGGCAATCTACGTAAGAATGAATTCATTTTAAAATTTAAGTGATTTTATCAATTCTGATGGCATCTGAACAGTCTAATGAAATTTGTTAAATAAAATGCATACCTCATATTCTTTTCTGCAAACTTTGGAAATATCATTTTTTGAAGATGCCTAAAAGATAAAAAAATTTTCTCCATTAATTTATTACACATGCTATTCAGCACAAGACAAAAAAAGAACACAAATTAATATAAGTTAATTGCCGGTATAGTATTCTTTATTTCATCAAGGAAAACCTTATGTTCAAATATTTGAAAGTGCCTAAAATACAACAAACACATTTCACGCAATTTCTTTAAAACAAACGTCAGCCTCAGAATCTACATGATACGCTAGAACCTCACTCTAACTTTTATGGCTTTTTCTCACATATTAACACAGTCCTTTTGTTATTTCAGGAACTAGATGACTTTGAAGGAAATGTAAATCTGAATTTTCTTTTTTTTAACTGAATTCCACTCTGTTGCAAATTTTCTTGTGAAGCTCTGCCAGGATGTTTATATTTTGCTTTTTCTTTAACCCTTCATACTGCAAGTTCTCATACTGACATTTCCTCAGAAAAGATCCACGTATAAGAGGGGGCAATTGAAGAGGGAAAGGCTATGCCTGGCAATCAACAAAAGTTATTTTTATGTAATTCTCTTAACAAGTTTATGAAGAGATGGCATCGCCTCTACAGATGAAGACAGAGGATCAAAGAAAGAGCAAGTTATTTACCACATTTAAGCTTGTACTTTGTATATAAAACAAGCTACAACAAATCTGAAGGGTGCTAATTCTTCCATATGGTATCAGCCCATATTTAGAGATGTAGTTTCCGAGCCAGGGGCTCTGGTCCCTTATTCTATTCCCTCCTGTCTATCACCTAAGCTCGTGCAATTTTGAATAGGCCAGTAGGTGAGGATGAGGAGAGCAAGAAGCACAATGGACTGGCAACTGTTTTATGCCCCACGAGACGGATTATAGTTCCAATCCTCCACTACTCAGCTTCATCTCAGAGCCTGGAGGAGAGCAGCAGATACGTAGCTAGGCTGTGTGCTGCCTGAAGAGGGCTGCAATGGTGTACGTGAAAGTGAAGGTGACACGGTGTCTTACATACTCCTGTCCACAGACAGTCACTACAAAAAGAGAATGCAAGAAGACTTTCCAGCTGTGGTTTCTAAATTTCCCAGGTAAGTCTACTCCCACCACTTGGAGTATGAAGAACTAGGAGACCAGTTTTCCCACAACTGTCTCAGGAACCATTATGAAAATATACACAGTGAGGAAAAACTCAGGGGCCTCACTTGAACCGGACCAGAGAGATTAAATCAAAGAGAAGTTATATTACTAGTTCACTATAGGAATCATGTTCACCGAGGAACAGAGAGGGGTATAAGAACATGCTCAGGGTCCACCCATGATGATGAAAGACAGAAGGCAAGATGAAATGTATCAACGGCTCCCATCTAGGCATACCCAAAATTCACACGACCATTTGGTCAGTCAGCATTGATTAAGCATGACCATAAGCAAAGTACAAAAGGCCTCAATTCCTAGAATATTCTTTCTTTGTGTGGCAGAGTGAAGTTAAGAAAGAATAAGAGAGGACTGAGAGTCCTACGTGCAGCAGTCATAATCGAAAAAGCAGCAAGTCTAAAAAGAAGTGGTCTATGCAAGAAATGCGAAATTTGCAGCTTTTATGAGTCACATCTCCAAAGGTGTGAGGTGGGCAGGGTTCAAGACATATGCACAGCTAATACCCAAACTGCACTCCATGCTGCTAAAGACCCTGCCTGTCCAGTGTTACCTGCTTGCATGCCTGTCGACACTCCAAGGTAATAGCCAGTTCGCAGCAGCCTAAGCCAACCCAGCCATCAGACTTCTTAAACACACCTTAAAAACAAAATGTTCAAATGTTTTGATTATAAGTAGTGACAAACACAAACAGCATGCCAAATTGGTTCATAGATACCACTAAAAATGAAAGCAGGCGTCCACAGGAAATCTGACAGAAGGGCCTCAAAAATATTAAGCTCCTCCTCCCCACCTATTCCCAATGCTATCAGTCTTCTCAGGGTCCCTTACAGCAAAATTATTAGTCTCCCTGCCCACCCAAAACTCCACGTCATTCTCACTCTTGGATAGGTAGCATCTCTACAGGGCACACAGGTTAAGGAAAGCAAGGAGAGGCCTTCCTCACCATTAGACTGTGAAGCAGAGGCAAAGATTCCAATTTAACTTCACAAAAAAGAGGACAAGTATTACTGAATTCAAAAATATTAAATACCTAGAATAGTGTAAAACCCATGATACTGTTTAAAAACTGATACTTAGTAAACAGATAGGAGCATCTCCTGTGAGCCAGGACTGGCTTTGATGGGCGCACTTCATCACTGGGTAAAATGACTCTTCTGGTTCAGTTTATGCACAGCAGCTATCTCTCCAGCTAAATCACTGTGGGGTATCACAGTACCACTTTTTATAAGAAGTATCCTAATGTATTTTTAAGATCCCTTTTTGCAATCATAAATGTCAATGAATGGCTCCTAGAATAAAGTTCGGAGATATAATAATTATGAAAAGAGAAAAAAGATTTATGCTTGTAGGGATCCTGCAAATTCCTCCTCATTGCCATTAAAAAAATGCTGTATGCTGCTTCCATGTAATACATAGATCTTCAAATCAACGCATATATTAAATTAGATTATTATTTACATTTGAAAAAAAATGTTAGTGATTCAAGGCAATAGGTAACATAGTTCTCCAAATAAAACTAGGACTTAATACAAATAGAAGCATTCTGCTAAGAAACAAAACAAACAAAAGTAAACAATACTCACAAATACAAACAAAACTTTCCAAATATATTAGTTTGGTGCAAAAGTAATTGTGGTTTTTGCAATTATTTTTAACCTTTTAAACCACAATTACTTTTGCACCAACCTAATAATTATAAACCACCTCAGTTATTACAACTAGTTAAAAATGCTGCATATCATAAGCTTCTGTATCCCTACATGTTTTAAGAGCCCAAAGGGCAACAGACTCCCATCTAGCGCTGTTGCCTCGTATAATTTCCTCTAAATCTTTGCTGCTTGCTATTCAGAAGCACTCACATTTTAGATATAATTTTGAAAGGAATCAATGTAGGTCATAAACTCTGTGAACTTCTACAGCATAATGCAATATATTGCTGTTTCCACATACCCTGTGCCCTCTTAGAAAATATTAAATTGTTCAACAAGCATTTACATTTACTGAGCCTCTACTATGTACAAGGCATTCTATCAGGTATTCTGTGGGCTGCGAAATAGATAAAACATGATTTCTCCCATTATGGAGATGACAGTTTGGTAAAAACTCTGTGTGTATGTGTGTGTAAATTCTAGAACATTAGGTAGAACAGGAAAGAATTAGGAAAACAGGCAAGGATGATTAAAGGAAGGCAAACAGTCCAAATTGTTTGAAATGCAAACTTCAAACTGTATGACAGCCTTTAAAGCTCAGAGATACATAAGATATACTCCCTTTTTCCGAGACTCTGGCTTTAACCAGGACTGAAAAATAAGCTTTAATCCTAGGAGACTGTGAATGCCAGGACAGGGAGTTTGGGCTTCATTCCAAAGGAAATGGATATCCCCTCAGGGGTATTTTTTTGAAGGGTTAGGAGGAAAGCTATGATGTGTTAAAAACCAGTCACTTATAATATTCTACCCCAAGAATGTAATAATAAAGGCTTGAACTAGGAGTAGAAAGGACAGATACACAATTTTACAAGGGGAAAATCAATGGAGCTAAAAAGAAAAAGCAGTCACAGATAACTTGGTTTCCAATCCAGTGTCATTCACAAGGGAAGGCAATTATGGGATGAGTTTGGTTTTGGATTTGCATTTCAGATACCACCTGGACGCAGAGATCTAAGTAAAGATGTCTAGAAGTCACAAACAATGACTTGGATTTGCAAGTTACCTTCCCAGAGCTGGTAAGTTACCAGAGTGAGTGTGGAGAGAGAAGGGAAAAGGACCGCACACAGGAATAACCAGGTCCTTGTGGAGGGGTGAGGTGGGGTAAGAGGAGAAAGGTAAGAGAGAGCAAGGTGCAGTCACAAGAAGGTAGTGGTCAGTAATATCAAGTCACAGGGAAGTCACAGAAGATTAAGTACTGAGAAAAAGCTGTAAGACGTGGGAACCAAAGAGATCCTGGGGATCTTTCAAAAGACCAGTTTCATTAGAAGTGGAGACAAGAGTACAAAGTACTGAGTGAATGAGAATAAGTTATACGTTTGAAAATGTGGGTGCCTATGGAAAGGAGAAGATAGCAACTCAAGGGTACATATTAGGTTATAGGACTATGACATAGATTTTACAATCACAGTAAGTTTTTTAAAACAAAGTGCTGAAAGTTACATTTCTATTGCTTACCTGGCAAAGATGAATTCATACAACTCCAAATTTCAACCTAAAATTGTAATCACCAAAAGGCTTTTATGTAGATAACCAGTTCCTAAATATGACACTTAACTTCTACAGAAATCATGTATGGATGATTTGATTATGCTTGTGTCTATACAGTCAATATTCTAGGACTATATGAGTATCAACCAGCTATTTAGGGGGAAAAAATTAAAACAGATGCAAAGTACTGCTTGCTCTTTTCCCATCTTCCCATCTACGAGCACTGAAGATTAGGCTGGTTACTCAGGACGATTACCAGAATCGGTGTTTCCAAGCACAAAGACAAAAGTGTCTGTAGAATGACTACAGGAAAATGTATCATCAGCCAGACTGTTTGATCATTATCTCCACCCCTCCCCCCCGCCCATGCCTCACATAATGTAAGCTACCATATCTAAACAGGCCATCTCGTGGCAAGCTCAGACTTTCTTAACCTGGTCCATGAGCATCCAAACACTGAGGATGGCCCAAGCATTAGAGACATTTTAAGCTACATGATTCAGGCAGGCAAGCAATACATCTATCATACACAAGAAAATGGGAAGATTGGAATATTAAGTCACACATTTTCCCTTATCCCAAATACAACTTTTCAAAATCAAAGAAAATATAAAATGTAGTCATTATATTAGGTTGGTGCAAAAGTAGTTGTGGTTTTTGCAATTATTTTAAAACTTTTAAACCGCAATTACTTTTGCACCAACCTAATCGTTTTCATAAAGTTGTCAAAATATAATAATATGTAAAATTCCAAATTCCAGATAAACAAACTATAATGAAATTTGAAGATTGCAGTAAATTTGTATTTAACATTGTTTTTACTTACATCATAGAATAAACAATAAAAATGAAAGACAATATTCTATCTAACAATTTGTGTGAAGATCTTTTTAAAGTATCTAGTTAAATCCATCATTTTACTTTGACCCCAAACCCCGTTCACATTGAAAATTTTGCTAAATCAAAGTAACTCATTAGATGGCTTCATTTAAACAAAAGCTTCCACAGTTAAGTTAAACAAGACCTACCATTGTTTCAGGGCAATAATCTGGGGCTCGCTGCAACAGATGTTTTAGTCGAGATTCACTTTTTGAGGAGAATATCTATTTGACAAAAAAAAAGTTTTTGTGGTATTTTTATAAGAAATAATAAGTAAATTTATTATCCTCTAGAAATCTAGAGGTATCTAGATAAATATTCAAGTATCTAGAATATTTTCCAACTTCCTTTCATAAATGGAAAACCTTTGGAAAGATCTAAATTAAACTGAGGTAACATTTCTTAAAAGGTTGGTTAGTTTGTCAAATAATCAAGAGAGTCCAAATACAGCAAGTCTAGACCTATTTTCTAATGACCAAAAATGTAGAAAACCAGGCTACTAACCTGTCAGAAGACGGGAGAAAAAGAAAGAAAAAAATGATAAATTTATTCTAAACTGTTCTACAAACTGCTTTTAGTCAACTGACCACAACGAAAAATAGACTACATATGTTACACCATCGATATTGGTGAAGAACAAATTTATGAATAGCATTACAAAATAAACTTCTCCACAAAATGCCATAAAATAGAGACAAAGCCATTTTTTTAATACAGATGCTGAGGAGCTGTCAAGTTCATTCACCAGGCTAATTGGCTCACTTCCAAACAGGACTTTAATTAATACAATTACAATTTGATGTCTCAGTAAATTATAAATCATTACATATGTCAGACAGAACTTCATAGTTACCTGCAAACAGTCAAGACTAAAATCCATGAATGCTAAGGACAATGAAAAAGGGTTTATCGCCAGTTAGTTTTAGTAGCCATTTTTCTCCCAAACTACCAACTATAATTAATAAGGCAAGAGAACTAGAATATCACAATTTTGTAACCCCTAGTGAATTAATGCATTTAGGCAATTATCAACAAAGACTATTAACATTACAAGAAGAGACAAACAGACACAATAGCCTTATGAGGAAGATGTAACAAACAAACAAAACAAAAACAAAACCTAGCCTGAATCTGATCATGCCTTTGGATCCATTTCATAAGACAGCTGCTAGGCATAGGTGGCTATTTAAATCAATTAAAATTAAATAAAATTTAAAATTCAGTTTCTCAATCTCTTTCATTTCAAGTGTTCACTTGGCACAGGTGACTAGTGGCTACTGTTTTGGATCACACAGCTATAGAATACTCTCGCTACTGTAGAAAGTTCTATTGGACAGCTCTGCTCTAAATCTACCTACCAATTACTAAAAACTACAGAGGAAAAAGAAACATACTAAATGATACCACAGGGATGCGAACAGCATAATTCAGCCTAAGGGAAACTCTAAGGATAAATGACCAGATTTATTCATCAAAAAAATACAAGAAGAAACCTATAGTTCAAAAGGTATTTAAAAGACATAACCAATTGCAATGCATTTATCTCACTTGGATCCTGATTCAAACTTAAAAAAAAAAAAAAAAAACCTTATGAAACTATGAAGAAATTTGAAAAATAGATATTTGAATATTACATTTAAAAAGAAGTGATAATGGTATTTTTATAAGACTTTAATGAGTACTTATAAATTATAGATAAAAACTGAAAAATTATGGATAAAATGATATGACAACTGGGAGCTTCAATATAAACTTGTCTCAGTACAATGGGGGAGGGGTAGATGGAGGAGTAAAGGAAACACAACTGGCCTTGACTTAATAATGTTGAAGCTGAATATGGGGGTTATTATACTTTTCTTTACCTTTGTATATATCTGAAAATTCCCATTATAAAAAGAGAAAAAGAAGAAAAGAAAAATAAATGGAAAAAGAAAGACAACAAGGAAAAGAAAGAATAAAGAAGAGACAGAGAGGAGTAGCACATGACATTAGCAGTGGATTGGAAAGAAGCACAGAGAAAGCTATGCTTCCATTCATCCATCCCCATTTCCCTCAACTTTATCTCCTCACAAAACAGAAAAGAAAAAAAAAGGCAAAAAACCCACAATACTTGAAACAGTTTAGAACAGTGGAAAGAAATATGAACTGAGCAAGCTGCTTAGCCTTACTGAGCCTGGTGACAAAGAGCATGGACTTGGTAATCAAACACATTTGGGTTTGAGCCCCTGCTCTTCAGTTAATGCCTTAGGGACCTTACTTAGCAAATTATTTAACTTTTCTGTACCTCAATTTCCTCACCTATAAAATGCAGATAATCACATCAGCTTCCTCAAGGACTTAGTGTGAGAATTAAATGAAATAATGCATGTAATGCCTGGCACATAAGAAAAAATACAATAAAAATTTGCTCCCGAGGTTCCAGGTTTTTTAATACCTAACAAGCAAAATTAAGAAGTTAGATACTCAGGTCCCTTCTGTCTCTAAAATCATGATGCTATAAAGTAGAATGAATCAAACTGAGAAACACTTATTAGGAACATAAATAACTTACGAATATAAATAACTAATAATATTAGGAATATAAATAAGCTAAATAACTAATTTAGCTGAAAGAAGGCAGCATGTATATGTTTTCAGATAGTAAGGTAGACTTGAACATAAGCAGTTACTTTTCTCACTAAACAACTGATAATCACACCTAAAAAGAAAGATGAATGCTTACTCAGAATACATATTAGAATATATACTATATTGTACAAATCATCTCAGAGCAAAAAATTTAATGACCAAACCTGTACCCCATTCAAAGCAGAAACGAACAGATCACAAGGCTTACAATCCTGATCTTGAGAGCCGTTTTTTTTTTTTTTAACTCATACTATCTCCTCCTTCTGTCATAACTCATTTCCCTTTGTCTTCAAACAAGCAAAGGCCTCTCGTCTTGAAGCAAGTCTTCATTTCCTGCACCGACTTACTGACTTCTCTAATATTCCACTTTTTCCTTTCATTGCATCCATTTCTTCACCAAACTCACAAACCTTCACTGACCAGCTTCCATAAGCAAGGGCATGAGTACAAGATGAATGACACGATCTCTATATAAAAAATGTATCATATAGTTGGGAAAATAAGATATAGATAAGAACTGAATACATTTTTGCAAGTTTGAAATATTACATAGATTTAAATTTTTCAAAAAAATGTTTTAAATTTCTGCTAAAAGTCTAACTTTTAGTCCCACCACTCCAGTCAATCTAGAAGTATTTATGGAGTTTTGTATGTCAGGCACTATTCTAAGCACTGAGGGATTCAGCATAAACAAAGCAAACGAAGTCCCTGCTCTAGAATATCTCCCCTAACAGTTTTCTTTTTAAAACTAAGGCCTTTTCTCAGATAGCAAACTCCTGGACTTTTATTTGGCATCTGACACCTTATTTTGTTGACTATTATAAAACACTATCCCTGATTTCTTATCTAATTCAAATTCTAAAAGTTTTAATTCCGAATCTCCAACTGTCTTCACAGAGTCGTTTTCACCAATAACTTAGCAATTCACCTTCCCCTTAAACCAAGTCTTTTTCCCAACCTCCCAAAGCCATCAGGGTTCTATTATTCACTCCAACTCAAAACCTAAACAGCATCAGACTCCACCCTTTCTTCATTCCCTACTGGTTGAAGAAATAATTATTCCTCACTCCGGCATTTCCTTTCATTTTGAATGAGCGCTGCTAGGTGCAGCAGCCTGGCCTCTACTCTCTCCACTGTGCACTCACTCCTCCCGTGACTGGAATGACTGACTTACCCAACTGCTGAGTTAGGCGGGAGAAAGTGAACATATGTAACCCAGCTCTTACCTCTCCTCCTCGGGGAGTAAATCTAATTCTGTAGTTTAGTGTGTATTTGGAGACAAAAGCTATATTCAACATTTGTATAAATAGCAATAAGAGTAATATTTGGGGTCCTATCTGCCTTATTCCTTTGCCTATTTCTCAATTAGTTAAGAACTAAGAGAAGAATGTTCTTTATTGGGGTAACTATAGTATTCACTTAATTTGCTAAGTTACAGAATTTCTAACATTTCTGATTTTAAGAAATTAGACCTTGCCTTAATTTTAAGAAATTAGGCTGCAGGTGCCTCATAAAAATCATTCACCCTATGGAACACCAGTGGAAAAAAACCAGAGGAAACCAAGCAAAAAGTCAGGAAAGCAATGCTTCCAAAAGTAGCAAGGCTACTTTAAAAGCTCCCTTACAGTGATGCCATCAAGGGGCCATTTTTGCTTCTAAAAGGTATTTTTCTGGCAATAAACTTACAGAAAACTTAATTTGCTATATAGTGTTTTAACGTGAATCTCTAGCAGCCATTTAGATGAGCTGAGTCACTGTCTTGTTTTATAACTAGAAAGCACCTAGCAAAATCTTTCTAAATTCATAATACTGTTTGAGAGATCTTTTAATTCCAGTTAAATAGCTCTCTCAGTTTCAGGAAGTGACAAAATCCAGGTTATTACTTGAAAAGTTGATTGAGGCCATTAATTCTCAAGTGCTAAGGCTAGAACTACACAACCAAGATGATGAAAGAAAGGTTAAGATTTTGTGAACAGGTATTCTCAGTGGATCTTGCCTAAAAAGGCACAACCAAAAAAATTCAAACCTACAGAAAAGTTTCAAAGGCAGTACAATGAACACTCCCAGCCTTCATCTAGATTTGCCCACTATAAACATTTTGCAACACCCACTTTAACTCTACATAAACACATTATTATTAGTCTTATGTTGATGAAACATTTTAGAATTCACTACAGACATGATCGCTGATCATTCAATTCCTATATACTAGCAAGGACACCATCCTAGCCAACCACAGTGTATCACCAAATTCGGGATCAATGCACTGATACAACATTGTTACAGCCTGTATTCACATTCACTAAAATTTATCCCAATAATGTCCTTTACAGTAATCTTTTTTATTCCAGGATCACACGCTGCATTTACTTGTCATGTCTCTTTAGTTTCCTTTAATCTGGAAACTTCTTATAGCCTTTGTTTTTATAACACTGATACCTTTTTGAAGAGTACAGGTTGTCTTGAGGAATATCCCTCAATCCAGGCTTGCTTTATTGTTTCCTCAAGATCAGGTTATGCATTTTTGGCAGGAATTCTACATGAGATACTGTGCTCCTTTTCAGCGCACCATGTCAGCAGACACATTCATTTGTTCCAGCATTGGTGATGTGAACTTGGCTACGGTGCTGTCCAACAGATTTCTCCAAAAAATTATACTCAATAAACTGTTATATAACTAATACCCTCTAGAACTATGATGTAAGCTTACCTGTTCACATACATCACGGCACATTTGGTTATCCTTTGAATGATTACAACACAAGGCACCTAGGAAGAAAAAATAAACACCCGATGTTGATCACTTTAAATAAACAAGATGGTTAGACTAATTCAGATGGTTACACAAACCATTTATTCAAAAGATTATTATTAAGTTTAATTCAACAAACCTTTACTATGTATCTATTAGAAGCAAAAGACAGCCAGTAAAGTCAGAAATCCCAGTTGGATAGCAGGTAAACCCAAGCCTAAAGATCCAAGTCTGGAAGTCACCGGCATAAAGAAGGTATATGGAAATGAATGACATTGCCCAGGGAGTGTTTCTAGTGAGAAGTGAACCCAGCACCAAATTCTAAAGAACAGCAACAAATAAGACATGGGAAGAAACAAAGAAACAGATTGAGAGGGAAGAGTGAGGGGTGGTAGGTCAAGTACCAGAATATAGCATCACAGAAGAGGGCGTAGTTAGTGTCAGGTACCAGAACAGTCAGTTTAGATTGAAGACTAAGAAAGGAAATGGATTTATGAATTAGGAGGCCACTTAGTGGCCTTCACAAGGTACTTTCTGTGGAATTGGTAGTAGTGACTGTTAAGCAGTAAACTAGAGGAGACACAAAGTATAAACAACCAATATAGGCTTTCAAGAAGTCTAGCACTGACGGGAGGGGAAAAGGGGTAGTTACAGAAGGATGCAAGACCAAGGGAAGATTTTCCTGTTTTTTTGTTTTGTTTTTTTTTAGTGGCCTTTGTCCCTGGTTCCTGGGAGGGAGACTCTAAATCCCTAGAATTTCCTGAGCCATAGGAGTGTCTTTGTTATGTTAATGAAGTGGCCCCAAGCCTCACCTAGATAGCTTCAACCAGGGGACTGGCCAAACCAGCAAGATCAGCCATGTGAACTATCGGACCCGAGGTGCTGTTAACAAAGTAGCCGGTTCGATCCCCAAATGGGCCACTGTGAGCTGCACCCTCCACAACTAGATTGAAACAACTACCTGACTTAGAGCTGATGGGTCCTGGAAAAACACACTTAAATAAAATTTTTTAAAAAGTATTTAGAGAAGCCAAAGGCCTTCTTGTTAAAAAAATAAATAAAATAAAATATATATATATATATATATCTATATCAGCCATGTGATCAGAGGGTTGGGGCTCTGAGCCGCATGATAACTACCAGGGCCTCCCAATCTCCCAACCTCCAGTGGGACACAGGAACTGGAGATTGAGTTCAACCACATGGCCAATAATTCAATCAATCATGTCTAAGTGACAAAATCTCAATAAACACTCTAGATAGCAAAGCTCAGTGGCTTTTCCTGGCTGGTGGACACTGAGGTGGCAGGAGGCGGCCGATGCACTGCTGCCACGAGAAAAGGGCACGCAGGTCCTGCACTTCCTTCCAGACCTCACCCTGTGTTGTCTCTTCGTTTGGCTGGTCCTCCTGATTTGTATCCTTTATAATAAAACTGTAATTATAACTATATTGCTTCCCTGATGTCTATGAGTCCTTCCAGTTAATTATGGATTCCGAGGGGTCAGGGAAGCCTGGATTTATAGCCAGTTGGTCAGAAGTGTGGGTGGCCTGGGGACTCCCAAGGTGTGGCTGGTGTTTGGAGTGAGGGCAGGCTTGCCAGGGCCTGAGACAGCACAGGGACTTGTGCCCAGGGCCCACAGGAATGCTGGGTAAGCTGACCACAAGAATGCCACCAACCCTCACTCCCTGCACAAAAGTGCTTCCCTTCTAACTGCTTACTCCCTTGCACATGTGGAAATCACTGTTCTGCATATATAGTTGATCAAGGTTTGACCACTATATGACCTTCCTGGGGTGGCAATAACGAGCAGTCCGCCATCTTGCCCCCACAGTGTAGGCACAAACATAGTTACCAGACAACGTAGCCTGTAAAGAAAGCCTGCCTTTTTAAAAAAGCCCACCACTTTCAAAAAGCTCACCTTTTCGCACAAGCCCAGCTTATATAAAAGCATCCAAGCTGAGCCGGCCCCCAAGTCCATCTGAAGGACCTTCCTCTCCTCTGTTGCCTCCCTCATGCTCTAGCATAAGCTTAATAAAATTTGTCTGGAAGTTTTTGTGAAGTTTCCTCTGGATTTCTATCTTGGAAACCCAAGAACCCAAATGCCGCTTAACTTGTGGGATCTTTTCTAACTCTGGGTGGTTGGTGCCAGAATTGAATTGCTGTACACCCACTTGTGGTTGAAACAGAATATGGGATATGGCTCAAGAAGAGGCATCGTGTTTGGGGCTAGGGCTACAACAGTGAAGAAATGTCATGCTCTCTGACTTCATCCAGGTTACAGTCTGATGGTAGAATAAGAGGTTCAACAAAATCTACTAGACAAGAGGAAAGGATATAAGGACACACATAAATTAAGAGGAAAATTGACAGCCTCTATTTTCTCAGTGAAATTGAGATTAAGTCTGAAAACAAAAAGGGCTGAGATGGGGTTGGGGGCTTGGGATAAAACTGAAGAGGCCTGTAATAGTGACTTTGAAGAACAGAGAAAGGAGGCAGCTGTAGGGATATTTCTCAAACTTGTGTACTATGAGACACTGTTTCGTTAGTTGTTAATATCTATCCCTCAAGAGAAAATGTTTCATGTTCAAATAAATTTGGAAATGAAGGATTACAAAAAGTTACAGGGGGCCGGCCCGGTGGCTCAGGTGGTTAGAGCTCCATGCTCCTAACTCCAAAGGCTGCCGGTTCGATTCCCACATGGGCCAGTGGGCTCTCAACCACAAGGCTGTGGGGACAGAGCCCCAGAAAGTAGTTTACAGGCTCTCAGCCTCGCATGGAGGGGTGCTGGCTCGGGTGGTGGATGGCCGTGGGCTGTGGCTGTTTGGCCAATTGGCCGCTGGTATAACTGCTGCGGCTACGGAGGAGAGCCGAGGATTGCCGAGGAGAGTAGAGGAGAGTCGTCGGTTGGTTGGCAGAAAAACGGACAGCAGGTCGCACGTCCAGCGAACCCAGCCTCCAGTGAGACCATAGTGGTATGACTCCCCTACCTATGGCTCCGTGGGTGTTCCTTTTTGGCCTCACCATATCCTGCGTTCTTGTGTGGGGAGCGGGAGCAGAGACCCCCCCCAGGCCACCCCGCACGACAAATGGCACAACGAGCAGGGTCTCCCGCATGACAAGGCTGCCGGTTCAACTCCTCGAGTCCCACAAGGGATGGTGGACAGCGCCCCCTGCAACTAAGATTGAACACGGCACCTTGAGCTGAGTTGCCGCTGAGCTCCCGGATGGCTGTTGGTTGGAGCACGTCCTCTCAACCACAAGGTTGCTGGTTCGACTCCCGCAAGGGATGGTGGGCTGTGCCCCCTGCAACTAGAAAACGGCAACTGGACCTGGAGCTGAGCTGCGCCCTCCACAACTAAGACTGAAAGGACAACAACTTGACTTGGAAAAAAGTCCTGGAAGTACACACTGTTCCCCAATCAAGTCCTGTTCCCCTTCCCCAATTAAAAAAAGAAAATCTTAAAAAAAAAAAAAAAAGTTACAGAATTCTTACTGCAGGACTTCATGAAGACTTTAATATGCTAATATTCATTATTAATCTCTTAAAAGGGGATTTAAGTAGATTTCTCACAGCACAGAACACTTTTTCATGCCACTTAACATTTCAGACTGCCGGTTTGAGAAATATCAAACTAGAGAAAAGGAAAAATGTTGCCAAGCCCAGAGAAATTCATAAACTCCTTCTAATCAGCAGGGACATGTTACTATTCTAGAGTGTAGCTGACTGGAAAGAACATACAGCTGGGTTGATCACTCAGGAGCTGTCTAGACTGGCAACTCAAAAGAGAGAAAATGAAAACCTATTTCAAGCAGCTAGATCTGATACAATGCTTTAAAATATATATTTGGAATATAATCTCTTCAAATGAAACCTATACAATTTCGATATACAAATTAGATGAAAACAGAGCTTGTTTGATTGAGGTAGGATTGGTATTGAGGAGAAGTGAATGAATAAACCTATAAAGTCGTCTTTAGATCTTACCAACAGCCTTCTAAGTTTAAAACTAGAAATTGTTTCTCCGTAAAGTTGTGGATGAAAAACGGGCCACATATTAAACCTGACAAGCTCAGGGGAGGCCCAAAGTAAAACCCAGAGACAAAAGCAACCACACAGGGTGGTGTGAACTTAAAAATTCCTAACTAAAAGCAGGTCATCGTGGGCAGTCCTAGACCTGTAGATTCCTTAACAAAGGTCAATCTTTAACTTTGAAATTATCTATTGTCTTCGTGCATCAAGGTAACATACCTTTGAAATGTCGAAGTAATCTTTTCCAGAGCCCTGGAAGGCATAACCGTGGGCACCAGAGTATGACATCACATTGTTATCTTGTCCAAAACCATCTCTACATGTTGTAAATGTTAACTATCCTGTACCTACCAATGTAAAAGATGTGTTTGCCCCTCCATTTTACTTTTTATCCAATTGCAGAGATTTCCCTGCTTTGCATTCTCCCACCCCCTTAACCTACCACTAATGAATTTCCTGTAATCCCCCTTTATGTCTCCTTTGATTCCAATGTATAAAATAAGCTGTAAAACTGCCATCCTCTGGGGGCGATTTCTCCATCCCTTGAGATTTGGCTTCCCAGCAATTGTCAGTTTGGCTCAAATAAACTCCTATAAGGCTTTTTCTTAGGCTGGATGTTCTTTCATCAACAAAGCAATGACAGGATCTATATCATATCACTGGCATAATACTATAGTTTGGTTTCATTAAAGACTATTGTAGGGCTGGCTTTCTAATACTACTTCTACGGGAAAAGGTGTCTTGAAGTTCTAAACATTTGACTTAAAAATTCTGAAGAACATATCAAAATGTCACTAAGTTTCAGAAGAAAAAAAAGTTCCTTACTTTTTATGGCTGTAGCTACTTTCTTAGAAGTTAATTCAAAGGAGGGCCCAAGAATCACTCATGAGGTTTTCTCACAACACCCTTTCTCCCCTGCCATACAGTAGTACTATCCCCATCTTTTAAGATTCTATGTGCCCAGCCTCATTAGAATGGAGAGGCAGGCAGAAAAAAAAAAAGCTCTCCTGATATTGTTGTGTTCTAGAAGTTGCAACTCTCTACTATCCTCTAACACAAAAGTCATCTGAGGGTAAAAAATCCAGCTGATCATGAGCAAAGATAACCCAGGATAACATATGGTCCTAATAAGCACAGGCTTAGCAAAAAGTAAACAACCAGGCAGATAAGAGTCGGATTTGGGTCTAGAGATTTTTGAAAAACAGTTTCTTGGAGCAAAAGTCTATTTAGAACAGAAACATAAAATGTGTTATAATTAAAATGCCAATAACAATGGAAGGTTTTATTAAAGATGTAAATGTAAATAGGAAAAGCCTATTTTCCCCTATTTAATGGTGAAGGTAAAATTTTCAATTTTTTAAATAATTCTTTTTTTATTAAGAAAACCCAAATTTGGAAAAGAAAAAGAAAGATGATCTATACTCCCACTGTTCTGCCAGAACCTATGCTGAATTTTGACATATTTCCTTCTAGTCTTTCCAAAAGCCTGACATTACTGACAAAAAGGGATTAAAGAGGGCAGCCTGCAGTCCTCTGGCAATAACTCCCTCCCCCCTCCCAACCAAGCATTCTTCTGTAATAGTACATTTCCTCTCGAGAAAACTGCCACTCTCCCTTGAACAAGCTAGGTGCCCTATGCTCCGTCACATTTTCCACACTCTCTTCTTAACTTTAAGTATTATTATATTGGTACACATTTTTCTTCTTTTGAAACGATAAAAATTTATTAGAATCTTTAACACTGCATATTTTTCAAGAAATAAATGTCTACAAATAGACATCAATTCATATGCTTTCATTAAGAACGGGGGGAGGGGAAAGGATTCTAATGCAATTAATGTGGCAATTAAGGTCTTTGTCTTTTTTAGAGCTACTAAAATGGATTAATTGGGTCAGTCAACTATTATAGTGCAAAAAACTCTCCAAAGCCTATTGTTTTATACAAGAAGGCAACGAATTTTAGAAATTTGTTTTCATAATTTGATTCTAATTTAACTTGCTCTTCAAGAAAAACAGTCTAAAACTCTGCTTATTCTCATAAAATGGAATTGAACAGATAAAGGCAAATTAGTTCAAAATAAAACATGATATTGACAAGATGAAAATAAAAAGCATACATGTTATCCTCATTAAAGACATAAGGGTGGGTGTCCTATTTGCATTATTATTCAAGGAGTCTGTAATTATAAAATAAATACCAAAAACTGATTATTAAAGGCCACCTATGTTGGGTTTCGGAAGGTATTAGTGTAACGTAGACATATACAAGCAGAATTATTTAATAATTAGAAACACCAAGTTTTGGCTGCTGGTTTGGCCACGTGTTGTACTAAAGATAGGCAAGTAAGCAGGAAGCAGGCTCCAGCCACAAAGGGAAAACGCAACTTCTAAGACCAACCAGCACTTAGAAAAACAAATACACACCCTAATCTAAAACTAAAATATTCATAGAATTACAGGATTTTTGAAGTTAAAAGGGATTTGCCACAGAAGCCTCCCAAAAGCTATAATTCAATTTGGTTAATAAAAAGCCATTCTTGTTTTCTTTTCTAAAGGAAATACAGATTCCCCTCTAACTAATGTCTTCCTAAGGAATGACTAAAACAGAACATACATATCCCAAACTACAGAGGGGGAAAAAAACTAAATCTGAGCTGATACTGGGAAAAGGTCATTCTAAATAAAAAAGGTATGTTAATTTTTTAAAATCTGATCTTACTTTTAATCAAATTTTTATTTTCAAAACAGCCTGGAAATCAACAATCACTTTACAAACGTTTAAATGACAACTGCAACTTTAACTTATAACTGCATTCTTGCAACTGTCACATTTATCTCCTAAAAACTGTGTGTGTGTAGAGGGGGGGAGGACAGGGGATATATCATCAGCCAAGGGAGAGCCAAACAGTAAAATGATTACCCATAAACCCAGCCTGGATTCAATATTGCTCACATCTGTCAGACTGCTTTATCTATCTGTCTGGACAGACATTTATTTGTACTTATTTATTTATTTTCCTGAGTCATTTGCAAGTGACAGGTATCCTTCTCTACTACTTGCCTCAGACTGCACTGCTGCAACTGCCAATTACATTCATTTGATTCTATTACTAATATGACTGCCAGATTAATTTTTTGAATAGAGCTTTCATGATGTCATTCTTCTAATCAAGGGTCTACAATGGCTTCCTGCTATTCTAAATTCTCCAAGTCTTGTAACTTCCCCTTCCCTGACCTATTATTTTTTAACAAGGAAAGCCTACATTTATCTTGAACACAGCTTTCTACCTGAAATGCGGATCTAAATTCCAAACATCTTTCAAGGCTTAAATCCCACCTCAACTGCTTAGTAAGCCTTTATTCTCCAACAACGCCAAGCCATGTTGGTTTCTTTGCTTATTTAGGGCCCTACTATTCTAGTCAGAACTGGACACTTGAACACTTACCTCTTTTCTCATCATTTCATGTCTGTACTAATGGTATTCCCAGACTGACTAAACTTTTTGCACCCATTTAGCACAGTGCTCAGCTCAAAAAATTTTACTGATTAATAAGTAATAATTTCCTAGTTATACAATGCCTTTAGTACAAAAAGTTTTATTCCCCTCACTGTACCACTTCAGTACATTTCATATAGTGATCAACCCATAATTTAGCAAACATCGTATGAGTTTTTGGCCTAGGTCTGTAAGGGTGAACTTCAGTAAATGAATAACATAATTAGACTTAGGTAGTTTGCAGTTTGTCTCACTGCATAGCTTGCTATCTAGCCACTTGTAGTTAGACTTTGCTAGTTTGCAGTTAGATCTACACTGATATTCAGCTGTTTTCTCTGTTTCTCCCCTCACTAATTGACTTAAAAACTCTGTTTTGTCACATTTCCTACATCTACACATACCTCATTAATCTAGTTAATCAGTAGAATCCCGATCTGGAAAGGGCAATTTCTTAATCCTCAGGCGACCGGACACCCGGATCCTTTTTGCAACTCCCTTGCAGTTTTTCCTGGTGACACATAAAGTCCCAGGCTGTGGTGGCCTGGCCGAGTCCCAAGGAGATAACATTATCTTAAAACAGACCAGACCCCAGGAAGCGATATCAGCCCTCAGACCTGCCTGCCTGACTGACCCCACCTTTGCTTTGTTTTTCTTCTTGTGTACCTATAAAACCTTCTAACTGGGTCTAGAAACAGGAAGGTGGCCTTTGGACAGGAGTCTGCCATCCTCGCAGGATATCAGCATTCTGAATAAACCTGCTCTTTTCCCCACTTATCTTGTGTCTCAATTTTTAACTTTTAAGCAGTAGGCAGCCGGACCTTAGCACGGAATCAGGTCTAAGATAAATTGAACCCAATCATATACTCAGGCATAGAGATATGCAGCCAGTTGCTGGTGGGCTCTGCAGCTAATAGGTCAAGAAGAGTTGGGGCTGGGGAAATTGAAGTTTTATGGTGGTGCCGCCACCTTGAGCTGTTTGGTGGAGACTGGGAAATGCAAGAGATGAACAGAAAGAAGAAACGTAAGGTAGAAAGACTGGCTCCACAAGTAGTCTGGTTCCTAGCAGCTTTCCAGTTCCCACAACAGTCCGAGGTTGTGCCATGCTAAATTTCCTACCCTTGTATTTCTATGTGCTCCCTGTTAGATGCTACATAGGTGTTACATAGATGCTAACTAGGCCCCTATTCCTGAGCCACCTTGGTTTCTGTTCCTTTGGGGGTCAAAAGAGCCTTAACCCAGACATTCAACATTACGAAACAACTCAAGCAAATGACTCTCTTGAGATCCTCCCCCAGATACTAACAGCCAGTATTCTTGGATAATTCCCTTTTCCACTCTTGCTGCAATCTTCCCATTTACAAAACAGGAGATCTAAAAGTGTGCATGCAAACAAACAAATAAATGTGAGTGGGACTGTCTCGCTTCCAATGGTATATTCCATGGTCAGAATGTTTATCTTAATCCTACCCTTTTCTTCATGTTATCTGTGTGCTTCACATCATCCATATTGTGTGCAATCTACCTGACTAAATCACATGCTTTTTCCTCAATTATATTCTTCAGAGTTAGAATATAAATGGAAGTGTACTAATATAACCACCAAATATTAGCAATGTAGACATTATATATTTTTGGTGATATTTCATGTCTGAATTTCCCACTAAATCATAAATCCCATGAAAACAGTGACCATGTCTATTTTCACCTACCACTTTATATCTAACGCTTATCATGCTGTCTGGCACTAATAAGAGCTTAATATTTGCTGAATGGATTACTGACAGGTACGAAATTGAGCTTAATAATCAATGGGCCCAGGGTAGTTATTCCCCATATCCATCTTAAACATATACGAAAATGGAACTTTTGATTCTCTTGCTGGCTCACCTGCCACCTCCTCCAATCTGCTCCTCCCCATCTTCCCAGCCTCAGCAAATGGCATTGGTTTTTACTTGGTTGCTCAAGGTAAAAATCGATGAGGAATCTTTAATTCCTCCTTCCCTCACTTCGCACGTCCAATCCATCAGCAATGTATCTTGAATTTCTCTTCTTTTATCTCCACAACCACTTAAGTCACCATTCTCTCCTGATCCGACTACTGCAATGGGCTTCTCTAGTCACCCTACTTTTACTCCTACCACACTACAATGGTTTTGGTGTGTGTGTGTTTTTTTTAATTCAGCAGCGTGATCTAAAATATAAATCAAAGTACACATCTCTTACTTAAAAGTCTACTGGTTTCTATCTGTACGTGGAATAAAATCCACCATCCTTATGTGGCTTTTTGCAAGGCTCAACACCACTCCGCCCTAGACTGCTCTCTTGCTCATTTTGTTGCCACCATATTGACCTTCTGCTCCTTCTTGGCTTAGGGCCTCTGCACTTTCTGGTCCCTACCCATATTTTCTAAGGACAGCACCTTCGTATCTTCAGATCTTGGCTCTGAATTTGACTTTCTAAAAGAGGCCTCTCATGACATCACTATGTAAAGAACCACTTACCCCTCCTCTACTCGCACAATTCTCTGTTATCATCTAGTTTCCTTCATTTTATTTATCTGTTTATTGTCCATCTCTCCTCCACTAGAATGTAAGCTCCGGGACAGCATCAGTCCTACACCTAGAACAGTGCCTGACAGATAACAAGCATTCAATAAATATTTTTTGAATAAACATCTGTAGTATTGCTCTTCTAAATCTCACATTTTTAATATATAAAAGCCACCTCTTGACATCACCCCACTTTCTTCTAGAAGTGGCACAGAGTGAAAAGTATGATTAATGAAAGGTTGCTTAAATCTATGAATTTAAGACTGGAACTTTTAGCAGCATACCAGAATGAACTGTCATATCTGGTCTATCACCAATCCTAGCTCTTTCTACAGTTTGTGGGCCAAGATATTTCTTTGAAAAGAAAAATCTGCTTCTGATTACTTTCATCCAGATAGGCATTTGCTTTTTCTAATTTAAAATTTATTACATTCTTTTTCAGGATTCTAAGCTGACTATTACATAATTTCTTAAATGTCAACTTATTGAAACCTAGCCTTTAATGTTACATCTTTCCCTCTTTTGTACTATTACAAAACATCTTAAACAGAAACAGAGCTACTGTCAGGTGCCATGACACACAGATCCTGAGACTACAGCACAAGGTCCCACCCTATCCTTCAAAGGGAACACTAGAAGTGTGTGTGTTTGGGGGGGGGGGGGGTGGCACAGACAGGGTGGGCTTGGAAAGCACACTGAAATAGAAGTGTGGCATTGCTCCAATGCAGAGGGTGTGGCCAAACTTCTCAAGAGATGATCATCACTGAGCAAGTAACATCACTCCCTCACCTCCACCTGCGAGGACTGGGAATGATAATCTCTAAGTGGGAACAGATAAGACTTGTAAAGCCTTATACCAGAGGAGACAGGAGTACCCAACCTTGGATGGGGTAAGGAGAGGGGGGGAAAAGACTGTCTCAGCATGAATACAAGCTAAGCCTTTAATGAAATACAATTTAATACTGTGTTCCCAATTTTTGTTTAGGCTTGAGGAACATTTTCCATACTTTCTACAAATTCACAGTGGAAGCTTTTGTCCATTGTATTACTTACTGTCCTTTATGTAAAGAAACAGTGCCTCGCTGAATTTAGTACAAGGGACAAATCTCACTTTTAGGTCAAACTTGAAATTTTTTTTTTAATCAATGCTGCCATGGACTTTTAGAAGTGGAAGAGCCTTTAGAAATCATCTAGCGCAGCGTTTTCTAAAGTGTGCTTTAGGTGTTATGAAGAAAAAGAGTTCTATAGGCAAACAAGTTTCTATCTTTCAATAATAATTTTATTGATATAAATCATGTTAAATTAATTAAACAAGGAGGCCATTAGACTCAGGTGGCTTTACTGCCTTAATTGCCTACTTAAGCAAACCAAAACCTAAGCCTATAATACCTTAAGGCAAAGAAATCAAAACTGAAGAACAACCAATCACAAACAGCCACCTAGTCTTTCTTAAATAAGACAGCCATTTAAGCTATAGCCAATCAAATAACTTCTTTGCTTTGCTTCCACCTCTTCTCTATGCAAGTCTTTCCCCTAGCTCCTGTCACTTCCCATTTGAATCGATTTTTGCTCAAATAAACTCTTAATTTTTTTAATATGCCGCAGTTTATAGACTAACAATCACATACTATAAAATTCATCCTTTTAAAATGTACAATTCAGTTGTTTTTGGTATATTCATGAAGTTGTGCAACCATCACCACTATCTAACTTAAGAACATTTTCATCACCCTAAAAAGAAACCCCACACCCATTAGCAGACATTTCCCGGTTCCCCCACCAAACGAGTTTCTTTACCACAGGAATCCTTGGACTTTTTACTGGGAATCTCACATGTTTTGTGAATTTATAAGAAAGGGGTACAATGTGCAGTGTTTCCCAAACTTATTTAATAGTTAACAGTTCAGTACTTACTACCGGTAGACAATATTCTAAATACTATACGTGTATTACCTCAATTCTCACAATAAAAATCTATGAGAAGGTACTATATATAATAAATGTGGATAGTAAAGCACAAAAAGACTAAGTAACTTGTCCAAGTATTCTTAACTACTCCACTCTACTATCGTCCACAGAATCTACTAGTTGTGAGATGAGAATAGACAACTAGTATTCTATGGACCGTAGCTCTGGAAATGCTTTAGTTCAATCCCTTTAACTTAATGGCACAAACGGGACCCAGAAAGGTAATAAGCTGAGTTAGCCAGGAATACACACCATTCTCTCCCTGTCCTTTGATGTCCATCTAATGGACAGCTAAATTTGGAACCCAACTGCAATTAACTAACCCCAGGTTCCTGACACAATTCTCTCCCTTTAAGTACTTTCTTGCGTTAAAAAAAAAAAAAAAAAAAAAAAAATTAACATTGTAAACTGCCTTAGAACCTTGCTGAGGCTGATTTTTCCATTTCTAGGTGGAAGCTCGTTCTGTAAGCAATGCACTGCTCCACCACTTTTGCATGTATAAACCTTAGCTATCTTTTAATGTCTAGTGCAGTTGGGGGAATCACTCAAGTTTTCCTCCCACCCGTCCCCTCAGCCCTTCATCTCCTCTCCACACTTCTGCCTTGGATTCCAGCTGCTTGTATCCTGCGGTAGGTACCCGACCTCCTAGCCAGAGAGCTCTGGAGGGCAGGAGCTCGCATCAACTGCTAAAGCCCAGCACAGCGATGACAACGAGCACTGAACACTTTCCTATCCACTCTTGGTTTAATTCCTCCAGAGCAAGAACAAAACTCCTCAAGCCTACCAGCCCCCAGAGAGCGGGGTTCACTGATTTTTAATCTGTCTCTCGCCAGAGCCCAGCGCTGTCTCGGACACACAGTGCACCCACAGCGAACGGCAGCAGAATCGGATTTAGAAGGCTTGGGCCCATTCTCTTCTGAGACTTGAACCTGGCAGGCGGTGGGGCCCATCAATGCTCGCCGCCCGAGGTCGGCCTTTCTGAACCCAGTTGAGGGTCAAATAACAATAACTGGTCAGGGCGGCGGTGGGGTGGCTGCACTTCCGAAATCCCATCCAAAACTCGCGACGATCCAGGGCGAAGGCATAACACCCTTTTCTGACAGATACCCAAGCCTGGTGAGGCGGTAAGGACAGAGCTGGGGTCTCCTGTCCCGCGGATGACAGAGCAAGGCCTCGAACCCGGGTCACCGCTCCCAGTTCAGCAGATCTTCGGTGCAGGGAGAGCAAGGGCGGAGATGGGTTCTCGCTCGTCCCGCCACGGCACCTCCTCCCGCCTGCTGGGACCTCCGGTCCTTGGGTCACCGGACGTGGGCCGGGTCTGGGGGGTCTTGCGCACCCCCGCCCCCTGCTCCGCGCCATCTTGGAGCGCCGAGACGGCCGCTCTGGACCGCCCCGAACCGCTGCTCCAGCAGTTACTCACCCGCACTGCCCGGGGCCAAGACCCCTGCCACCTCCGCGACTCGCGCCACGGCCAGGAGAAGCAGCAGCACAACTCGCGGGGAGGCCCGGACAGTCGCCATGTCCGGGCCGGGCGGTCCGGAGCCGTGGGATGCTCGGACCCAGCCTGGCCGCCGCCGCTGCTCGCCGAGGCCCCGCCCCGGCGCCCTGGACCTTTAGTGGTTGGCTGCGGCGCGCTCAAGCCCCGCCCCTCGACCGCGAGGCGTTTCCAAAACCTGCTGGGGGCGGGAACGTGCCCGCGACCCTGGCTCTTTGTTAAGGCCCAGCTGTTTGTCCGCTTCTGCAGCCGAGACCCCTCAGCCTGCATTCTCCAAGAGGGAAGTCAGAGGATACCCGAGCTGAAGGGCCCTTAGAACACCTCTACCACCTCCCGAGGTTTGCACAGGGGGTCCCTGAGGGGACTGACCTGCCCAAGATCACACCACAAGTTCGTCTGAGACCTAGGACAAAGTCCAAGGCTGAACCAAAGGAACTTTTCCCTTTCGCGTACCCTCGATGACCAAAGAAGGCTTGTCACCCGGGACGACTTGGCCTCCCCTACAATCTGAGGGGCTCTGCCTCAGACAGCGTCCCCTGACAACGGCCGGAGGCACGGATTAGCCCCCAAAGCTCTTTGACACTTGTAGCCTCAACGTGTTTTTGATGTACTATTAAGGACCTAATCTCCCATCAGGAAAAGGGTGGGGGAATGCTTGTGTATTTACATATGGAGCGCCTTGAATGTCAGGTTGAGTTTAGACTTTAAGGGACAATTTGAAGGTGGGTTTCCCCCCTCCCTGTCCCCCACTACACCCCCCACACCGCAACTACTGTGGGGGAATGTTTTAAGGGGAAGGTTTGGTTACTAAAGCGCTCTTATGCTCTTGTGTGTTCTCATTCATATTCTCTCTCTCTCTATCCCACCTCCCTCTCTCTCCCTTTCTTTCTTTCCCCTCCCCATCCCTCTGTTACTGAATTAATGTTTTTCCTCTCCCTCCCTTTTAAAAAAATCACAACTACACTTAACATTTTTAAACTCCTTAGTATCACTATATATGCAGTGCAGTAAGTGTTTACATTTCTCTTATTGTCTCATAATTTATTTTTACAGTTTTTCAAGTTTCAAAGTTGGTTTGTATGTCTTTGAGGTCTCTTTTCTCTCTGTTAAGTGTACAAAAGGAAAACATGAATCAGTTATGCTAATCCTTCTAAAACATCTGCTCTGACAATAGCTCCCTTGCTTCGTACTCTGAGAGGCCACCTCTTTTCTCACAGGATAGAATGATGCCGTCCACTTACTTGTACTTAACATGGTGTCAGAAGTTCTTAGCAATTGGACCCAGTCACCTTTTCCAGCTTCCCCTCCATACCCTCCCTGCACACCTGCCACCATCCTTTCAGAACCTCTTACCATGTTCTAGACCTCAGTTGCTGTCACCCTTCTGTCACAACATGTAGCTCCTCTGCCCATAATTCACCAATTCTTGTGGTAAGCCCGCTCCCCTGAGAGAACTAAGATGGCTGCCCAAGTGTGCCCTGGAAGGACCTGACCAGAAAGAGGGCTCTATGTAAGGTGACCAACACATCTTGCTTTACCTGGGACTGTCCTGGTTTTAAAATTGAAAGCCCCGTGTCTCAGGAACATCATTAATCCCAAACAAAATGGGACAGTTGGTCTCCTTAGCTCAATGCAATTCAGCAAATGTCATGAGAGAGGCCTGTAAGGGGGTTTCCACATGGAAAAATTGGGTCATACAGGTAATAGATAACACTCCCAAGGTAATTCAATACGTGGACTGATTGTTATAAGCCATGGACATGGATCGGGCTCCATGTATTAGTTTCCTAGGATTCTGTAACAAAGAACCACAAATTGAGTGGTTTAAACAACAGGAATTTATTGTCTCAGAGTTCTTGAAGCCAGAAGTCTGAGATCAAAGTGTTGGCAGTGTTGGTTCCTTTTGAGAGCTGCGAGGGAGAATCTGATTCATGCCTCTCTCTTAGCTTCTGCTGGCTTGCTGGCTATCTTTGGCACTCCTTGGTGTGTAGACACATCATCTTGATCTCTGCCTTTATCTTCATACAGAATTCTCCTTGTGTGTGTCCCCAAATTTTCCCATTCTTTAAGGACACTCGTCATATGGATTTAGGGGCCCACCCTACTCCAGTATGACCTCATCTTAATTAATTACATCTGCAATAATCCCTATTTCTAAATAGGGTTACATTCTGAGGTACTGGGGGTTAGGACTTCAACATATGAATTGGTTGGGGGCAGGGGAGTGTCGGGGACCACGCAATTCAATCCATAGCAGTCCCTAAAGGAAAGACCACCCACCCACCCCCTCAGAAATCGTTGACTCTGAAAGAGAGGCTGAAGAAGGAGGAAAAGGATAAAGGACTGGCCAGTTGTAGTTCTAAGATTCTAAGTCCCACAATAACAGGAGTGGTTGAGCTCACCGCTGTTGACTCACAGAGGTGATACGTGAGGTCTTATGCACAAAGAGACTGCTTTGAATACTTGGAGATCTCTTAGGTATAGAATCAGAAATGACTTTATTTCCATTCTACAGGTTTTGACAAATTACGATGACATGTATCCACCATTATTCTTTTTACTTTTGTGAAATATAGCTATTAGAAAATTTTAAATTACATACGTGGTCCAGTTTGGGGCTTACATAGTTCTATTAACAATTATCTTTCATTCTAAACAAAGGTTAATGCTTAGAGACCAGTATGGCACTTTAAAAATGTACTCATCAGTGTTTTTGTCCTGAGCTCAAAACATCTTTCTGTATTTTAGATAAATAAAACCCATCAAACCTTTTGATTTCTGTTTTTGTGGTATAGTTTCCCTATCGTTTTACTTTTAACCTATCTTTTTTTATATTTAAAATAGGTTTCTTGTGGAAATCATATACTTGGTTGCTTTTTAAAAATTTAATCTGATACTATCTACCTTTTAATTGGAGTGTTTAGGTCAGATTTAATATAATTATTGCTATGGTTGAGTTAAATCTGTTATCTTGCTACTTGTTTTCTATTTGTTCCATTTGTTCTTTTTTTCCATTTTTTCACTTTTCTTTCTTTTTCTATCTTCTGGAATAAAAGTGTTGTTTGCATGATTTCATTTATTTCCTCTATGGGCTTCTTAGCTCTTCCTCTTTGCTTTATTTTTCAGTAGGTGCTCTAGGGTTTATAGTATACATTTTAACTTATTACAATCTATCTTCAGATAATAATTACCACTTCATGTAAAATGTAAGAACATGACAACAGTATACCATTTTCCCCCCTCCCATCTATGTGCTAATGTTCTCATACATTTTGCTTTCACACAGTTATTATTTTGCTTTAAATAGTCAATTATTTAAATAAGAGGTTACAGAATGAGAAATAATGTCGTTTGTATTTCTCCACATCTTAAGCATTTCTGAGGCTCTTCATTCCTTTATGTAGATCCAAACTTCTTTCTGGTATCCAAAGGAAGAGAAACTTTGAATAAGAACATGGCAGGTTTTGTTTATTTCAATTAACTAGTATTAAATTCTTTTCCATTCTTAATTCTGTAATTAAAATTTTATGATATTTGGCCTCCTATGTATACAGTGGGCCAATTTTTTGAAATATTAATATATTTTTTATTCCCAGTAATTCCTTCACTAGAACTAAAACATGAGGGTAAGGCGTGCATTTCTTCAGGGATGATTATTAGAGTAGAAAAGTAGACAAAGAGGAAAACTTCTAGCTTCTTGGTTTTAAAAATAGACATTTGAAATTCCAGGCAGTGGTTTTAAGAGTAAAAGTTTTTGAGATATCAGAACCTAACCTGAAAGGCTCAGGGCATAAAATACTTGTATGAACAATATACTTGGAAGAATACTGTAATCACTCAGATACACTCCCTCTTAACCCCATCAGTTCCTGACAACGACTCGTTCTAATGGGGAAGGAGGAGAGCCACTGGAGAAGGGGTCCCTTGTGTGGGGATGCAGTGGGGTGAGACATAGAACCCCAGAAATATGAGATAAGAGGGAATCTGAGCCTCTTTTCCCATAGAGCTCAGGGAAGTGACACATCTCATAAAATTCCCCTGTTCTCAGCATGATGTAAGTGCAGAGTAGAAATGGCTGTGAATATGTCCCATTCCTTGCTTCCCTCCTAGAGTGCCACAGAAGAATAGCTGAGTGTTTTCTATGCCATTCAAGAGGTGCAAGGCAAGAGCTGAGCTAGAACTGAGTGCCTGAAGAGGTCTCAAGAGCAGAATGAGGAGGCTGTAGCTGTTATTTGCATGGTCTATACAACTGGATACCAGATGAAAATGCAGGTGCCAATAGGGAATAATGATGACAACTGAGGACCAGATGTCCTGCCTTCTTCCCCAGTCTCAGTTGGTGTGTTTGGCTCTATATATTCCTCTTAAAACTAGGGAGGTATTTGGGAAGAGGCCTTTACTCAGCTGAGAGCCCCCTGAATTGACTGAGATTACATTTTAGTCATTCAGGAAGAAGGGCACTTGTAGAGACCACTAGCTGTCTATCAAAGCTTTGTGTAACCCTTTTAGAACTTGTTGCTTGGAAGCAGCTGCCCTGCCAGAGAAAACACTCTCTAACTGCTGTCATGTTCACTGTTAATTCAATGACTCGAATACGGCCTTGGAGAGCAAAGTATTAGTGTGCCTTGGAGCAGAATGGATGCATTTGACATCCCCATTGGCCTCTATATTTAGATCTTACAGGAGGACAAGAAGCCCCACCAAGGCAACCAACACCAACGGATTATAAAATTTAGCATATGACCCTCAACCTGAGATGCTGGTACAATATCCCGCCAGCCTCCAAGGAGCCCTCTAAAGACACAAGCCTATGAGTATGACATTGTCCCCATTCTCTACTCTCCTTGCCTGTTTATTTCTGTAATTTTCAAACTTAAAAAAAGTAAGTTTATTTTTCAGCAGTGGAATTATTTTCCAACAAAATCTTACAGAGTCCCAATATATAAAATAGAAGGAAGCCGTGTTTTACTGCTACATTGACTTAAGTTCAAATTTATAACAATTACTTGGTTCATAGATAATAATGAGATTTTGATGAACACAAAAACTTGAAATCTGGAATTATGGATGATAATTGTGGTCACTTCCAATTTATTTCAGTATTTTGATGTGGTTGCCTGCTGTAGAGAAAATCCTGCTTCATGCAAATGAGTAGGTTGCAGGATCGTGGTTTTTTAAATAGCTCACCTTGAAAATCTCAGACTACTCTTTGTTTAAATTAAGATGGTACCTTTAAAAAGAAATAATGAGAAATTTTTTGTCAATATTAACTTATGAATACTTATGTCCATACTGAAACCTCTACATGACTGTTCATAGCAGCTTTATTCATAATCTGCCAAAACATGGAAGCCACCAAGGTGTCCTTCAGTAGGTAAGTGGATAAACTGTGGTACATCCAGACTACGGAATATTACTCAGCGCTAAAAAGAAATGAGCTATCAAGCCATGAAAAGACACGGAAGAAACTTAAAAAGCATATTACTAAGTGAAAGAAGCCAATCTGAAAAGGTTACATACTGTATAACTTCAATTGTATGACATTTCTGGAAAAGGCAAAATTGTGGCGACAATAAAAAGATCAGTGGTTGCCAGGAGCTGGGGGAAGGGAGGGATGAAGAGGCCGAGCACAGAGGATTTTTAGGGCCATGAATTGTATACTATAATGGTGGACACATGTCATTATACATTTTTCCAAACCCATAGAATGTACAACACCAAGAGTGAACCTTAATATAAACTATGAACTCTGTGATGTGTCAATGTAGGTTCACTAATTGTAACAAAGGTAACACTCTGGTGTGGGATACTGATCGTGGGAGAGGTTGTGCGTGTGCGTGGGGGCGTGAGGACAGGGGTATATGGAACATCTCTGTACTTTCTGCTCAACTTTGCTGTCAATTTAAAACTGCTCTTAAAAAAACTAAGTTTATTAATTTAAAAATGCCAGTGAGACATTAAAAATCAGAAAAAATCTTTACTCAATAATAAGGTTGCTTAACTGCTCAAATTCCTTATCCTAAATGTGAAGTTAGAGAACCAGCACCCCATATTTCTGGTTAATCCCAACACCATTGATAATGTGACATTATTACTGTGTGCCTAGTTACGTGTTCACTTGTTAATTGTGCAGTTGGTTATGACACCATGATGAGACATGGACCAAGCCGATGATTCTGAGCCTTGCCCGACACTTAATGAGAACAGTGCACCTGCGTACTTCCTGGTATAATTATACATAAGCAGATGCGCATAGGCTTGGATTAAAGAAAAAAGCAGCGCAGAACTACACTTTTTCTAATCAAGGATACATTTAAAGAAGATAAAATAAATGCACGGAGATGGCAGGAAAGATTTATTCCAAGATCTATTCAAAAGGCAGTCGATTCAACAGCACACATGGCAATGTGGTAATGGCCTCCAGAGTGTCAAAAGTCAAGACACAAGTTTGCATATGTCTGTTGTCTAACTACATATTAAACGTTATTTACAATATGTATAGTCAAGAAACTCAAATACTTGCAGAACCTGAGAAACCTCCATTTGGGAGCAGTTTGATTCTTGTTCAATCAGATTGTAGTATTCAAGAGTTTTGTACAATGTATGTTTGAACACGTCTGTTTGAATTCTGATAGATACCCTCTTTCTTTTCCAAAATAATGAATCACACTGTCTTCCACAGCTGGAATAAAGATGTCACTCTATTCTTTTTTTTGGCTTTTTGTAATTATGATGGTATTTTATGTTTAATTCTAATCCATCTGAAGTGTATGCTAGTGTATGGTGTGGTGCATGGATCAAAGGCAAACTTTCATTCATTTGAATGTTGTTGCTGTCACACTATTTATTAAAAGGTGGTTTGTTCTTCGTGCTATTCATTTTGATCTGACATATATGTATTAAATTCTTATAGTTGGAATTAATTTTCTGGTATCTCTGATACCATTGATTTTACAAAACTTTAAAAAATCGGTGGCATATAGTTCAGTAATTGTTATTTCATAATAAGTTCAAATCTGGTAGGAAGAATCTAACACTGTTACCTTCAAAAGTTCCTTGTATTGTTCAATTGTTCTTTACCAGCAATTTGTGTAGTTCAGCAGTCTTTGGGGGAATTTAAAACCCTAAATAATTATGTTTTTAAGCCCAGGTTTCCTATTGGCCTTACTTCAGAAATAGTGAAATTCAAATCTTTGGGGGTAAAGCCCAGGAGTATGCATATTAAAGAAGTTCTTCTGTTTGTTACAGTTTGAGTGCTCTTCCACCTTAGAAATTGAGATCATTTTTATAATAATATTTCTTCTCCCAATCCCCTGATCAATCACTCTGACTTTTTTTATACTCCCATAACACTTTTAACTTTTTTCTTGACTCGGTATGTCATGTCTTGAATTATATTTGTTCCCAGTTGTTTGATACTTGTTACTACTGTAAGGCTATTATTCCTGTTTTTTTCTTTATATTGATGGTGCATAGAAATACAATTGTTTTTTGAGAAGTTATTTCTGTCTCCTTTTCTGAACTCTTATTACTACTGGTTAATTTTTAGAACTACAAGAATTGTGTTTTCTGCAAAATTTGACATGTATTTCTTCCTCTCTTATATTTATGCCTCTTATTTTGCACTTGACCACATTTTTATATCTATTTGCACTTGTGCATTGTAGAGCTATTTGATATAAGAATGCACGATTTCTGGTCTGGCACATAAGAATCTTGAAAGTCAACATTGTGTTAGCAGGTAAAAAGGTGAACACGCCGATAAATCAACAATTCTTCTTAGATCCATAGGGAAGTGAGGTCACAGGGCAAACTGCTGCTCCCACCTTGGAGAGACCAGCCTGATACCAGAAGACTTGGCTTAAGGCAGGATTCTTCCACCCAGGAGTTGCTTCCCTGCTTCTTTCTCCTGCCCCTTAGCCCTGGTACCAAATCTTCTAGGGCCTGCTGTTCCAAGTGGGGCCTGCAGAACTTGTCAGAGACTAGATTGGACCCTACCTCAGAGTCATAGAATCTGCATTTTCACAACATCCCCAGGTGACTCATGAACACATTCAAGTTCAAGAAGCTCTGATCTCAGGAGCTTGCAGAAACGTCCACCAGATGGCGGGTTTGCAGCACGCCTCAGTAGCCAGAGCCACAGTCAACCACCCAAGGCTCCTTCAAACTGTGCCCTAAGTGGTGTTAGAAGTTTGGGGCCATTGCCCACACACTGTGGAAGGAGTGAATAGGAAAGCGAGCCCAGAGGAGACCCCCTCATCGATGAGTGGCAGGATATGGCACGTGAGCCGTGAATTCTCCCTCTCTGGGTTTTCCCCAGGTATTTTCACATGCATTGTCCAGTGAGAGGGATGGGGCAATACGCTCTCATTTTCCAGACAAGGAAATTGAGGCCCAGAGAGAGAAAGAAACCTAGCCAAGTACTCAGCAGTTGAAGATGGTGTTGGTGGCAAAATTGGAAGGCAGGTCTCTGGTTGCCAGGCCTGGGCTGAGAGCACCTCTAGAGGGACAGGGCAGGGTGGTTCAGCACCGGTCTCTGCTGACCTGAGAGGCCTGCCTACCCCGCTCCCGACCCTCCCCCACCCGGTTGCTCTTTGAACAGCTACCTTATTTTCTTTGAGAGTGCTAGAAGCAGCTGCTGTAATAATTCAATTTGGAATGTTAATGGGCTTTCCACAACACTCAGGGTCCTAGACTTAACCCCTGAGGGAACAAAGCATCAGGTGTAACTGGGATCAAACAGGACCAGCTGTGGTCCCCAGAAGATTCCCCTGGAAATCTTAATAGTCCCTGAGTCCATGGCCAGTACCAGCTGTGAGCCACTGACTCTTCCATCAATTTTCATCCCAACCTATTTAGTTTTGCTCTTTTCATTATAAGAATGAAGAGTTCACTTGGGTAAGCTCAAGTAGAATTTTTCTTATTTTTTCCCTAAGTAAGAATTCATTTGCATTGATTAGGAAAATCACATTGAATTCAAGAACTGAAGTCTTCATAGAATTGAGGTTAATTGAGCCTGAACTATATTTTCCCAGACTGTAAGGAAAGTTTTAAAATATTTTGAGGGAAGCAAAGGGCAATAGTAATTCTCATTTCCACCCCTGTTATTAACCATTCATAAGACTTGTTCTAACCACATTATTTACACAGCAAGTCAGATGACGTGGAGACCACAAAACAAAGGTAAACACAGAGACAGCACAGAGAATGAGAGAAACAGAGACCCCAACAAAGAACCTCAGACCCTCCCTATGTCCCCTTGCTCATCTCCTCCTAGGGTACAACCACTTTCTTCTTCTCAGCAGAGGCCCCACCCACCTCTGGGTAGTAAGGAGGTTAGGGCTGTGGTCAATTCAATAGGAACAGGAGCCTCATTTTAGAGATTTTCAGGGAGAAAGCTCCATCAGATCCCCTCTCACCATCCCCAAGCCCAAAGAAAAATTCAGGAAAGTTTGGTTTTCTCTTTCCCCTCTCCTCCTAGAAATTCCACAGCAGTCCTCATCTTTGCATGTAGTTTGGTATTTTATAAGCAATCCTATGTGAAAAGGAACCTCTGCCACCATCCAGAATCTGGGAATGAGGAGACTCCTCCTCATGTCTGCAAATGCCAGACAGTACAGACATACCTTTGGGGGTGACCATGATTAAGGACCTGAGATCTGCTCACAGAGGTTTGTATTTAGGTAAATCTAAGTATGTATGTGGGAATAAGTATAATCACTGTCTCCTGTACATGTCACGTAACACATGTAATAAATCCAGGGGACTGGCTGTTGAGAGGGCAGCACAGAGCAAGGATGCCCAAGAGACCATGATACTGGAAGGTGACTTTTACATAGTTCCATTTCTCCTTCCTGGTTTCATACCAAGCTTGAGGCCTTGGAAGTTCGGTCTTCAAAGAACCTCAAAGCCATTCAGTCCTAAAATAACTTATAACGGGAGAGAGACGGCAAGGCCCCAGAGAAAGGAGCTGTGCGGGGCCGCAGCCACCAACAGCCAGCCCCCTGGCCTCCTACTACCATGTTTTGTCATTAGTTCATTTGTTTGTTTGCTTGTTTGATTTTTTAATTTATGCCTGGCATCATCCCACAAAAGATTTGAGATAACCCAAAAATACATCCGAGGTCAATAAATTAAAATTAGGTGAGGAAATGGGGCAAAGGGAAATTAAAAGTAGAAAAATTGCAAAATGACAAAGCCAGAGAGGAGTAAGATTCACCTCAAAATGCAGACAATCTCAGCTGCAGAGTTACGATGTGATACAACACATCCAGAGCTGGTTTGAGTCTAGTAGGAAAACTCAAGAAATATTCATGTATTTATTCTTTAATCAAATTAAGTCTGACATGAAGCCTCCATCTGACCTGGATAATGGTAATATTCTGTCTCAATCACTAAGGGTCATTCTACCCTCCTAGGGATTTCCCAGAGTCAGGACCTCCATAACTTTTGTGCAATATAGAGCATTCCACCCAAAAGCAGCAGAATATACATTCTTTCAAGCACACATGGAACTTTCTCCAGGATAGGTCACATGTTAGGTCACAAAACAAGTCTTAACAAATTTAAGTATGAATGAAATCATACCAAGTATCTTTTCTGACCACAGTGGAGTGAAACTAGAAATCAATAGCAGTAGGAAAACTGGAAAAGCCACAAATATGTGGAAATTAAACAACACACTCATGAACAACCATTGGATCAAAGAAGAAATCAAAAGGAAATTAGAAAATACCTTAAGACAAACAATAACAAAACACAATATACCAGAATTTATGGGATGCAGCAAAAGCAGTACGAAAAGGTGTGTGGGAGGATATTGGCTGTATTGGGCAACAGACGATCTCCGGTGATACTAGAAACAGTATTTTGATTAACTCAAGAAAAGTATAGGGAACTTGAATGCTCTTTCAAGCGCATGTTTCCAAAACGTCATGGTATAAGTGATAAATGTATACAAAGTAGTACAAGAGGAGAACTTTCTGAGTGTGGACAACCAAAGGAAAAGCTGGATGAACCTATGACTGTGATGTGAACTATGTAGATTCTGCATTAAGTATAGTGTCAAAGAAAAGGTATATGTGGGATGCGAGTAACAAACAAGACTGGTAACACGTACAGAATGAAAGATGGAGTATGACTATTGGCCTTTCTCTAACAATGTTTATGCCAGTGGAAGAAGGAGGTTGGAGTTGGCTGGGTGAAGAACAAGGGATAAAGACAATGGCCTCACATCAGCGACTTCTGATTCTGACAGCTATAACTGATAATGCTGATGCTAATGGTCTAATTGTAATCTTTGACTAATCAAAACCGGATTAAAACTTCCTCAGATTAGTCAACTATAATTTAATGTATATGTAGTCACGGGTTAAGGAGTACAGCAAAAGGAATAGAGTCAATGGAACTGTAATAGATATATACGATGTCAGAGGGGCAACAGATTGCGAGAGGGGGGTTATCATTTTGTGAGGGGTAAAATGTCTATTACATTGTTTTTGTATACCTGAAACTAATAATAAAAAATAAAATAAAATAAAAATAGGAAGATTTCCTAAAAAACAAAAACAAAAAACAAAACAAAAACAAAAAAACACTTCCTCAGATTACTTAGTGAAGGGTTACACAAATGTATTGGGGTAAAAAATGGGGGCAATTCAAAATCTTTTTCTTAGTTATAATAGTGGTTAATATGCAGTGTGGTGCCACTGGGCTCTTTTTGTAAAGAGGAAATATTTGAACACATTTTTGGACACTAGTCTATCAAACATGGTTGCTAGAGCTTTTGCTTTATTTGTGTATTCTTTTTCAAGTGGGAAGTAAAAAATTGTGGGAAATGACTGACTAGAATAAAGGTCTGTGTACAGGAAATAAATTAGTTATGTTAGTAAAGTGTAGGAGAAAGCTTAAATCGGACAGCCATCAATCAATGCATTGTTATTAATCTTTTCCCATCAATTATTAAAACACACACAGACACGCATACGTGCACATACATACATAGGGTGCCAACTGCACATTTTAAGTTAAAATGTGTATGCAATTTTTTTGGCACCCCCGGTATATACACCATTCTTAAAAGAGGTGTCATTTTCAGGTATGAAGATTTTTTCTGATATTGTACATAATGCAATTACATATGGATTCCAAACTTCTATTTTATTCCAATTCAAATAAGTTCTGAATATATACATTTTATACAGCAATAGAAAATGAATTCAACTTTGGAGGCAACTATCAACCAGTAAGGGAAGGGAGCTGATTTAACATGGGAATAAAGAAGAAAGAGGGAGGAAAGAAACTGAGAAAACAACCTGCTATTTACTAATAATCGTTAACAGACAAGTTTGGTAATTACTGACTTTTACAAATATAAATTTAAGTGGATTAAAAATAATTGCTGTAATACAGTACATTTCACTCCTATTTCCATATGTTCCTTGAGCGTAGGAGAAAGTCGTGGACTTGGAGCTCTGGGAGCCACACGGGTCCTATGGCCAATCCTACCTGTGTGCCGATGGAGGGGAGTACCTGTTACTGCTGGCCTCTTAGTTGTGGAATTGAGGACGATTTTTACATTTGCTTCCCCACAATCTTTCTGAAGTTTCATCAGAATGTGGATATTCATGGAGTGTGTGCTGGGTGTAACAGCCATTCATGTGCCATGTCAGTTGCATGGACAAAAGTTCGGGAGCTGCTAGCACCCAATCATGCAGCATTCTACTACTACTGCAGTGGGGTGGCATGTTGGCCTCTGAGTTTCCCTGCAGTGACAATAAAGTGGAGAACATGGTGAATGACAAGATGCTCAGTGTCCATTAGATCAAAACAAAGCAGCTGCTCAAGATAAATCCTGCTATTTCCAATGCTAACGTGTGAGTGGAATTCCTACCATGGTGCTAATGATCACTATTACATGTTGAGGCAGATGACATTTTCCAATTGATCCCTATATCAGATAGAGCAAAAGTCTCTAGGATGAGACCAAAGCAGAACAGAGTAAGCAGCAGTTCTACACAGGGACATACAATACACTCTGAGGTCGCAGTACCACTAAAATTTTTGTCTGTCTCTTTTGACCACATTTATAACTTTGTATAGATATTCATCAAATTCTGCTATCGGAAGATTTAAGACTTGGGCAGCAAAATATAGCTATGATATAATACAGTACGGCTTGTGTGAAGCCAATAAACTCATCAGTAGTGCCAGAAATGAAAAGGCTCTTCCCACTGATAGCCCAAGGACCTCCCGGGGTTACCATTTTCCCATAAGCACAGTGAGGAGTTTAGAGGTCTTGCATCTGGTAGTCTGGGAATCTGTGACAGTCATTCAGTTAGGTATTTCTGATGTACCAGGCTCTTCACAGCGGCCTTCACGTCCTTGTTCCTCAGGCTGTAGATGATGGGGTTGAGCATGGGGGTCACTACCCCGTAGAAAAGGGAAATGAGCTTGTCTGAAAGGTCCTCTTTGTCTGCCCCTCGTGGGTCCTTGGATTTGGGTTTCCCATACATAAAGAGGATGGTCCCATAGAAGACGACCACGACCGTGAGGTGGGCAGAGCAGGTAGAGAAGGCCTTTTTCCTCCCCTCAGCTGAGGGGATCCTCAGGATGGTAGCAATGATGAACACATAGGAGAAAGAGATGAACAGAACCGGGATGCCCAGGAAGATCACATTGGCTGCCGCCATACTGATCACATTGATGGAGATGTCAGCACAGGCCAACTTCAGGACAGCCAGGATCTCACAGGTGAAGTGGTTGATGACGTTGTCCCCACAGAAGGGCAGCCTCATGGCCTGGGATGTCTGAACTACAGAGTTGGTGATGCCAGCTGCCCAGGAGCTGGCAGCCATGGGCACATAGGCAGCCTTGCTCATGACCACAGGGTACCTAAGGGGATTGCAGATGGCCACATAGCGATCAAACGCCATCATGCTCAGGAGCACACACTCTGTGGCTCCCATGGCAAAGGAGAGAAACATCTGCACAGCACAGGCTGAGAAAGAGATGGTTTTCCTGGGGGTCAGGAAATTGTCAAGAACGAGGGGGACTGAGGAGGTTGTGTAGCAGATGTCCAGGAAGGAGAGGTTCCCCAGGAAGAAGTACATGGGCTTGTGCAGGCGGGAGTCAAGGATGGTCACCAGGATGAGGACCCCGTTTCCCAGCAGGATCACCAGGTACATCAGCAGGATGAGCACAAAGAAGGTTTTCTCCAGCTTCGGTTGGGCTGAGAGACCCAGGAGAATGAAGCCCACCACAGTGGAGTTTCCATTGGAACTATCCATGTTGCATCCACTCTGTCACCTGCAGGAACTCAGAAGGTCAACTTCAGCACTCTCTGACTCCAAAGGTGCCTGGGCAGCCAGGCAAAAATCCCCACCCTGCTGAGCAACTGGAGAATAACTCTGACAATTCAGTCATCTCTACAAGATTCTAAGGAAAATGTAGTAGAGATCAACATTTAACTTCTGCTTCCAGTAAGAACGAATGAGTTCATTTGGACTAACTCTCCTGCGTATGGCAATTAGAAAAACTGGACAAACTGTCTAAAACATCTGTGTAAAGCATTGGCAAGCTAATAACACAAGAAATCATAGGCTCATAATTCTGGGATAAAATAGGAACTCAGAGAAGACGAGCATTTGAGGCTATGTTTCAACTGGGGCGATTGCAGCTTCTGGAGGTGGCTACTGCGAGGCCAGAGCGGTACTGACGGGGAACAGGTTTGGAAGTGCAAGGCCCACGATGAAGTTGTTCCTAACTAAATTTCCTCCTGTTGGGAGGAGACCCCAAAGGGCGGCACCATAGGAATAAGAGTGAATCAGAAGAAAACACATATTTACAGGGGCTGTAGCTTAACTTCAAATCTTGTCAAGCCTTGTAATGGGACTGAGGTGCTCCCAGATTTTCAGTGTTTCCAAATATGTAACAGAAGCCAACAAATCCACTCTGACGGAAGGTAACATCACTGCAGTCTCCAAATTATTTCCACAAATAATTTTGCCAATACAACATCTGGCACACCTTTGAAAAAGAGAATAAGGCATACAGGAGACAAGACAACATAAATGAAAACCAACAGGAAAAAACAGAAAGTCCAGTGTCCCTTTCCTTGGGGCCAGTGGGAGCCAAGAGTTCCCCGGCTCTCGTGTCACCTGCTGAGAGAACTAGCCCAGACCGCAGTGCCAAGGTCTGAATATCCTGTCGATCCTTTCGTATAATACATTTGGGGCCTCCGGGGGGCCTCGTGAGCACCGTGGCCAAGTTGAAGGAGAGTTCTGACTGAACAGGACTTCTTGTCATTCTCCATCTGCCGGCACCAGAGGCACTGGCTTCTGCCTGAGACTGTTCACAGAGCCCTGAGTCCTGTTCTGTCGGCTCTTCCTTCTGGAAAGCTGGACTCTCCCATCGTACTTCTAAGTGCTCCCTAAACCGGGATTTATTCTGAACCAGTGAAAATCTTGTAGGCAACATTGAGCATGTTGGGCATTCGGTTATATTTGCTCTATATCTAAAATACTCGTGAACTTCCCAGATATCTCTCTCTCCATACTGTCAGTAACCCAGCTCCTTGCTCAGTCTACGGGGTG